>NC_069660.1:218719362-219037862 GCF_027244095.1 Hemicordylus capensis | reverse complement strand
CCAGCAACTCCTCTTATGGGATTAGATTGGATCATTTTCAGTTTGTGACTCCTGAGGAAGTGGACAAACGGCTTCAGACTGTGCATCCTACAACCTGTTCTCTTGACCCTTGCCCAACTTGGCTTATCTCATCTGATAATCATATTATCAAATAAAATCATATTATCAGAGAGGGTCTGGTAAATATTATAAATACTTCTCTGAGGGTGGGCAGGATGACTTCTTGTCCTAAGAAGGCTATTATTAGACCACTTTTGAAGAAAGCTACACTGGATCCCCCAGAGTTAGCTAAATACAGACCTGTTTCTAATCTTCCATGGTTGGGCAAGGCTGTTGAGCAGGTGGCGGCCTCTCAGCTCCAGGCAGTTTTGGATGATGCAGATTATCTAGACCCATTTCAAACTGGCATTTGTATAATGCCTTTATACAAAACCATGGTGCGGCCACTCTTGGAGTACTGTGGTGCACCAGTTGCAGGGAAGTAACAGCAGGAGAGAGGGCACATGCCCTCAACTCCTGATGTAGGCTTCCAGTGGCATCTGGTGAGCCACTGTGTGAATCAGGATGCTGGACTAGATGGGCCTTGGGCCTGATCCAGCAGGGCTGTTCTTATGTACTGTGCACAATTCTGGTCACCACGTCTAAAGGAGGACATTGTAGGAACTGGAAAAGGTGCAGAAGAGGGCAACCAAGATGATCAGGGGCCTAGAGCACCTTCCTTATGAGGCAAGACTACAGTCCCAAGTAACTGGGACAGTGTTCTTTCTTGAACAGAAGTCAGACTCCCCACGGCTACTTTCCTGGACAGTGGCTGGGGCCAGGCTGCTCTTCATGGTGGGGGTGGGAGGTGAAGCATAGGTGTAATATCTCAGTGGTCCTTCTTCTTCCGGCCAGTAGTAGAAGCCTGCCTAAGCATCCTTCCCCTCACTCTGCACAGCCCCATGACTGGGAATCTAAGTGCAGAGACTATCACTTCTGTGTGCTGTACAGAGCTGTAAACACAAGAACAAGACATTCAGTGCTGTGATAAAATAGAACTGGGAGTGTGGGTGTGCGAAGATCAGTCTTCCTTGAGAGACAACAAGCCATGAGAAGAGGAGGTTATTTCAGGTTTAGTAGCATGGGTGCATGCCCACAAGAGCAAGTTACTGAAATACCAGAGATGTAGGTTTTGCAAAGGCCTCAAAAACTAAAGAGCTTGGGGAAACCTCTCTCCCATACAGGTATCCACATTACGAATACATTATGAAATCTGAAGTTAAACTAGAGGAAATGGCAGAATCATCCATCTGTCCTGTTGCCAGCAGAGAAAAGCCCACCGCCAGCAAGCTCACAGTACCAGCTTACTGACACCCTGTTCATGACATACGCTGGTAGAATGTTGATGTCCCAGGGAAGCAGAATGACTGGTAGACCATGCTACTCTCCAGTCTACCAATGCAAATATCCTTCAAATCAATATTTGATTATTATTAGTTGGAAAATATTCCACTTTTGTCCCTAAGAGAACTATATTCTAATGTTCTTTGCAAATAGAGCAGTTTAAAAAAAAACCCTGAAAATCTCACATAAGTAAGTTAAATGTTAAGCAAAATGGCTTTTTCTTGACATGGCTTCTGACTCACAGCATTTGTTTCACACAAAGTCAGTAATTCCAACATATACTTCAAAGCTTTATACTCTCCTGCAAAGGCATCTACATAAAGGGATCTTTGTAAACCAATGTTGTTTCTCAGGTGTGAAATGAGCAGCGAAGATTCTCAATTTCTGTAAAGGACTTGGGTCACTGCAGCATTCCAACCACAGCAGGATTGTTGTTTGGTTTTGTGACTTCACATTTTGCCCACAATCCACAGCAGAACTCCTTTTATTTGTATGCATACCAAGCAAGACATTAAGCTCATTCTCACAATTGTGAAGCCTCCTCCTATCTCAGTCTATCTCATGACGCCCAAGTCTGACTCTCTTTCATCTGAGACAGACCCCAAACCTGACCCTGAGACAGATTCTGATGCAGCAGCAGAAGCAAGATGTGAAGGCCCTCCACTCCAGGACTCAGGGGACCTTGCATCCTCAGAACCTCCTATTCAACCTGAGGATGCCCCCTTGCTCTCTACTTCCTCTTCTGGTTCAGAAGAAGAAGCTGAAGCCAATCCATCACCAATACCTCAGTTATGGCACAGCCAGGGACTAAGGTGCGGGCGCTTGAAGCGTCCCACCTTACAGACCAGGGAGCGGGGCCAGGTTTCAGTTCCCCTTGAAAAGGGCTCAGTTTGCTGCAGCAACATGGTTGCCCAGGCTCCAAGCCTGGTTTTGCCCTGCTCTTGCACTGACCTGATCTCCTGGCTTCTGACCTGGGCTCTGACTTACCTGCTCCCCTGTAGACTTGATCTCCTGGATCCTGACCTCGGCTTTGACTAGACCCGATTTCTCTTCCTCCTGCATAGACCTGACTTCTTGGCTTCTGACCCCAGTTTGTAGCTAGGCCCCAAATTATGCCTAGCTCCCATAGCGAGTCTTTGCAGTGAGGCCAGCACCGCCTGGCCCTGCAAGACACAAAAGCCTCTGAGAGCAAAACAAGGTCGGGAGGCAGGGAGCTTACTTATGCAGCTGGGTAGGTCGAACACCCACTACCCAGATTCCACCCCCAGATTCCAGATGAGGTAGGAGGAAAAACTGTTCTATGCAGTTGGGGCTTAGCTCCCCACCACTGACCTTGTTTTACTCTCACAGATGATCACAGAACAGGTGTAGACACAGCTCCCGGACTAGGGAAGGAGACTTCTCCTATCCTAATCATCATCATGAGAATGAGCCTTCTGAATGGGGCCCACTCACTGCATCAGAGAGAATGCAGCAAACTCTCCCAAACACACACAGCATCTCTTACTGCTAAGCAAGTTTTTTTAAAGGGACCAAATGCCAAAAGAAAACAATTCACCAGGAATTAAGCTCCAGCTTAAGCACCATTAAAGCAACATCAAAGCATGACAGACCTTCCCAGTAAATTGTACTGAAAAGCTCCACATGGCATTCAGGTTTAGTCACATGATTCTCTGAATGATAATCTTTGCCACTGCCAAGACACACATTTGGTTCTCTTTAGGACATGTTCCACATTTGTGGAACATTAAAAAAAAAAAGCTATATTTTGATCCAAAGTTTTTACTAGCTTGCTCAAATCAATGTGATTTGATAGAAGATAGCTAGTCAGATCCCCACTTCCTCTTTGTCCTCACTGCCTCCTCAGGATTACCAAGATACAAATGCTACTGCAGTGTTAGTCGAATTCTCTTCTCTGAAACTCTTAAATAGCACAATAGATAAAAGCAAAATTTGACCCAAACCTAGAAGTAATTCCCACAGATGGTATTTCAGGTTTTTCAGATTCAGGGCATTCCAAAACATGGAACACAAAAAATATAGAGTTACAGACACATGCAAAAACAAATGATACTACTACTACTAACACCACATAAATTGGATTTTAACGTTAAAAAAATGAAATTCTACAATTCTAATGAATGAATGCTAATAATTCAGTGTCTTAAGAAACATGGTCTCTATCTAGACTAAACACTAAACTGGAAACATTCTCTCACACTGACAAATCTAATCAGCTTTGTAACCCACATTGCCATTCTAAAATCCAGTAAAATCTTCTATGACACAAACCAATTGCTATTTTAAAAAGGTGTCCACCTTTTTTGAAAGATGTCACCTACATGCATGCATTGGTCTATACTGCAAGGTTATTTCCAGCCACTGTTTCAAACATGTCCTGTATTAAACAAGGCCCCTTTAAAAAGGTAGTTTAATTAGTTTTCAATTTGTTCTATAACACAATGGCCTATATGAGGAAAATTGCTCAAAGTAGTCCTATTAAAATTAAAAGGAAAGTTAGGCATTGCTTAACTTGTCTATTTAATTTCAACAGGGCTACTCTGAGTAATTTTCTTCATTATATCAGCCAATGTTTCTTCTATACATAACTGAGTTCCTTAAAAGCTAGCAACAGTGGCTGACATCCAAACTACATTACTCATGAGTAGTCCTACTGAAATTAATGGGACAAGCTAGTCATTACTTGTTTGTTCCATTAGAATTGTGGTACTACTCATGAGTAATTTAGTCTGGCCATCAGC
This sequence comes from Hemicordylus capensis, assembly GCF_027244095.1. Lineage (NCBI taxonomy): Eukaryota > Metazoa > Chordata > Lepidosauria > Squamata > Cordylidae > Hemicordylus > Hemicordylus capensis. The sequence continues at coordinate 219,033,717 of NC_069660.1, read as the reverse complement.
CAGTGTTTTCTAAATGCCTCAAAAGAGGAAGCATTGTACTTTCCTCCAAATTGATTCTATTTCAAGCACTGAAGTCAAAGAGTAAGTGGTTTTTTATTACTGGGGTGGGTTCAGAAACAGAATTCAACATGAAAGCATTCCAATGTAACATAAGCACCTGGGCACTTAGAAAGCCAAACCAACTTCCAGAGGGGAAATTTCACCTATGTGAGAATTGGCATTGCTAGAGATGCACTGTATATAGAATGTGGCATGCTGATGGAGGAGAAGGGGACACATGGTCTTAGTTTCTCTCTAGCAGGTGATCCTAGTGATAAGAATGTCCAATAGCAGAAAGAGGCAGAGCACTATCAATGTTTAGCCCTGCAGTACTGGCAAGGCTAGTTCACACACTCCCCCAGCATATGGACTCTATACAAAGTAAGGTAGATCATCAGGGTCACATGCTCTGGAGCACATACATGCTCACTAGGGATGTGCCGAAATGGGATTTGGAAGCCGAAATGTCTTACCCGGCCCTTTTAACGCAGAGGAGAGCAGGTCCATCCCGCTAGATGTCATTTCTGTACTGGTGGCGTTCCCCCAGCTATCAGCGCACACCGGCAGCACTCTCCCCCAGCAGTCTGTGTGTGATGCTGACACACACATGGCCTCCATGCATGCGCAGCGGCCATTTGCATGGTCAGCCACACATTTCAAGCACATACCTAACCCCCACAGACAGAGTTGGTTTGTAGATCACGGTGTGAGATATATTGCACATACACAGGCGAGCACCCTGAATGGATGGGTTGTACTACTACTACGAATATTTATATACTGTTTTCAACAAAAGTTCCCTAAGTGGTTTATACAGAGAAATAAAAATAAAAATAAATAAAGATGGTTTCCTGTCCCCAAACAGCTCACAGTCTAAAAAGAAACATAAGACAAACACCCGCAACAGCCACTGAAGGGATGCTGTGCTGGAGTTGGATAAGGCCAGTTGCTCTCCCCCTGCTCAATAAAGAAAATCATCACTTTAGAAAAGTGCTTCTTTGCACAGTTAGCAGAGATCGTACATAATGTTCCCAGTGACGCAGGTTTGGGGCAGTATAGAAATATGTCAACTAAAATAAATAAATAAATGTATGTTCTACATCATGCAGGGCTTCATGCATCAGTTTAAAACTCGCTCCTATGTCTCTGTCATAGGAAAGACAAGTAGGGAAAGGCTCCATGGCAGGGGAAGATGTGTGCACTCAAACATCCTTATACACAGGCAAGCTGATGAAGTATCATCTGAACCAGCGCTTTGTGAAAGACCTTCATATGTCGAGAACTTCCACAACATCCGAAGTGTCTACCAACTTCTTACGATATAATCACAAGCTCTAAAAGGACATCGCAGATGAAGAAAGCAGTATTTTCAAGCTTTAAGAAGAATGTAAACCAATGCACCAAAACTACTCACAAACATTGACTTTCAAATAGCAACACAACTATAAAGCGCCCTCCTTATGCCATAAAATGAGTTTCAAAAATATGCTGTTTTAAGTATCTAGCATTAACATGAAATGTAGTAGTTTAAATGCATCTATCGTAAGAAATAGGGTATGAATTCACAAATGAAAAAAGCAGGCAAATGTATTGAAAATGTGTTTAAACCGTGACAAATGTGGATTTGGAAATGGAATTGCAAAGGATTTAAAATGACTTTTAAAAAATAGTTGTTTGGTTCAATACACCAGTGAGTATTTCATAGAGCACTTACCATGTAATCTTCTTTTCCGGAAATCATACCCCCAGAATAAATATTTTAACTGTTACACCTGGGCATTGTTATGTTCCTTTCTTTGCTGATTGATCCTCAGGTGGCCAGAGTGACCATGAGTGTGTTTTACTCACTTCAACAGATAAACTGCCGGAATTTCCTCCTCAGACTTGACTATTATTATCATGATTACAAATTATCCGGTTTGTCAGCAATGTCTGGTTTCAACTATCACAATACACTCTTCATGGGGATGCCCTAGAAGACAGTTTGTTTGTAGTTGCTACAGAATTCTGGAGTCTGCCTTTCAGTTTCGGCCAGGGCTTCTCAAATGGGGTGTTGGCAGCTCCCATTTATTTTTATTGATTGATTGATTGTTAAATCTATACCCAGCCTTTCATTAAGAAAATCCCAAGGCGGCTCACAATAAAATTTAAAAACAAGACTATAAAAAGACACATTAAAATATTGAGCTAAAAAATATAAAAACAAATCTAACTTTATAACAATTAAATTAAAGCACAAGCATAAAACAGTACAGTACAAAATACAAGAAGCAGCAGTGGAAACACTCATATAAAAGCCTGGGTAAAAAGCCACGATTTGACATGCTTTCTAAAAACTGTGATGGAGACTGAGGATTTGGGATCCCATGGGATCCCAAACAACTGAAAGGTGGATCCCAAGCAACTCAGGAGGGAGCTATCAGGAGGGCAGGGGCCCTATCCAACATGTCCAAGGTGTGGAGGAGATCAGGTGTGATGGGAGGTGAACCAAGACAGAAGCCAACTACTACTTGACTCCTCCACCACTCACAAAGCCCAGAGCAGGCACAGCAGCAGCATTTCTTTGACTGATGGGCGAGGGGAGAGTACCCACTCCGTAGAGCTCATTTAACCATTGCTGTGCCTGTCCTTGGCTTTATGAGCAGCGAGTGGTTTTTCAGCTCCCATCCCTCTGTCCACCTCCCCATGCCTCAGAGAAGTCTGAGCAACTCTTCACTTGGCATTTCCGACCATATCTCTTCCTGAATTTTGGACTACTGTACAAGCAAAGTACAGAGAATCAAGCAAGGAAATATTGACCCCTTTGTTTGAATCCTACTTGTGTGAATCAGAGTTTTCAACAGTTGCTGCTATAACGAGCAAATACCTAGTGAAAATAACTTAGAGCCCAAGATTAGACTGGCAGTCAAAATAAGTAGGAGCAAAGCAAGCTCATCCTCATTTAAAAGGTAAACGTGCTTTATTTATCTCTACCTAATGAAATCAATAAGCCACCTAATGGTGCAGTGGGGAAACAACTTGCCTAGGCAGCAAGTGGCTGTCAGTTCAACTCCACGCTGGTATGTTTCCCAGACTATGGGAAACACCTATATCAGGCAGCAGCAATATAGGAAGGTGCTAAAAGGCATCATCTTATAAATGTGCGAGAGGAGGCAACAGTAAACTCCTCCTGTATTCTACCAAGAAAACCACATGGCTCTGTAGTCACCAGGAGTCTACACTGACTCGACAGCACAATCTTTCATTTCTTTTAATGAAATCAATGGCTGACATCCTTACTAACTGTGTGCGTGCTCCTAACAGCAGTTAAGCACTAGCCCCTGTGCTTGTCTCCCGTGCTTCTAAAGCATGGGCAGTCTTCCACTCTTGTGCAAGAGTGCTAATACTTTTCAGAGCTTGCCCACACTCCGGGAGCACTCCCAGAACGTTCTGCTAGGCTGGAAACACATTGCTTGACCCTCAGCAACATGTTTCTGGTCTGCACATCATTAGTCAGGATGTCAGCCACTTGCTTTAAACATGGGAGGTGGTGTAACATAGCTTTATATATTATTTTAGGGGGATATTATTTTAGGGGGTCACAGTATCAAAACATTTGAGAACCCCTGGCATAGGCAAACTCCAGAGAACATATTTTTCTTGCTCATTTGTACTGGCTACGAGTTAGCTGCTGGACCCAAACTGAAGATACTGGTTTCCACCTTTAAAGACCTGAATAGCCTGGGTCCAGTGTTCCTGAAGGAGTGCCATCTGCTGTACAATACTCCTGTCCAAAAATGTCAGTGGGGAGGCCCTGCTTTGATTCTTCCCTTTTCGGAAGTCAGGTTGATAAGAACTCTGAGAAAAATGTTTTCAGTAAGGCCTCAGATTTAAAACTGGTAGGACTTGCACCCACACAGTCATGGTTTTCACTGTAGTTTTCACCACAGCAACTCCCACTGTCAAGAATGTAAATCTGTCTTTTTAACTTCCCTGACATTGCACCTATTATCCAATTTTGGGGCAGCTTGCAATAGCTCAGCAAGTGTTCCTCACTTGTTAAAACAAGAGTCTTATTCTGTGGTCTTAGATCAGCTCCAATGGCCAGTTTAGAGTTTGTGTTTGAATTCCTGATCTGTAGATCTACAAGATGGAGATCTATATTTGTATATAGAGGTTTTCCAAGTGTATGGCTCAAAAGATAGAGTGCGTAACAGGCTGAACCCCCTGAACCACTGTTTTGCATTTGTCTCTGCCCTCTGTAACTATTTTTAATCTTGCTTTGGAAATGGGTCTTCTAGTAAAAATAATTTACAAAGTAGATCAATAAGCCTGAAGTCTGCCCACTCTTGATCTAAGCTCGCCATTCTTCCATATGTTATCAGCATTCGCTAGTTCTAACTTTCTATGTCAAGAGTGGAGTTTCTAATTTCCCTTAAGGTGACTTCTGCTATTATCCATTAGCAGAGCTATCGACCTCTTGCTCAGGCATTTGGCCTGGTTTTTTCACCCGTGACTCCTGTCTCCCTAACTTTATACCACGAGTTCCATTCTGGTGATCAAACATCCAAATAATTAAGGAAAATAAAATAAAATGACTCATGAGAGAGCAAGATCTTTTGGTTAAAAGGAGGCAACTAGGATAGGACTCCCACATTGGAATGGTACAGTGGAGATCCATGCATTCAGTCACTAAAGCAATTTTAATGCTAATATCAAGTAATATGAGTCACAGTCACAAAACAGCATGAGCAGAGGAATGGGGAAAATGCATCATTCACAATCTATGTCCAATAGGGCCTCATAACACTTGCTTAACCACATACCACACAGCAGTCATGATAATGGCTGTGCTATCTAATTACAGTTCCTGTGGCACAAAATACTGCATTCTGAATGCTAAATGAAATCTCCTTGCAACTGAAATACTACCTTGAGGAAGGATGCAGAGACCCCGTGCAACAAATTAACAACTGCTGCAAATATACTGCATTAAAGACAAATTATCTGGAAAGACCTGAAGATCTACTGCTGTTGACAGCGAACAAAAAAAGGCCTCGGGAAGCTGGTTTGCACAGAATGCAAAAGACCATCTCTAGTTACAAAAAGAAGAGCCCCAGATACTTATAAAAGGGATAAGAAGAACATATATTGCCAAAACCAACAACATTTCCCCCATTTAATTAACTGAGCAGCATCCCAACTAGGCAATGCAATGTGAGGGAAAGTGTATATTAAAATACTTTTTTTTAAAAAAGGTGTAGGATCTTGAGTCTTCATGAGAATCTAAAATATATGTAAACAATGCTTTTTGAATAATTATTTTGTACTTCGCATAGAACTAGCAGGTGAACGAGCACCAAATTTTTTTTAAAAACACCATGTCCCAGGAAATGAAAATTTATTTATTTATATAAAATATTTATACCTCCAGTACACTACTACTTGGGGTGGCTCACAACATTAATAAAGAGATATAGTGTAAAATAAGACCAATAAAGTTAAATTTAAGTTAAACAAGTTAAACTATGAAAATTGAAAGATCTATCAGTTTAATGTATATTCAGGTAAACTGGCAGAAAGTGTTATTATGGCTATAACTATACATATAGTAGTACAACTCTTTTAGGGAAGAATCTTTAGTAGATATGAGTCAACCATCAACGTCAACTGGACTGATTTGGTGACCAAGGTAGAAATGCATCCAGTTAGTATGGGCTGCAATCCACCGGAAAGTTATCTTGCATAAAGTCACATTGAAATTCACAGGAGCTGCACAAGAGCCCCATTCATTTCAACAGGACCCTCAGAAGAACTGGGCATGACAGGTAAGTAGTACCTTTGCTCTAAAATTATACATAGTATATGAAAGCACTACCAAGGAGAATAAGTTTAGCATTTTTGTTCTACATCTTTGGGATAAGAGTGTAACCTTAGTGATATATACAACAGAAGCACAAGCCAGAGTTTATTTTAGGCAAGATGCAAACTGTGTTGGTAAATAATACCAATTACTAGACATTTAAACATTTAATACTGGCACTTAGAAAAGAAAAGAAAATACATCTGGCAATGGGCCTTGGCACCCACCTGCCCCCAAGTTTGATTTCGGTTTATGCCAGAAACAAATACCAACAAAGGACCAGGAGCAGTGTCATATCAATTCATGATCAAAAAGATACACAGGCAGGTACCGGGCAAGGAAAATAAATACTGGTTGTGGAGACTAGATGTGTGCAATCAAACTAAAACTTAATCTGGAATATTAGCCCGGATATAGGTGTTCGACCTGTTTTTCTCTTGTTGCATTCCGCATGAAGAATCTACTACTCTTAGATGCAGTGGCCAGGAGCGCTTTTCAGCAGTTTTGGCTGGTGTGCCAGCCAGCTGCATCCCTACTTGGAGGAAAATCAGACTTGACCACAGTCATCCAAGAAGAAGAGGGAGGGAGGCCACCAACGTAGAAAGGAAAACCCAAAAGGTGTACTAGGAAGGTTGTTTATTATTGGGTCCAATGCATTTTGAGTGGAAATGTTTCTTCAGGGGCACTGATCAAGTCAAGAAAAGCAGACTTCTAGAGATAATATGGAAAGCTGCTTTGCTTTATCAGTGTTCTGAGGAAGGGAGTGGGTGGGGACACACACATGATTCCCAGCTTAGAATTCTAGAAAGCACATAGAGCATACACCCTTTGCCCTGCTCATATCCATACATTTCTCTGCTCAGATCTATAAAGCCACCTTACATGTTTGACATTCCTATTCCTGATATTGGATGCCTCCGAATACCAGTTGCAGAGGAGCTGCGACAGAAAAGGGAGCATGCCTTCATCTCCAGGTTGTGTGCCTTCCTAAGGAATCCCTTATGTGGAAACATGCCCCAGTCAGTGTAACACAGACAAGTGTGTGTAACTAGAGCCCACCTTTCCCCTCCCGAGGCCACCTTACAATGTGTGAGGAAACCCCATGAATGCCATCATGTGTAGAGTGTATGCTTGTCTGGTGCATATGGAGACTATGGAGCAATGGGGGTTGAGTGCACCTGGGCCAGGGGAGTTGGCGGGGCCGCCAAGGCTTTCCTCACCCCCGAGGGTGCAATTTGCCACCCTGCTCTATTTCGCATTGGAGGCATTTGTCCCCCATTTTGCCTTGCCTCCCTCAGTTGCATTCCTCCCCTGCCTCATTTCCCCCACCCCACCGCAGAGGCTGGGTGCACTGGCCATGCTCCTGTCCCCAGTGTCTTCCCGGTGGCTGGGGAAAAAACGTGCCTGTCCCCGTGCCCTCTTAATTCTGCACTTGCTTCATTCCAGCTGGATGCTTAGAGAAAAAGGAAGCATCCACTCAACACAAAGCAAACGCTTCTCTGGCTGGAGAGTGCTAGGGAGGCACCACATGTTTTCCCCAACTGGCCCAGAGGACATGGGAGAGGAGCGTGACCATTGTGCCGTCAGCCTCTGTGGTGACGTGGTGGAAGTGCAGCAGTGGAGGCAGAGCAAGGCAAGGGGGTGGGGGGAGAAACATGGTGGCGGCTTGTCCCAGGGCTGCCACCCAGCTTCCTGTGCCCCTGCTTTTAGTTTCACATGTACATGCATTGGGAACCTGTGACCAAGTTGAGGGCCCTGCTTTTGTTTAACAGAAGCCAACCAAGAGAGAGATCAGTGTAGTATGCTCGTTTGAATGAGATGGCCACCGTCTTGTAGAGAGCCTCAATTGTGGTTTATATTTCATGCATCTATTTATCATAGATTAACACATAAGATGATATTATATGTATGCATACTTGGAAGTTTCAACTGCCAGATGGATTTGCTAATAGCTTGGGAATAAAAAGATGTCAGTTTTTTTAAAAAAGCAAGTATGGGGTTCTGTCTGCAGTCAAAATTGGTAGTTGTATGTGTTTCTGAAATTGAAATATAGAAAATGCCAACAGATGGGCTGGTGGGGGGATCTGTGTCTTATGTATGCTAGGCCCATAAGCAAAAAAATGTGAGGATTTTCCAGTGTGGGTTGTGATGCTATTGGGATCTCTGAAAGGGAGGAGTGGATCACAAATCCTTGACTGATTTACAGGGACAATTATCTTAGACTAGAGATAATTTATAAACTGGCCAGATTTGTATGAAGTGTGAAACAACAATTTAAAAACTTTTAAGTTAAATAGAGAGAGGGGACAAAGGTGTGGAGTTCACACATACAGGAGTTGGCAGGGACATGGTGGATTATAAAAGCCAGGCAGTAGAAATTACATTTCTAGATTGATGAAATGCAGAAGATCTCAAAAGGAGGCAGGGTTTTTCCCCCGTTAAGCACCATGGTTTGGCCAACAGAAACATGCTCTGAGCTTGAGTCCTTCTGCTTCCTCTTCTCCTCCCTCACATGGTTGACTTCTGTCCTGTGTGCTTCCTTGTTCACAGTAACAGTAGTCCACAGTAATGAAACTGCATGAAATTATAGTTATCACTTGAAATTGTGATTTCCAGTTCTGGTTTGGAGACAGACTACAACTGAATATTTATATTTAGTTTGTGTACATCCCGTGAGAGCCAGCATAGTTGAGTGCTAGACTAGGACCGGAGAGACCCGAGTTCAAATCCCCATTCAGCCATGATACTTGCTGGGTGACTCTGGGCCAGTCACTTCTCTCTCAGCCTAACCTACTTCACAGGGTTGTTGTGAGAAGAAACTTAAGCATGTAGTACATCGCTCTGGGCTCCTTGGAGGAAGAGCGGGATATAAAATGTAAACAACAACAACAATAATAATATCTGGTGGGCCAGTGTAGGAAACAGGGTGCTGGACTAGATAGGCCTTAGGCCTGATTTAGCAAGGGTGGTCTTAGGTTCTCATCTACCATACTCAGGTCCAGTTTTATTGAGCTGTTTTGCAGAAACATTGATTACATTGGTCCTAGGATATCTGAATTTTTTCTTCCAAGCCATGTTATGCATAATGCACTCAACCTCTCTATACATACTTGCAAATGTAGCTGTCAGCACCAGCTCAGCATCATAGCTGACAGTAACTGCACCATCATTTATTTGTATATCATATTTATATACCACCTGATATGTGCATCTATAGACAGAGTAAAGGGTAAAGTGTGCCATCAAGTCGATTTCGACTCTTGGTGCCCACAGAACCCTGTGGTTTTCTTTTGGTAGAATACAGGAGGGGCTTACCATTGCCTCCTCCCGTGCAGTATGAGATGATGCATTTCAGCATCTTCCTATATCGCTGCTGCCCGATATAGTACCAGCAGGGATTCGAACCAGCAACCTTCTGCTTGTTAGTCAAGCATTTCCCCGCTGTGCCACTTAAGGTGACTTGGTGTGCACAATTTAAAACACTAAAACTATACAACAGAGTAAAAATTAGTTAAAACAATTTCACAGAATAACAAGTCAAAATAATCTCATCAGATAAAAACAAATTAGACAGTTTAAAATTATTTACAGTTAAAAGCCAGGTAAAATAAGCTCTCTCCACTCTTTCCAAGTAGAAAAATGAGAGCACTGCACTAGGAGTACAGCTTGAGACTGTAACTCTAACCTTCATCACATGCAGGAAGTCGAAATCTGCAAAACATATGGCCTCGAAAAGGTCCCAGAACGAGGCACCTCCGAGAATGTAAAGTTTCCCCAGCTTTAGAACCTTATTAACAGTTTGAATCATGAATGCACCATTGTGTTTTTAACATTTCCAACTTGAATTCATACAACTCAAAACAAGAAATCGTAAGAGCAACTAATGCAAACGCTGAAAGTTCCCCAAGTGCCAGAGATTCCAAAGCTATACCTGCTTGCAGCTGAAAGAAAATAAGGACAGTGGCTGTAGTTTTTCCATTATATAAACCAGCTTCAGAAAATTCCTCCCACACCACTTCCTGGCTGCATCATCATGCAAGGAAGTCTGGAAGCCTTTGAAGATTCCAGGCAAAAACAAATTTGTATCTTAATAATGCTTCAAGTCTCCTGTTTTCTGACCACCCATGGAGAATCTAACATGAGCCTTTCCTTCAAAAAGGCCTACCCAAGATGCAAATTTTTAACAACGAGAACAGAGAGGATGTTCATATGTAATCATTAGGTAATGTTTTCTAGAGGAAATAACATTGGCTTAAACTAAACAATCTGTTAAATTTTGCCTTAATAAGAGTTGAGGGAAATCTGGAAGTGTTTGTTGACCAGCAGGAGTTGTAAATATATTCAAGACTGCGTGCATTTCACACATTTGTTTCTGGAATAGAATTTAGCATCTAGGGAAATCACAGCTTTCGTTTTTGGAAAAAAGGAGGTTTCAAATTGCAAACTCGAGCTGTGGGCTCTGTCTGGCAATGTCTCAAAAGGAGAGACCAGTTGGGTGTTATCCTGTGCCTTTAACAGTATAATGACAGGCAGAAATTTAACAGAGGAAGTTTCCCTCTCCACCACTGCAAAACCATGCTGGAAATATTGAATTTCTGCAAGAAAATAAAACAAGTGGCAACACTAGAGGTGGAACAGGACTTTCCAGAGGTCAGTGAGGATGGCATCAATGCTCTAACAACCCCCAGGCATTTGCCAAAGGCAACTACTGCCTGAATTATTATATCTCTATATATTAGATTAGATTAGTTTAATCTCATCCTTCCTACAAGGAACTCAGGATATGCATGGTTCTACCATATCACAACCCTGCGAGGTAGGTTAGGCTGAAAGATATTGACTAACCCAAGTTCACCCTATTTGCTTCAAGGCAAGGTCAGGATTTGAACCTAGCTCAGCCATGAAGCTACAATGTATTAATCCAATTTCTTCAGGTGCGACATTTGGGTTTTGTTGTTGTTGTTGTTGTTGTTGTTGTTGTTGTTGTTGTTGTTGTTTTAGACAAAGCAGTTCAGGTTGGGGTAGCTACTACTGGACTTTGGAGACTAACATGTTGCTTTAAAAGTATATCTGAAACCCAACCCTATAGATGCTGCAACATATCTTAGAAAAGATATTCTCTGAGCATTTGAGCAGAAATAATCATAATATTCATTTCTGAACAGCAAGAGCCATTACCTCTTTCTTGCTACTATTTCCAAAAATAGAATTTTCTGACATACACTGTTAAAATGGTAGTGAGAGGAAATAAGAGCTTCCAAGAAAAATATATTATGTAATCCATACAGTCTAAAGTACCTGATATACAGAGGGGCCAATGAGTGCCCAGAAAGAAACAGACCGAGTATATTACAGTATCCAAAAATATGCATTTAATTCAGCCCTTCCTTCTTTCCAAGGTGCCATGACTGTCTCAACTTCCTATTAAAATTTTGCATATACTGTTTTTGAACACACAGAGAAGTCCTTGATGCAGTTTACACAGCCGAAAGGTATGAGAAAATGGGAGCCATGCTATAGTCATGCACTGAGTTGCCATCTGTTTGTCTGTACCAAGAGACTTAAAATCGGGGGGTGTCTGGAGAAAGAAGCAGATTGACTAAGCCATTATTTCCTCTCCCCACCCAGCCCCACTATGCCATTACTTGATTCATCTGTAGCAGAGTTCATACTTCTCACCTCCACTTGCAGGAAGAGAAAGATGGCTGGGGCAGAAAGGAGTGTCTTGGCGATTCCCCTCTCTGCTCTCCTGACACTGCTCCACTGGGAAGCAAACATCATATGACCCAAGCCATGGGTGAGACAGCAGAGGAGGGAAACACTCAGCTCAGGTCCATCCTTTCTTTACATTAGCCACGCATGCCTCTCCTCCAGAGTGAGAAGCAGTTTAAGATGATAGAAGAGGCCTGCCGCAACACACCAAGGGCCCATCTAGGCTAGCATTCCATTTCTAATTGAGGCCAGGCAGATGTTCTTGGGAAGCAGGGCATGAAGCCAATAGCCTTCTCCTCCTTTGCGTGCAGCATCTGGTATTCAAAGGTACATCTGGATGCTCCATTTGGCTACCATAGCTAATAGCTGTCGACAGACATTTCCTCTATGAATTTGTGTAACTGAATCAAATCCGCTTTTTTAAAAGATAAGAAAAACCTGAGTTAGGTTTTATGGAACCTCAACAATCACAGCGTGTCCCCTTCCCTCTTACATGTGTCCTAAAGAAATAGCACCAGAAGCCTTCCCACACTGGTCTCTTTCAAGAATCCCTCTACTTCAGGATTTGACTCTGAAGCCTTAATCTCACAGCTCTAATCATCTCCTTGGCAGTAATAAACACTGAAGAAAATGCCTTGCTGCAGAAGCTGTTGTATCCAGGTCACTTCTGCAAAAAGAAAAAGAAGTGCAACGACCATAACAGTCACCCACAACTGGAAATTTAAAGGTGGAGGAAGTGGTTTGAAGAATGTGAAATGCATTCTGCACCAAACTTTACAGGTCAGTGCCTTGTAAATATTGATCATTATGGAACACACATACTCCATATAGAAAGAGTGATACGAAGTGTGTGAGTTCCATAATGATCAATATTTGGACAAAAAGACAAGACCATCTTCATGTTAATATAGCAAACACAGCAACTTGCATCAGTGGCTGACATCCAAACTTCATGAATAGTACTATTCAGATTAAATTTTGTTAGGACTCCCCTCTAGTAAATTTAGTCAGATGTCAGCCCGTGTCAGTTAAATTTGGACATATGGAAACTCCTATAACTACATAAGCCAGAAACCACAGTTACTTAGAAGGCAGCTTCAAATAAAACAATACAAAAACCCTTATTTAGATTCAGTTCAACAATATGTAACTTGGTGCCATTAGGGTACAACTGAAGGCCTTTTTATGTTTCAAACATGGTAAACTGGGAGGCACAATCCAGATCTCTTATCCCCATATGGCAGGGATGGGGCATGAAGCCCAGCATGTGAAGGACAGGAAAGTGGGAGTAAAGGGGTGACCAGGGTGGAGGGAGAAAGCTAGAAAGGAAAAGGATTTCCACTCTAGGAACCTCCCTCCTCTCTTTTTGCTCCCTGTATACAGTTCCTTTCCCCTCTTGTCAGCAATCTACATGTCTGCGCTCAGTCAGGAAGGAGGATGGAACTTCCTGTGCTGGTCAATCCCTTCCCTTTCCAGACCAGTCTTCTTCCTTCATCCCCAGCCATACACTCACTTTTGCTTCCCACCTACCACACCTCCTCTCTCTATGCAGGGGGTGGGGACAGAAAGTGGAATTTTCCTAAGCTGATACATCTACAGCCAAAAGGCAGGAATCCTACTTGGACGCCTATAACCATGTGGGGAACGTGCTAGCCACAAACTGATGACCAGCTTAAACATGGCAATTGCCACATGAAGGCAGCTGAAAACAGTTTTGGTGTGACTGCCACTCCAACTGGCAGCCAAACCACAGAGCAGCTCAGCACTTTGATCTCTGTAAGGGGCAAGAAGCCAGGGGATCTAACACAGGGGCCTAGGTATCTCGTGCCACTGTGATGCCTTTCAAAGGAAGTGTGGAAGAAATGAAGCATCACACACAGTTTGGAGCCAGGAGGCACTGGCTATCTTGTGCTTGGCTGCACAAAAGCACCCCCAGATGTGGGGGGCGGCAGAGGCGTATCAAGGGAAAATAGCGCCTAGGGCAGGCCTGCTCAACTTAGGCCCCCCAGCTGTTTTTGGACTACAACTCCCATAATCCCCAGTCACAGTGGACAATAGCCAGGAATTATGGGAGTTGTAGGCCAACATCTGCAGGAGGGCCGAAGCTGAGCAGCCCTGGCCTAGGGCAAGCACTGAAATTGTGCCCCCTGCCCAAACATCTGACACTCATCTTTCAGACAACTTTACCATAATATCAGCTGAAAAATACAAGTCAAGCTAATTAATCTTTTAATATTTCAAAAACTATTTAGCAGTGGACGTAGCCAGACCAAAAATGCGGGAAAACTATAAATTTCAGTATGCAGGGGCTCATGAAATACCCAAATACTATGTGAAGGTGTACTTGGAAAACTAAACAGAAGTGCCTGTCTTATTCTCTACTATACATTGTAGCATCACTATTACATAAGTTTTAAAAATAAATGGAGAATTTGACTTTTCCCAGATACTCTGAAAATAAAGGATATGCAGAGTAAACTGTGTCACTGCTTAGAATATAATCTAGTGTTTCAGAAAGACAGTTAAAATGAGAGAAAGAGCAAGAAACTCCCAGTAGACCTTAATACTAAGGATTTCACACTGATTCAAAGACAAACTCACCATTAATAGCCATATTATTAAGACATCACATTTAACTCACTTATCACAAGAAGCAAAGTAAGAGCAAATGAATACAATCCTAGCTCATAAGCTTCAGCTCAGTATTCACAAGTCCTGATTCTCTGTACATAGTGCCAAACTGAATTTGTGTACAGTGGCATATTATATTACATTAAAGAAATTTTATTTTACCTGGATTTTATTTAATCCTTCGGGGGGATTCCTAAAGGCTGTGGGGTGGGGGAGTCTGCAAAGGTTACCCCGCCCTCCGCTGGCCTCTGGGGCCTCGCAGGGACCATTTGAGCATGTGCAGTGGCCATTTTGTAATTTTTTTTTTACAAAAATGGCCACTGAAAACAGAATGGCCGCTGCACATGCTCAAATGGCTTCTGTGAGGCCTGGCATGGCCTAGGGCAGGCTTCCCCAAACTGCGGTCCTCCAGATGTTGCTGAACTACAACCCCCAGCATACCCAGCCACAATAAATTGTGGCTCGGGGTGCTGGGAGTTGTAGTTCAGCAACATCTGGAGGGCCGCAGTTTGGGGAAGCCTGGCCTAGGGCCTCACAGAGACCATTTGAGCATGTGCAGTGGCCATTTTGTTCTCAGTGGCCTTTTTAAAAAAAATTTTAAAAATTGGCGCCCCTCCCTCAAGTGGCGCCCGGGGCATGTGCCCTGCCTGCCCCATCCTAGATACGCCCCTGGGGGCGGGGGGTGGGCATACAGCCAGCCCAAGAAGACTCAGGAGATCTGGGAAGCCAATAGTCTCTCTGCTCTCTCTGAGGCTTAGCTCCTCAGTCTGGGCAACTTGTCCTTGGAAGGAGGAACGAAAAACAGACTTGCAGGGCCATCTCTGGGTTTTAGAGGGCCCAAAGTGATAATAGCTTGCTGGTCCCTCTATGATGAATCATAATTGGGTGTGGGGTTCTTTTTAGCATATGCCAGCCCGTTGACAATGTTTAGCCACCCCACCAGGGCTGTCTCTAGCTTGTGTAGGGCCCCTGTAGTGGTGGTAGGGCTCTGGGGGAGGACTAGACCTTACTCAGAGCAACTGCTGGCAGGCTAGGTCTTTCCTAATAAGGCGGAAAGCCTGGGGAATTCAAGACAGAAGGACCAATCCAGAGGACTAGGCAGGAACTACACACCCAGCCACTTACTGGAGAGAAGAAAAGCTTTGCTCTGTTGGTTAGTTCTGTCCCAGGAGGTCCCTGAGAAAGCAGCAGGTTGAGAGCTGCTGGGGAAATGGGAAGGCTCACTGCAGCCTGCGAGTGACGAGTTAGGCCCAGTACAGTTAGACATGTGTGGGAAGTTATTTTCTTTTTCTGTATTGCTTGAAATCTGAGTTGCTAGGTTTAATGAAAACTCTCTCTCTTTTACAATCTGCTTTATGAAGAGACAATTGATCTTATTGCATAATCTTGTTTTTCTTTTAATGTAATAATAAATCCTTGGTGGTGAAGTGTGCTACTCTTCATTTTGGGTCCGCCTTAGTCACACACCTTTGGAGGCCTGGGACAGCTCAGCCCTTTTTGGGAAGGTTTTGCCCCCAGAACCTTATATGGTTTTCCCACATCAAAATAAAGTGGATGGTGGCAGCCTCCTGTGAATCCCTTACAGTCAAGGGTTCAACCCCAGTGAACTCCCCCCCACTCCTCCTCTGGTTCTGGCAGGAGTCATGACAGCCCTCCATAAGACTCAATACTGTTCCAGCTCTACTGGAACTAGAAGAGTTCCTCCGTTACTGTGCTGCAGTGTGGGGCCCTGGGTGGCTGATTCTCTTGTTTGTCTGCTCTGGAACATGAACAGCAGCATATCCTCAACCACTTCCTATATCTCTGGATCAGGTTTTTGTTATTCCACACATTCCACTTCTGGATCTGCCCCTACTGGAACCTGATCCCCAGCCTGTTTGACAACACTGTATGCCTCAGACCTCTCTGGGTCTACACATATCAAGTGTCTCCACACAACATCTAGAGGTGTATGGTGGTGACTGAGAGCAGACCAGAAACCCTCCATATTGGAATGACCAGATGCAAAGAAGGGCAGGATTCCTGAACTTTTAAGTTTCATGCAGAAGGGGTGACTGAAGCTGGTTAAACTTCTCATCCTTGCATGACAAGCTGCATCTGCCAAAATTCCAACATCAAAACACAAAAGAGATCAGAGGGGGAAGAGGAGTTGGCTACCTCATATCTAAACTAGCAATCAAAGAAAGGAAGCCATAAAAATAGATACAATCACTGCATATAAACACAGAAAAGTGTAACAAAACAATAGCAAATCAAAGCAGAATCAATAACCAAGTTCACATTTGACACACATCAAAGCACTGAAACAGTTTGGTTGCAGTGTAAGAAGGTTGGAGAGAAGAAACCATTGGTTAAGAGGGCTTTTTTCATTCTTTGCCGTAAGAAACGACCTTGATCACTAGCCACAGCAGATGTTGGAGAGATGACAAGATACTTGGATTATCCGACTGTGCTTGTGGTATTTCATTTGTTGTTCTCACCTGATACTTATATGAAGACACAGTGGCCAGCATCCTTAATAATGCTGTGCCCGTGCTCATAGGGGCTGCAAGGGCGGTATGGGATGCCTCACACAATTTTCCCACCCCACCCCTTCAGGAGCACAGTTGCGCAAGAGCATTTAAGACTTCACTGAGTGGCATGTTTCTGATCCTGCAGAGCCATTCTGAAGTATGGGGAGCCTTGCAGAGTCAAGAGGCTCTTGTACAACTGGGCTCACACAGGAGGAGTTGTGCAAGGGCTCCCACTGAGCCCCAGTAGCCCCTAGAAGGACAGGTCTTTCATTAGTCAGGATGCCACCCACTGACTCCATGTGCTTCAGAATGTCAACTCATCGCTAAAATAGCACACAGCAAACATCACTATAATATCAATTCTTACAGTTACAATATTTATTTTATTATTTATTTATTTCATGTATATGCCGCCCCATCCAAATGGCTACGGGTGCTGCACAACAAAAATAAAACCCACAAATCAATACGTTAAAAGCAATCCTTACAGAACAATTACAATTCTTTTTAAACAACATAAAACCATTAACAATTAAAGCATGTAAAACAGTTTTGAAACCCTGGAAGGCCAGGCCAAACAGATAGGTTTTAAGGGCTCTCCTGAAGGCCAGCAATGAACTCAGACTACAGATTTCTTCCGGAAATGCATTCCACAGCCCAGGAGCAGCTACAAGGAAGGCCTGCCTCTGAGTCGCCACCAGGCATACCGGTGGTAACTGCAGATGTACCTCCTCAGATGACCTTAATGTGTGGTGGGGATCATGCAGAAGGTGGTGTTCTCTAATTTAACCCGGACATAAGCCATTCAGTGCCTTAAAAGGTAATAACCAGCACTTTGTATTTTGCCTGGAAACATATTGGCAGCCTATGCAACTGTTTGAGAACAGTCATAATATGGTCTCTCCGGGTTACCCCAGAGACCAATCTGGCTGCCGCATTTTGAACAAAGTGAAGTTTTTGAACTATGTACAAAGGCAGCCCCACGTAAAGCGCATTGCAATAGGCAAGCCTGGAGGTTACCAGCTGATGCACCACTGTTTTGAGGTCATCCTCTTCATGGAATGGATGCAGCTGTCACATCAGTCAAAGCTGGTAGAAAGCACTCCTGGCCATAGCCTCCACCTGAAATATCAGGGTGAGTCCAGGGTCCAGGAGTACCCCCAAGCTGCATACCTGTTCCTTCTGAGAGAGTGTAACCTCATCCAGCACAGGAAGATCTAACTCATCCCTCAAATTCTGAGCCCCTACAATAAGTACCTTCATCTTGCTTGGATTCAGTTTAAATTTGTATACCTCATCCAGCCCATTACTGCCTGTAGGCAGGCATTTAGGGAATGAATGCCACTTCCATGATGAGGATGACAACGACAAGGAGAAATAGATTTGGGTGTCATCAGCATATCATTAACACCCAGCACCAAATCTCCTGATGACCTCACCCAACAGATTCATCTATACTATTAATTCTCCAAGATGGGCCATGCGTGGGGATGTGGTAGAAAGGAGGCAATTGGCTGACAGAGTTTGCAAGCAGAAGCACCTGATTGGTCAGTGGGGATTCCATATGCAGATAGGGAGAAGGAGCCTGTGAGAGCAGAAGCACCATGGTGATTGGGCAGTGGGGATTCTATATGCAGATACGGATGAGGAGCCTATGATGGTTAAGGTCAGTGGAATGCAGCTGTTACTGGTTGGAAGATGTTCTTGATTGTAGAGGAGAGGAATCTATCCTCTATAATAAAGTGCCTGGCGTGCGTCCGTGTCTTCGTTGGATTGTGTGCGTCTGTGTCTCCCTCGGCTGTTCTGGGCATGCGTGGAGTGCATGCCCAGAACACGCCGAGGGAGACACGACCGCCAGGACCAGGCGGCCATGTTGGCTGCGGCAACTTTGGCAACCAGGCGGCAAAGCCGGGGGGAGGGTAGAGGCGGCGGCAAGAGGACCGGCCATGCCGCGGGGAGGGTAGAGGCGGATCGGCGGGCAACACTCTGGGCGGCGGCGGCGGCTCCACATGACCGGACAAGCCGGGGGGAGGGTAGAGGCGGCGGTAAGAGGACCGGCCATGCCGCGGGGTGTTTAGAGGTGGGATCGGCGGGCAACACTCTGGGCGGCGGCGGCGGGTCCAGCCCAGCCACAAACACGCCGAGGCAACACGACCGGACAAGCTGGGGGGAGGGTAGAGGCGGCGGCAGGAGGACCGGCCATGCCGGGGGGAGGGTAGAGGCGGGATCAGCGGACAACACTCTGGGCGGCAAACACATCAAACGGCACACAAAGTAACACACAAGCACCCCCCCCCAAAACCGACCAAAGCTCCATACATACATGTGAAAAGCTACACAACCCTGCTAGCGCCCGTTATTTTAACGGGCTTAAAATTACTAGTATATATATAAAAGGATAGCAGGCAGGGGTCTGCAAAAAGACAAGTTGTGAGGGAGGAAAGAGCTCCTTCAGGAGAAGAGGCTGCCGTTGTGTGAATTAGATGAGGAAACAAGATGAACAAGATCTGTTAACTCAGGGAGGGAGGGAGGGGGGGGAACATGAAAGGAGGGGGAAGAAAGAGTGGGGAAGAAAGAGTGGAGGAGAAGAAAGAGTGGAGGAGAGACTGTCAGCAGCCTGAGGGGAATGAGCGGCCATGGCAGCACTAGCAGCAAGGAAGGGCCCAGTCAACCACTGTTGCTGTTTGGGGCTACCGAAGCCATTGTCAGAGGGAGGCAGGCAGGCAAGGGAAGGGCCCGGGCCTGTCAGCGGCCTGAGGGGAACGAGTGGCCATGGTGGCGGCAGCAGCGAGAAAGGACCCGGGCAACCACTGCTGCTGCTCCTGGAGAAAGGAGCAGGTGTGAGGCTCAGGTGAGGGTAGGGAGGTCTCTGGGGATAGGGGGCTGCAGCTTGGCCAATAGGCAGCAGCAATGCTGCAGCCACGACCAAGAAGGGTGAGGGGGATGGAAGCAACGGGATGGAGGAGGAGCAGGAGTACAGGAGAGATCTCTGAGGTGAGGGGAGCAATCAAGTACTAATGTGCAGATGCTCTAGAGCGTGCAAGAGTTGCAGCATTGAAGTGCAGAGAAATAATGGCGGAGGTCAAGATGCAAAATAATGGCGGAGGGCTGGCAGCCGAAGCCTCTCCGGCCAGAAGAGGTGGGTGGACGGCGGGAGAAGCCCTGCCAGCCAGGAAGAGGAGGCGGTGGTGGGGAGAAATAATGGTGACGGTGAGGAGGTGGGCAGACAGCAGGAAAAGCCCTATCAGCCGGGAGGAGGAGGTGGGAGCGGAATGGCCTGGCCCTGGCCCGCCCAATGGGGAGAGCTGTGGGAGGAGAGAGCTGCGGGGGGAGAAAGCAAGCAAGCGAGCTGCGGGGGGGGGGAGAGCGAGCGAGCGAGAGCACTGTGGGGGGGTGCCACAGGCTCAGTGCACAACTGCACAGATGCTCTGTGCGGGGTCAGCTAGTATGGATATTAAAAAGCATTGGTGACAGAATGGAGCCCTGAAGAACTCCATATAATAGCTCCTGTTTCAAAGAGCAACTGTCACCAAGTTCCACCATATGGAATCTGCCTGAGAGATAGGAGCGGAACCACTGCAGAGCAGTGCCTCATATCCCCAATTCCCCCAGGTGATCCAGAAAGATATCATGGTCGATGGTATCGAACACCTCCAAGAGTTCCAGAAGAACCAGCAGAGTCACACTCCCTCTGTCAATTCCCTGCTAAGGTCACCCATCAGACCAACCAAGGCTGACTCAACCCCATAGCCAGCTCTAAAGCAAGTTTGAAATGGGTCTAGATAAATATGTTTACAACTAACATATTGAAAAGGACAGAGAGACTGGCAATTCTCTGGTTCCTAATGTCCGTAGGAATGTTTCACCACCCTCCGAGGTAAGGATCTATAAGGCATAGCATCCTCCTTACAGTGTTGCAGTGGCTCTCTCTTGAACTCTGGGATATCTCTTGTGCCCAATCTACTGTCAATGCTATGTGATATGTCAGACGTGTGCCTGGTTCAAGATACTGCTTGGATTTATTATTTTTACATTATTTTTGTTATTTTCAGGAGGTTATAGCTGTTTCAGTGGCCTCCCTTCCTTGATTGTTGAACATTCCAGCTTCTACACAAGAATTAAAAAGGAAGCCTTCTCCTCTTTTGCATCTTGTTGCACCTAACTGCGGATGCTCTTGCTTCAAGCTTGGACACGCTTGGACTTGGACAAGATGACTTACGAGGCCCCCTCTAAAATTCTATTATTCTCATTACCCTACTATAACCCATGCTAACTGGGCAGAGAGATACCTTGCATAGTGGTGGCTCTGTTTAGCAGGAACAACTGTCAGTATTCAGTCTAGCAGGGCATCTCTTCTAGTGGCTGTTGCTGGTGTTGTCTCCTCTGAGTGCATTGCCGCGGGAAGTGCGGAGGAATGGGTTGGGAGTTCTTTACATGCTCTGGTGGAAGAGTCCCCATGTCCAGGGTGTTTCAAGTGGTCTTCGCAAGGCCTATGCGCTAATAATGCAGGCAAAAACTAACTATGTTATGGCACATTCATGTTGGATTTGGCTGTCAAACATGAGATTTTGACTCCTGGAGAGTACAGCTGTACTTTATAACAGGAGTCATTCTGCTCTTTGGGCACAAACTTCTCGTCAGATGTAGTCTTCTCTATAGGATCAACCCTAGAGAAACGTTTCCCCCATCTCTAAGCAGAAGCTGACTGCACCAAGTGGCTAGAGGCATTACAAACCCTCCTTGCCACAATGCAGTTTCTCCACTTTAAAAAAAACTTTGGGGGAGGTGTCATGTGCTGAATGGATAGTTTACATTCTCACTTGTTCCCTTTTCTTATTCTTTCTCCCCTGTGATTTCAAAGACCTTTGACATTCAGTGCCTCACGTGCTGCTTCCATTTTAATACAACTTTATTGCTCCTTCAATTATTAATTAGAGCCCCAAGAGAAAAACAAATAAAGCTCTATAATTCAGAAGGTATTATAACAAAAGTATCAATATGCTTTTCATCTGGAAGACGTTTAGAACTGCTACCACAAATGTATTATTTCTGAAATAGAAATCACAGAAGAAAAGAACTTGCAAGAATTTTTACCATAACTAAGAGTAATGGGAGTGATTACATTAATACAGCTGTTTGACACAGCTCCAAGTCACTATTTCAGCCTTGGGATTTTATCTTTGGTTGGGTAAGAAAGTAAACCATTATATTCAAATATAGCAAGCAGAAAAAGAAGGGGTCACATTTCAGAAAAGGAATGAAGTGGGGGTGGAGGAGCTCCTATAAAGGGACATATTTTGACTGTCTGTTTTGGCTGGTTCCTGCTGACACTTGGGCCAAACACAGCCCTCAAGCCAGAGGCTGCCCCAACCTCCCATATGATGGCCAAAACTCTCTTGCAGATTTGCTTCCTTCCCTCACAGCACTGCAGTGAAACGATCTGGGGAGGTCCAAACAACTTGTGGCTTTTATACTGACTAAAGAGGGAGCAGCCATTACTTCTCTGTCATAGTTCCCTTTGCACACAAAAAGGGGGTATTTTTTGTACTGAGGTTAGTTTGTCCTAATGAAGTTTCCATAACATACAAGCAAGTTGAGTGATATAACACACATGCTTCACATGCAGAACGTCCCAGATGAAGAGCCAAAAGAATCAGAGAGTAGATGATAGAAAATAACTCTGCCAACAACCCTTTCCCACTCCACTGAGCACGCGGTTACCATTGAGTCTGGGGGTATGAGCATCCTCTGGCCACTGCGGCCCCAAACATTTCCAGGGACTGCCAGAGGTTTGCTCCCCACACCTTCAGAGGGCTGCCTGAGTCACTTGTCCACCCCGCCCTTCCCTTGCCAGGCACCCTGCCCTGCTGCCTGTTGAACTGGGTGCTTCGTTCACAAACTGTTGGGAGTTTGGTTGGGTGCATTCTTCCTCTGCTCAGAACAAGCAGAGAAATAACACATCTGACTCACCCCCAATGGCACATGAATGAAGCATAGGAACATAGGAACATAGGAAACTGCCATATACTGAGTCAGACCATTGGTCTATCTAGCTCTGTATTGTCTTCACAGACTGGCAGCGGCTTCTCCAAAGTTGCAGGCAGGAATCTCTCTCAGCCCTATCTTGGAGAAGCTGCCGGGGAGGGAACTTGGAACCTTCCGCTCTTCCCAGAGCGGCTCCATCCCCTGAGGGGAATATCTTACAGTGCTCACACATCAAGTCTCCCATTCATATGCAACCAGGGCCGACCCTGCTTAGCTATGGGAACAAGTCATGCTTGCTACCACAAGACCAGCTCTCCTTTCTGTGCATCCTGTGCATCTGGCAGCATCCCGTGCATCTGGCAAAAGGGCAGCACACCTGTCTTGCCACTGGTGTCCACGCCCCCTTCATGAGACATCAGACGCAGGGGGTGACTGGTGTTCACTAGCACACGCACCTCAACACAGGAGGACCCCCTGTTGAGCTCATCCCATGGCTGCTAGTGAGCTCCCTATACTTGACTCCACTTTAAGATTGAGGCTCTTAAAAAAAAATAAGCAGCTCTTCCTGCAACATATTCCCTTTCTCACCCCTCTCTGCATGTGGAGGATGGCATTGTTTAATACCCAGTCTGAAGTAGAGTTGCAGAGAATGCAAAAGCTTGATTACTATTAAGTTGGTGAAAATCCTTTTCAAACAGTATTACACTATTGGGCTATCTAAGAAGAGGAGAGTTGATCTCATATAAATAGCCTGATCCAAAGGAATTTTTTTGGGATAGATGGATATTCAATAAGCAGACAAATCTTGCCCTTAAACGACAGAAATTGGGGGAAATTCTGCGTGTATCTTCATGGGTCCGTCACTAAAACTGTAGTGAATTGAGAAGTCTGACTGGAGCTGTGTGCAGACACTGGAGCACATAGAGAGCAATGAGTTAAGGTCATGGTATTTATAAAAGCAGGAGATTTATCTTATCTTGGCCAGATGTATACTCTGCCATTTTCATATTATCACCATCTTCCTTAATAATATTTTGCAAACCTTTTCTCTACCCAGTTATATTTACCTTCCATTTCATTTCTTGTCATCAGAACAATAAATTAGGAACCAATATTTGCCTTCTTGCTACACCAATATATAAACTGGAATAAAGATGTTAACTAATATTCTATACCAAGAAAGTCTGCACAACACAAGGGACTACAGAAAACATCCATGCATTGCCTGTTGGAAGAAACCCATGATCCACATTTAAGAAAGGATTCTCAAAAACGTACACCATTTCATGATGCAACACAGCTTCAATCAAGCGAAAAACCTTCTAATTAAAGCTATGTTTATACTTAGGTGAAATGCTGTGGTGAACATGAAGAAAAACCCATGATTGGTTTTAATAGAAAAATGCGAGGCAAATTCTGGGAGCTCTAAAAATACTTCAGGGTTCGATTTTTCTGTTGGGCCAGAGTTCAATGATCTTCTCTTTCCTCTCAATGTAAACTCATGAGAATGTAATGGATTTAGCAGGCCAACTCAACCACACAGCCAGAGCATAACTGGGGATACTGCCAGTTTATGATTCCCTCCCACATTCTGCCACTAAGATCGTGAGAACAGCTTGAGCAGGCCTGGCCTAACACTTCCTCACCCATCCCACACAATTCTTCACTGGGAAATCAGTGCCAAGGGGAAATTGAGCATCGGAGAGGACTGTTAAAAACTAACACACAGGTTTCTTCTTCAGGCCATGGGCACTATCCTTTCTTCCCACCCAGCCCCCGCCTCCCCCATCAACTTAACAACAGTCATGAGCTATTAAGTAAAGAATGCCTCCAAGTAATAATGAAAAAAGTTCAGTCTTTCCCTTGGACTCTTTCCATATTAAGCAAGCCATGAGAACTGGAATTTCTTTCATTACCTTAAAAAAAAGAAAGCAGGAAGGGAATGGAAAGTTGAAAGGCGTAACTGTGGGAAAGAATGATGAGTGGCAGAAGCATGGATAGTCAAGGCCTTCAAAATGTCCACTGTAAACCCAGGAGTTGTACAACCACATGTGCACCCTTGAAGAAGAGCTGCATGGATTTGAACAGCACACATGCATTACTACAAATATAGGAAAGAAGCTGTAGCTCAGTGAAAGAGCACGTGTCTTGCAGGCAAGATGTCCCACGTTCAATCCCTGACACCTCCAGATTGGTCCCCCTCTAAACACCCTGCAGAGCTGCTGCCAGTCAGTGTTGACAGTACTGACCTAAATTGACCAATAGGCTGCCTTAATATAAAGACAGTGTCATATGTTCGTATTCAATGGAAGACAAAAATGGAGAACACACCAAAATGTTACCTCCAAAGATCAAAGTTGGAAGATATGGAAGTCAAGCCTACTATAAAACCAGTA
Organism: Hemicordylus capensis; assembly: GCF_027244095.1. Classification (NCBI taxonomy): domain Eukaryota; kingdom Metazoa; phylum Chordata; class Lepidosauria; order Squamata; family Cordylidae; genus Hemicordylus; species Hemicordylus capensis. Next base: position 219,008,599 of record NC_069660.1, on the reverse strand, counting down.
TAGTTTGACACCAACCACTAAAGGCAACACAAGTGCTCAAAATATTAATCAAAACTCAAAGGCTGCAATCTATTACAAATAATCATAGGAACATAGGAAGCTGCCATAAACTGAGTCAGACCATTGGTCCATCTAGCTCAGTATTGTCTACACAGACTGGCAGCGGCTTCTCCAAGGTTGCAGGCAGGAATCTCTCTCAACCCTATCTTGGAGATGCCAGGGAGGGAACTTGGAACTTTCTGCTCTTCCCAGAGCGGCTCCATCCCCTAAGGGGAATATTCCACAGTGCTCACACTTCTAGTCTCCCATTCATATGCAACCATGGCAGACCCTGCATAGCTAAGGGGACAAGTCATGCTTGCTACCACAAGACCAGCTCTCCTCCCAATCATTTTGACAATCATTAATTGTCAAACAAGGCCTTCTCTGTTGTTGCTCCCAGGCTCTGGAATGCTCTCCAAGTAAATGTCAGCTCTGTGGCTGTTTTTAAAAAACAACTAAAGATCCTTTTATTTGTTCTGGCTTTTACCCCTTAGGGGCTGCTGGATCTCTCAACTTTCCTGTTTCTCTTTGTCTTTTTAATGGTTGTGTTTTGCTGTTTTACAGATTTTACTGTTTCACTGATTTTAAGGTTTTAAGATCTAACTTTTATGGAATTTTATTGTATTTTAATTTTTGTGAACTGCCTTGAGATGCATTATGAAAGGTGGTATAAAAATGGAATAAATATATAAATTAAATATCAACTGTACGATGCATGAAAGATTTTTTTAATTGGTACAAAGGTAATTTGGGGAAAGAAAAGGAAAGAAGGTGGAAGAACGAGAAGGGAAAACGGAATCCATTGATTTATTTGCTTTTTTCTATTATTGCTTACCAAGTATACACTGGTATTTCACATGAGAAACCTAAGTGATCCTTTTCTTTTTCCAGCTATGATACAAATAATTGCCATCGCAAGTGGCGGTGGCGGGGAGGATGCAATCTCAAGTCATTCACATCAGTTATTGGTTCCATGCAAACTTCACAAGGATGTGGATTTACTTAAAGAGTTGGGAAGGGATCAAAATTTCATCTAATGACATTACCTAAGCAAAAGCTAAGATCATCCATCAAAGAGCTCTTCAGACAAGTCCGGAAGGGAGTGGAAGAAGGGCTCAAACCACATCTCCCAAAAGCCAGCCTCTAGAGCTTTACATGCTGCACACCCACATCTCGGCCTGGCAAACCTGCAGAGATCAAACTTTCATGTACCAAGAGCAGGCTAAGCACTGTCAGCTGATCCTAGCCTGATCCTAGTTATGGACAGAGAACTCCTTGACTCCATAAAACCCATTTCTCTAGGTCACCCCAGAAGTCTGAGGAATTCATCAGGGTAACACTTGCCTCGCCTCTACTTGATTGTCACTTGGTGCTTAGAGGTGCACTTTCTGCCTCTAGCCCTCTGCTTGTTTGTCACTCGGTACCCGATCTTGGTCATCCTCAACTGCTCCTCCTGCCTCTGCCCCTTTGGTACTCATCTATGCCTGGACTCGGGATGTGTGAAGGGTTTCAAATTCAGACCTGTTTGACATCGAACATGGCCAGTTTGATGGTTCTATGCAGAACCACCCCCGAACTGAACCGGCCCCTGTTTGGCCCGATCTCAGACTGAACAACCCCTGGTTCGGGTTCAGGGATACATTAAAATAAAATAAAATAAAATAAAATAATAATAATAATAATAATTTAAAAAAACATTTTATATATATATAATTAAACTCACTACCACCCAGTCTGGGGGCTTCTGCATGGCCATGGGAGGGTTTCCAGAGGTTCCCCCTCCCCCTGCCGACCTCCATTTAATTCCAAATAGCCCAGGCCTGTCCTCCGTGGCGGCAGCTGCGCATGCCCAATGGGTTTCTGCATGGCCGGGTCATGGCTGGGTCATGCAGAGGCCCACTCGGCTTACACGGTGACCGCCAAAGTAGCTGACTTCGGAGAACAGTCCTGGAACAGGCCAAAGACTGCCCAAACCAGGCTACTTGGAATTAAATGGAGGCCAGCGGCAGGAGGGGGTACCCCTGCAGCTGCACAGAAGCCCCTAGACCAGGTGGCAGTGAATATAATTGTTTTAAAAAATGTTTTTTAAAAAATATTTGGTTTACAACCACACACACCCCTGAACCAAACTGTGGTGTGTGTGTTTGCAGGTGGCAAAACTGAACATGCCCAGTCCGGTTTAAGTCCAGTCTGGACTCGAACCAAACCTGGCAACCCAGTTTTGTGCACACCCCTACACTGGACTTACAGTGGCTGGTTGCAGCCACAGCCAAGGTAGGATATAGAAATAAACAAAAGCAAAGAGCAGGTTTTCACCATACAAATTACTACAGATAACTCAAGCAACCCAGCCAAGCTCCATGTACATGTGAAAGCAGTGCACTGGGTTTGGGGCCACTGATCAGTGGTAGAGCATCGGCTTTGCATGCAGAACATCCCAGGTTCAATCCTTGGCATCTCCAGGTAGGGCTGGGGGAGACTCCTGCCTGAAACCTGGGAGAGCCACTGCCAGCCAATGTAGACAGTACTGTACTGAGCCAGATGGACCAATAGACTATTAGTATAAGGCAGCTTTCTAAATCCCTGTGTGTTTTTTGCTAAACCTTGACTACTGATTCAGGTTATCAGCACCTGCATGGAGTGTAACAGGCATATTAAACAAGGTTATACACAGCTCCTGGTTTAGCCCTAAACACAAGCCTATAGAAGAGTGAGCCAGCGTGATGTAGTGGTTAGAGTGCTGTACTAGGACTGGGGAGACCTGAGTTCAAATCCCCATTCAGCCATGATACTTGCTGGGTGACTCTGGGCCAGTCACTTCTCTCTCAGCCTAACCTACTTCACAAGGTTGTTGTGAGGAGAAACTTAAGTATGTAGTACACCGCTCTGGGCTCCTTGGAGGAAGAGCGGGATTTAAAATTAAAATTAAATGAAATGAAAAATGAAATGAAGAAGTAGTTGTCGTCGTCGTAGTCGTCGTTCCAAAGGAGGAACCTCAAGAAAATCCTAAAGAATATTCCTACCCAGCACCAAGAAATTATCATTCTGATGTAGACTGCTCCTGAACATGGAGGTTCTACATCAGAGCTAAACTGCCAGTGAAAATGGAAGCTTCACCTGGCCATACTTAAGATATGAAGCCTCCATATTCACAGGTGGTTTGGCTCTCATGTAGAATCTCCATGTTAAAGGGCAACCTACGTCACAATAATAGTTTGTTGGCACTGGGTGGGAATAGTTTCTGGGATTTCCTTGCTGCACCTCTTTGGAACTTTGTGGAAGCATGTAGCTGAGCACTGTGCGGAAGAGGATGCTGGGCTGGAGTGCACATGCCTTTTCCAGCAGCATTTTGATAACTGAAACTGCCATTCTATGTGCACACCCAGAAGGAGTAATTTGTTGTTGTTTATTTACGATCTTAGATCAAACATCAGTATATGCAGAATATACACAGTAAAAAGAAAATAATGGAAACAAAGTCTAAAATGTCATCAAATATATAAAATCAGGAATCTTTGACAGTAACCAATTGCTGTGCTCTAGCTTCTCTTAGTTTGGTCAATGTGTAACAAAATTTAGCAACCGCCAGGGATATTGTTGGGTCCCTGTCTTCTTTTTTTTATATATTTGATGACATTTTAGATTTAGATTTTATATATTTGATGACATTTTAGACTTTGTTTCCATTATTTTCTTTTTACTGTGTATATTCTGCATATACTGATGTTTGATCTAAGATCGTAAATAAACAACAACACCCAGAAGGAGGTAAACTCCACTGAATTCAGTGGGACTTGCTTCCATATAATGAGGGAACAATTAGACAATTCCTGGAAAATGGTGTTGGGAGAGGGGAGAATAATGGAAAGGTCCTTTAAAAAATTTGAGTGGAAAATGTAAAAATCCTGTGAAGTAAACCCAGCAGCACAACACCACCCAGCACACAGACTGAACTCAAAGAACCTGACATAAGCCAAAGCATCCGACAGGGTATAAGATCTGTTAATATATTTAAAACAAAAATGGCAATAATCCACTCTCTCCTACTATATAGAGAATACAGCAAGAAAGAGATAGCAGCTGACATAATGAGGAACATTACTCAAAGTTTTCCTACTGAAGTTGAAAGAGCACATTAAGGAATGCCTAATGTCCTTTTAATCTGAGTGAGACTCTTTTTAGTAAGCCATGATCCTAGTAAGCCATTAACCATTAAGTGGCAGCCTGAGGCTTAAAGGGAAGAAATGTACTTCGTCTTTCCTCAGAAGCTATGTCACTTGTGTACAACTTTCTAGATCGAAGGAAAAGAGACAGGCACTAATACGTATCATTAAAACATGCCACAACTTTCTTAAAAGAAGAAGAGGAGCCAAGGCCAGAAGAGCTAAAATCAGCTCCTCAGACAGAGCTCTACTGTAGCCAGAGAACAGGCCCTGGAAAAGAAGTGGGAGGGCTGTTGCTCAAGAACTGTGTGTCCTGAGTGAAGGAAGGAGAAGGAGAAGGAGGAGAAGGAGAAAAAGGAGGAGAAAAGAGAAGGAGGAGGAGATAGAAGAGTTGCTATAGGTTTCTATCCCTTAAAAGAGTTGGGGTTTCAAGAATTGGGGGCAGCTTTTGTTCTCTAGGGGGCTCATAAAGCATAATATAAGTCACTATAGATGGTAAAAAGGCACAATTCAGAGGGTTAAGGCCTACTATTTCAGTCTGATTGGCTTAAGGCCTACCATTATTTTGCTGATAACACCATGCCTAGAGAAAATTAAATCAAACAGAACTGTGAGGTTTATGGGAAATTTCTGGGAAGACTGATCTGTAGTTTTGGACATAGTTCTTAAAGCGTTTGTTGTGTGTGTGTGTGTGTGTGTGTGTGTGTGTGTGTGTGTGTGTGTAAGAAAAAGAAACCATGAAGTACAGATTTAAAGTGAACACAAATTACTTGCTTCTTGTCATGTTATTCACGGCTGAATAATCATGAGGTGGGATCACACTGTCACTATTACTGAATCCACTAATTTCATTTAATTGCGTTTTTTCAGGTGGGGAGGGAGGAAAGTGTGTCTATCTTAATTTAAGGTTTTGCAAAGTTTTTGGTATTCAGCATTAAGAAGTTCTACCTTGTGGTTTAGGTAAGCTCTTCCCCATAGTGTCTAATCAGATTTCCCTTTTTAAAATACCTGGAAATACAGTAATCCGGAAACATTCAGTTTAAGACTAGAGTTAAGATGCTTTACATTTTCACTTATGCTCTAAAAAGAATGGAAATTGAAAGTTAAGGTGCCCATCTTAATTTCTGTGCCATATAAGCTGCAAAGACTTTGTACCGTCTGGTATGTGATGATAACTTTAACAAGTTGTTCTAGTAAGAACTAGTCAGCCAACTTTCCTTTCACTGTCTCTACATCTGGACTAAATTTGGTGTTAATTGAGGTCCACAAGTTAGATCTCTTGTGCCTCAAATATTCATGTGTCCGCCATCTTGGATCAAAGTGGATGTCATCATTACAAACTGCACCATTGAGGTGTCCTTGTGTGTCATTCACTACAGCTGTTCCAAATTTGATTCAGATTGGTTAGACAGTTCTCAGCTTAGTGCATTTGTGCCACAAACATTTATGCATCCGCCATCTTGGATCAGGGTGGGTGAAATCATCACAAACCACACCATTGGGGCATCCGTATGTGTCCATTCAGCTGTAGAAAATTTGGTTCTAATCAGTTAGACTGTCCACAAGTTAGTGCACTTGCGCCTCCAAAGTTTATGTCTCCACCATCTTGGATTGAGGTGGATGACATTGTCACAATCTTGGCCACTGAGGTGTCCTTATGTGTCCCTACAGCTGCAGCAAATTTGGTTCAAATCAGGTAAGCGGTTCACAAGTTAGCCCACTTGTGCCTCAAAAGTTTGTATTCACCATCTTGAATCGGCGTGGATGACATCATCACAAGCTATGCCATTAAGGTGTCCGTGTGTGTCACTCACTGCAACTGTACCCAATCTGGTTCAAATAGGTTAGGCAGTCCACAAATTAGCCCACTTGCACCTCAGAAGTTTATGTGGCCACAATCTTGAATTGGAGTGAATGATCTCATCACACACACCATGCCATTTGGGCATCCCTATATGTACCTACATCTGTAGCAAATTTGGTTCAAATCAGTTAGGTGGTTCAAAAGTTAGCCCACTTGTACCTCAAAGGTTTACGCATCTGCCATTTTGGATCGCGGTGGATGACATCATCACAAACTACACCACTGAGGTCTCCCTATGTGTCACTCACTGCAACTGTACCTAATTTGGTTCAAATTGGTTAGATTGCCTACAAATTAGCCCACTTGCCTCTCAGATGTTCATGTGGCCACCATCTTGGAGTGTATGACATTTATCACACACCACGCCATTTGGGAATCCCTATGTATCCCTAAAGGTGTAGCAAATTTGGTTCAAATCGGTTAGGTGGTTCACAAGTTAGCCCACTTGCACCTCAAAGGTTTACGTGACTGCCATCTTGGATCAGAGTGGATGACATCATCACAAACTATGCCATTAAGATGTCCCTACAACTGTACCCAATTTGGTTCATATTGGTCCAGGTGTTGAGAAGTTGATAGTGAGACGGACACGGAGACACACACACAGCCGGGTGATCTCATAAGCCTACTGGAAAGTAGGCTAAAAATGAGGCTCTATGCTTTGCCTCGGTCTTTCAGTTGGACATTGGACTGGGGAGGGATGCAGGGATATTTAACAGGTACAACTTCCCTAATCTCTTCCTAGAAATGACTCTGATGAATTTTATAAGATCCAAACATGTCTAAAGACTTAGCTCTTTAAAATGGTATATAAGCCGGAGAGGGGGTTGGTATTTGTATAGGTAGTGTCCACCTAAGAGAGTTGACTTAAACTTTTATTTATCTTGCCTTATTCTCTTGGGCTACATAAATGAGATTTTAAATCACAACAACCACCAACTAGAAAGTGCACTGGAATCAGAAAGAGGGACGACAGACAAGGTCACTAGCTCAACACCTGATTTATAAATATCATGTACTAGAAGGGAGGAGGATCCCAAAAGAGCAAGGTGAAATTTATTAAAATCTTGATCTTGAAATGCTGCTACAGCATTTCTGAGCTCCCAGTCTTAATACTGTTTCCCCTTGCTGGCAGGGGAATCTTGAACTCCACTGAGTGACAGTGGATGAATACAACTCAAGGACAACCAATGGGGAACAGAACAGAACATGCAGAAGGAGAGCTAGAATGAACGACACAGTGAAGGTGAACAGGGAAAGGCAGTACATGCAGAATATCAGGACAGAAAGGAACATGAAACACAGGTCTGGAAAATAATGAGTCCAGGGTCATTTGCTCGAGCACTAGAGGTCAGGAAGATCTTTCTTTGTTATTTAAAAACAAACACTGCTTTTCTTCATTGTTATCCCTTTAAAGTTGACCCAATGCAGGGGTAATTAATGATTTTGCAAAATATGAAACTTAGAGAATGTAACATTTCAGGCACATTTGGGTCTGTTGGGTTCTTTCTGTAAATTAATAAGCAAGCTGGCAAAACAAGTGCCCTCAAGCAGTTTTTATTTTTAAAAACGGAGCAGAGAGACACACACACATGCACGTAAAATTTTAATCAACCTTTTTATTTTATCATTTTAAAAAACTATGATTATTATGCACCTTTTAAAGAGGTGACTCACTTATTTTCAACAGAGCTAGAGCAACTCATCAACACCGTCTCTCTCCAGTGGCTGTTGCTGGTGTCTTTTAAGGTTGTGAGCCCTTTTGGGAGAGGGAATAATTGTATCTCTCTTTCTATGTAAATCACTTTGAGAAAAATGTTGTTGAAAAGCATAACAATAAGTGTTAATATCACCATAAATCAACACCATAGAATTTCTGAGGCAAGGAAGCAATCCCACCTTGTGAAACTCGTGGTTACTTCAAAATCCAAATGCCTTCAGATACAAGTAATGGTTGCTGTTAGATATACTGGTTGACATGTTCTGAAGTTTTAATAAAGTGAAATAGGAGCTGTGAGTTCTCACAAGAGGCTATCTCCATGAGCGTTGATACTGCCTATGGCTTCCAGCAACATCTGGTGGGCCACTGTGCGAAACCGGAAGCTGGACTAAATGGGCCTTGGGCCTGATCCAGCAAGGCTGTTCTTATGTACAGAGGTGCACGTGCACCACCAATGCACATGCACTACCTCAACCTTTTAGCTACTGTGCACTTCCAATACTAGCAGCTCCCCTGTACCCCCTCCCTTTTTTATTTAGGGCCAACATAAGTAAGGAACAAAATTATGGAAATAGTACAGAAATGGCTTCAAAAGAACAGCAAAGTTGAGATGCCTTTTTTAGTAATAAGAGGAGAAAAATAAATTCATATAGAGGGAATGTAGTCATGTAGTCTGAAGAACAGGAATTGCAGATTCCAAGCATCTGGAGCATTTCAAAATTGTTTTTGATCCATATGGTAGAAAACTGTTCTGGTACACAACACCTCAGTCCAAAGCGTTGCCAAGCAGCTAAATACAGAGGGAAAGGATGATGATTTTTGCTGTTCCCCTCTCCAAAAGTACTTTTCACTACCACAAATGTGTCCCTGAGGGTTTTGCAACGCACAGGGACACATGTGTGGCAGCAAAAAGTACTTTTGGAGAAAAGAGGGAGCAACGAAAATGTCTTCCTCCTCTCCCTCCACACACACATTTGGCTGCTCAGCAACACTCTAGGAAGAGCTCTGAGACAGCCTCTTAAAAGAATGCAGCTCCTGTTCTATGTTACTAATGCTGTGGAACATGTCTGCCACTGTGATTGCGGCTGCTGAAAGAGGAGGCTGCCTTGTCTCTAGAGATTAATGCATTCAATTGTCAGAAAATATATATATCTTGTTACACAGGTAAATCACTCACTAAAATGGGAGCCTATCTTTAGTATAAGAAAAGTTACCATTAAACTTTATCACAATTCAAAACAAAAACACTGCACTGATGCATTAAGACTTACTGGGCAGCTTCCAGATTTAAGTTAATCATCATGATTAAGTCCCATTGAAAGTAATGGGACTGGAGTTAACCATTATTAACTTGTCTCATTGATTTCAATGGTGCTTACTCATGGCCTTAGTATGGATACTGCCCATTGTTCCTTAAGATTTTCAGCTAAGTTTCTATATCTGATTTCATAACTGACTGTGTGGCAAAAAAAATTATTTAAATATGGAACTCAGAAATTAGAAAAAGAGGTCAAGGGAGTCTAATTTTTAAACCAAATGGACCTCCAAGGGAAGAAGAAACCTGCCCCCTTCACAACTGTACCATGCTGCATTCCTCTGCTTTTAAGCAGTTTTCCTCAGCCAGGCTCTGACGCTAGAACTGAGTCATGCAAGGAAAATACTGCTTAAAGCAGCAAAGCACAGCAAGGTACAGCAGGGATGTGGGCAGGTTTCACTCTCCCTCCCCAGAAGTTCCATTTTCTATGGGAAGAAGGCCCGCTCCACCCCTGCTATTTTATAGGCAAATAGAGCAGTCACCCTTGAAATCTATGTTGTATATTACATTTATACCATATCCTTCCTCCAAGGAGATCAAGGTGGTGTACATAATTCTTTCTACCCCCATTTTGTCCCACAACAATCCTCAGTACATGAGTGAATTTGCATGCAGCTGAACTCTCCGCTTATACTGTATTTACCTGAATCCAAAACTAGGTTTTCCCCAAGTTTTTTTATATTAGAAATCAGGAGGTTGTCTTAAATTCAGAGACCAGCTCCTTTTAAGTAAATACAGGTCAAGCCTGTATTTTACTTCTACTTTTTAAAGATGTCTTTTTAAATTCAGAGTCAACTTCAATTCAGGTAAATATAGTATCAAAAGCTTCTTCATTTCTGAAAAGGCAATTCACTAATATACTTGGAGAAGGGATTTAACTTCCCTTTCCCTTCCGGCCCTGTTCCAACCTCAAATTGGTACATTCAGGACAGATAGTAACAGAACAGATAGTAACTGATTCAGAGGAGATCAAGAAGAGATGGAAGGAGAATACTGAAAATCTGTACAGCAGGGACATCAACATCCAAGATACTCTAGAAAATATCCCCTACTTGCAAGAACCTCTAGTATGGGAAGATGAAGTTAGATCAGCACTCCAGTGATCTAAAGGAATTGATAAAATAGCTACAGAAATATCGCAGGCAACAATCAGTCAAGGCTCTAAGCAAACTATGCTAGCAAATTTGGAGAACGACACAGTGGCCAACAGATTGGAAGAGGTCAGTCTATATACCCATACCAAAGAAAGGAAATTTAACAGATTGTGCAAACCATTGCACAATATCTTTAATTTCACATGCTAGCAAAATAATGCTGAGGATCATCCAACACAGATTAGAGCCCTACATGGAAAAGGAAATACTGGATCTTCAAGCTGGTTTCAGAAAAGGCCGAGGAACAAGAGACATCATTGCTGATGCACGTTGGATAATTGTGAAAGCCAAAGAATACCAGAAAGAAGTCAATATGTGCTTTACTGACTACAGAAAAGCCTTTGATTGTGTCGACAATGTCAAGTTGTGGAATGTCCTTAGAAAAATGGGTGTCCTAGAACATCTCATTGTTCTCATGAGAAACCTATAAACAGGAAAAGAAGCCACAGTCCAGATGGATCATGGTAAAACAGACTGGTTCCAGATCGGCAAAGGAGTAAGACAAGGCTGTATACATTCTTCCTCTTTATTCAACTTAAATGCTAAACATATACTGAGAAAAACTGGATTGGAAGAAAATGAGCGTGGTTTTAAAGTTAGAGGAAGAAACATCAATAACTTGCTCTACACTGATTTTACAACTCTGATAGCTGAGAATGCAGATGATCTGCAAGTTCTAGTAATGAAACTCAAGGAGCACAGTGAAAAAATTGGACTATGACTAAATGTAAAAAGACTAAACTAATGGCAACGGGTACAGCAACCAGCTGCAGAATTGATAATGAAGACACTGATGTGGTGGATAGTTTCTGCCTTTTAGGATCGACCGTCAACAGTAAAGGATCCAGCAATCAAATACGCCGCAGACTAGCACTTGGTAGGGTTGCAATGAAGGCCTTGAAAAAGATATTTAGATGCTGTGACGCAGGCGCGTAACAACGATCGGGCAAGGGGAGACAGTTGTCTGGGGGCCCCACTGCCTGGAGGGGCCCCCCAGAGGCACCTCACGTGACTCCCCATTGCCCCCTGCCCAGCCCCAAGGCCCCTCAGCCACTTGCCCTGTTCGCCTCTCTCCAGCTTGTTCTCCTGGCCGGCAATCCAGGCAGTAGACAAGCTGCAAAGAGCTGCTTTTCTCCCGCCTCTCAGCTGATCGGCGGGTGGGCGGGGCTTCCACGGAGGCCTCCATGTAGGCCTCTGTGAAGCCTGAACTCCAGTAGGGCCCAAGCCAGCCAGGAAGGAGGAGGCAGCCAGAGTGGCCACCACTGTTCTCTGCAGCAGAAGACCCCTTGCTGCCCTGCCGAACCCAGCATTTGCCAGGTAGAGTGTGAACTCCTTTTTGTGGTTACCTTCCTTCCCCCCCCCCCCCCGGATATATAGGCATCTGCTTGCCATAGGGCTTTGATATGGGGGGAGGGACTGAGAAGTCTCTGAATATTTATTTTTAAACAGCTTGGAAAATTTGCTGGCTTAAAAAAAACTATCTAAAAAGTCCTATAAGTGGCTTGTTTCATGGCAGAAAATTACAAAAACTTCTGGAAGAAACAGTATTATATTTATTTTATTCATTCATTTATAAATGCACTTATGTTCAAGTTGTTTTGCAACCCAGAAGGTCTGAGTGAGAACTGTGAAGCATGTCTTGTGCTTTTATTTTATTTTATTTTTCTTGTGTGTGAACTGCTCCCCAATAACTTGCAGGGACTTCAGGGTAAATCTCGCCAACATGTGAATGCAGCACCTCCATTCCAGAGGAGAGGTGTGTTAAAGGGCTTTAAAAGCCTCCTGTGAAAAACCTCCTGGAATCAAACTTTACTGAATTTGTTCAGAATTCTGAGAAAACAAACATAGGCTCACACTGCATGGTTGAAAGTCTCCTTTGCTAATCTGCACCGAGGGGGCCATTTTAACCATTCATCTTTCTAGTGTGTTCTAGGCATTAAAAGTAAAACAAATGTATAGTACTCAATGTATATCACTATGTATTGTGACGTGTGCGTGTGTGTATTCAGTGAAATGTATTTCCAGGCAGCATACTTATTTTGGAATATCAGACTTAAATCCTTGGGGGCCTGGGGTGTGCGGAGGCCCTGGACTTTGAGTGGGGGGGCCCCATTTTAAAATCTTGTCTCTGGGCCCATTCCAACCTTGCTACGCCCCTGCTGTGACGTGTCTATACCTACCAAGATTAGAATTGTTTGGATGGTTTTTTGAATGGTTTTCCCCGTGACACTCTATGAATGCGAAAGCTGGACTTCGAAGAAGCAAGATAGAAAAAGTGTTGACGCTTTTGAACTTTGGTGCTGGAGAAGACTTTTGAGGATACCGTGGATGGCCAGGAAAATAAACATATGGATCATAGAACAAATCAATCCAGAATTTTAACTCAAGGCACAAATGACCAGGCTCAAACTAGCATACTTTGGACACATTATGCAAAGACCCCGCTCCCTTGAGAAGTCCATAATCCTGGGGAAAGTTGAAGGAAAGAGAAGAAGGGGATGTCCAGCAGCAAGGTGGATGGACTTGATTACGACAACAAAGAATGCACTACTGAGAGACCCTAAAGACAAAGTTGAAGACAGATCATCCTGGAGAGAATCTATCTATGTGGTCACTAAGAGTCGACACCGACTTGACGGCACTTAATCAATCAACCAACCAACCATCCTTTTTGCAATGGCTTTATGCAATGTAAACGATACAGGAAGCAGGTCAAGAGAGGAAAATACCTCTAGCATCCTTGGTAGAATTTTTAAAAATATATATGTTAAGAAATACTGTACTGAGAGCTTGCCTTTTGAAGTCTTAATCAGTGCAGACACCACTTCTTCGTTTACTAAAACATTATAGAAATGAGAAACATAGTTAACAAAACACCACTTTTTAAAAAGTAAAAGGTGACAGGTAAACACCACTTTTTTAAAAGTAAAAGGAGACAGAATATACTACTGGCAAAAAAGGACTTAAAATCAAAAGCTCTCTTTACAAATATTTAAAATGAATTTGAAATAAATGCAGATGTAACAGCAACACAACAACAACAGAAGCCAGACGTTTAAAAGTCTGTCAATTCCTCATTGACACAGTAACCTATAACAATTCTGTGGAAGCTCTTGAATCTCTAGCATTTTGTTTTCTTGTTTAAAGTAGGTTTTTGAACATTCTTAAACATGACCTTTGTATTAAAAAGGGAAATTATCAGTATTTTTTTAAATCTAAAAAATACTAATGATTTTACAAAGCTGCTACTAATTATTTCACTGGAAAATTAGTAGCAGCTTTGTAGAATCAGAAGTATTTACAACAAAATAGTGAGCAACGTCTCCTTTGATATGGAGGTCATATTTAAGAACTTTCAAATGAGAATTTTCAATTTATGCCCCTGGAAAATATGAAGTACTATTTGACATATACAATATCTAAGTGTGTGCCATGGGTTAATTGTTCATGCTCCAAACCCCATACTTTCCCATACTTCTGGGGCATTTAAAAGTTTGGAACATTCAGACCTGATGTACACTCCATCCCTTTACAAAAAACCAGCCACCTCAGAAACTTAATTACTTTTTAATTGCGTTTTCCCCCTCTATGGAAAGATGGGTCTCTGATAAGGCAAACAATCAGCAAGGTTCTACTGTTCAGGTCCCCACCTTCTTTTCTTTTCACAATGCTCATGTTTATCAGCAATATCTACTGGCCATCTAAGAAACTGCATCACTAATGCTCTAAAGTTCAGCTAAATACACAACTTCACATAATGGGGATGGGGGGTGGAAATGACACATAGAACCAATAACTGTCACCAACACAGGATCTCAGTATTCCCAGCAAATTACAAACAAATAAATTACCAATTAATTTAAAAAAAAAGACTCCTGTAAAACTCAAATACATTGTTAAAGTACAGTAATATTAAACTAAGCATGGAGGTAGTTCATAAGCATACACACAGTTATGAAACTGTAGGGCAGTACACCAGAAGGAGCAGGATATAGTGCTCATGTCCTCCATGTTGTGGGTGGGGTACCAGTTGGATAGCATCAGAACCAGTCCTCTGCATTTCATCCTGGATAAATAGTAAAATTGTGCTGAGCCTGTGCCCAACATTTCTGCTTTAAAACCTCAGGTTTTCTTCCTCCTTGTTTATCCTGTTTGGATAAGACATTTTCTATTCATTCATGCTGACAGGGTGTGACTTTTTAACAGCTGAAAGGCGTTGTTCCTCTTATTCCTTTAGCAGGGATGGACACTATGCACATTCTAACTAGACACCGAAATTGACAGTCTTTCCTCCCCAACACTAATAGCTCTGGCTCCTAGGTCATAGGGAGTGGGATTCAAATCTTCATCCAGTTGTTGCTACTGAGGCACTTGTTTGGTGACCTCCCCTTCCTCCTCATTCTATAGCATCAGCCTCTACACACACACACAGACACCCCGCCATCTCCCTCTCTCTCCATTGTCATCACTACTGGTTAATATCCAGCAGTAAAACATGCCATCAAGGCAGTGCTAGAAATGAAGTCTTTCGACCAAGAATGCTGTCCTAGGCAATAGCAAAGGGTTTTTTAATTGGAAAACCAATCTGACTTCTGATAATGCAAGATAATTTTACAAACCAAATTAACGTCCAATGACTACATCTGCCTTAACAAAGCATAACAACTGCCTTTTCAGTTCTCAAAATATATGCATCTTCTATATTACATACTTTCAGTTCAAGCAGACTGCTCTAGTCTGCACATCAAAGAAAGCCTAAGATTTCTGTTAAGAAACTTTAACAGAAGATAAAATACTTCCTTACTTGGCCTCATTTAGTAATTCTACTACTATATATTGTAACAGGTCCTAGAGCTGGTACCCAATTTCAAAGGAGAATTTTAAAAATTTTTAATCAAAGCTGTGAAATACCCATTCACCGGGGGTGGGGAGTTCCAGTTTTTGCCTAAGAGCAACAATTTCACCAAATCATGGCCTTCAACAACATCCTGGAGGCCGGGGTGGGGGAGGAATGCTCTATCACATCTTACTGAAAGTGAATCCTTCAAATCTGTACCATAACCAAATAAGGGCATTTGGCAAGCTACCTCCATGTTACTATGGAGCCACAGTTAACATTCCAGTCAGCTCCTTGCTGACCTTGCTTGGATGAATGTTTTCCTTCCTGCGGACCTTCCTACCTGAACTTTATTCAATCTAATTTTGTTTAAAGGCACAGCTGCAACATTTAAGTATTTAATGACAAAACGACACACTAATGACTTCCATCCATAAGATTTCTTATACTTTTTGCAATACTGGTAAAAATATCTAAAGCCATAGAAGGAGGGGCAGGGGAATGAATTAGCAGTAGCATGCAACAGTTTCGATCATGACACATATGGAAGATGACCAGGATTTTTCAGCTTAAAAAGAGCTCACTAAATGCACTTTAAAAACAACCATTTCCCCTAACAAGCAAGAATGGAGAGCAAAAGCACGCTTTTATAGTAATCCATGTATAATGAAAAGGGTAGCTTTTGAAATGTTCTCAAATGCTAAGTTGAGGATGATTTAAGAACTTATTCTTTATGCTGATATGATGCAACTTTTCTTCCAACCTCGAATATTAGGAGCCATTTGATGTATGGATTCTAGGATGAACATTTTTCTATTTTGTTTCTTTGTACGCATTTTGATAAAAGTGTACAATCTCTTTGTTTCCTGTGTTTATATAGGTACACTGACATTCAGCACAGCAGCACCCGTGTTGCTGCATGTGCCCATAACTCTGCTTGCACTGCTGCAGAACAGCCCTGTTCTGCGGGACTTTAAAACTGCACAAGTACAGTTGCACAATGCTTGCCTCCATTCAAAAGAATGGAGGCAAGAGTCATGCAAATATGCAGATTGTCACGCCCTCGAGCTCCAACAGCAAGGAGGAAGGGGAAGCTGTCAACTTTCCTGCCGATTCAGGAGAGTCTGAGGGGCAGAGCCCGGCTGTCAGCATTCATGAAACGGCTGTGGTAGATCCAACTAATGATTTAGAGCAGGCACGGCAACCTGAGTCAGCAGAAGGCGTGAGGGACCAATCGGAAGAACAACTATGCAATGAAACACTGACACCACAACAACGCAGGCGCACTAAACGCAGGACGCAATTAGAATCTATTAGAAGAAGCAAATGCCTCTTGCTGAAGGCTGATAAGCCATGAATTATTGCCAGCTGGGAGCTATCGGCTTCCACTATAAATCCTGTCACCAGCCGTCTACTCCTTGCTGAAAAACAACGTACGTCATTCAGTCGACAGCGTTCAGCCAAGCCGTGAACTTCCCTGGCATTTGGCCAGACCTTGACACAGATGAGATTTCAAGTCCAGAGGAACTGGGCTGCAGTGCAACAGGGCCAGCAGTGTTGTAAGCACACACTGCAGCATGAGCAGTGCTCAGTTGCCCACGCTTTGCGGCACTGAATGTCACTGACCCTTTTTTTAACTGAGCACTCATTTTCTTCATGCACACCTGAAGGAAGAGTGGATGTTCAAACCCCCAGACATGATTGCAAGAACAAAACCAGGAGTTGGCACTTAATCCTAACATGTTAATGCAGAGCTGGTGTATAATAAAATTTAGCTAGTGTAAAATGGCCAAGCCTAGGAGGCCACTTTGCAGGTTTACAGTAAAATTTCACTCACGTGCCCCGCACGTATTCAGATAGTGCAACTCTCTGAAATGACCAGAGCTTTTAAAAAAGCTGGACAATGTTATGAAAGAGATACATTATCAGCAGCGGACCTCCAGCTGTATTTGGACTGCAGCTCCCAGCATCCCCAACCCCAGTGGCCAATAACCAGGGAGTTATAGGCCTAGGCCACCATCTGCATGAAGGCTGACATTTAGTAGCCCTGGCCTAAGGTGTTAGTAAGACAGCAGATGCTGCAAGAATCAAGTCAGCAGCTTTGCAGGCCTGGCAGTTTCTCTACTGCAGACTAGCAAAATTATACCAAATGCATTCAAACAAGTCCAACATAAAAAATCTACTAATGTACTTGTGCACTGAATTTCATATTTTCATTAGCAAGTAGGAGAATGCACTGCAAATATAGCTAGAGAGGTAGATGGTGAAACAAAAAGAAACAGCTGCCTACACGTTGCAATAAGGTGGTCCACTTTTGCAGAATGAACAACCATGGTGTGGCGGGGAAAAAATTCATCAACAAGAAAAATAGCACAATGTAGTACAAAATTACTAAACTGAAAAGATGAAGAAAACAGCTCTAAGTGAAGTTAACATACAATTCCCTTTGATGCTGTCCTCAAATGATTCTCTTCCTACCAGTCTAATAGTTTTATCAATGTTTCCATAGTAGGACGTTCTCTTTACATCTCTCTGTTGGAGTCCCTCATGGCTCTGTTCTTGATCCCTTGCTATTCTTTCTATTCTCTGTCCCAGGGCAACCTTTTCAAATCCCATGGCTTGCGGCATCACCTGTGTACTGACGATACCTAACTCTACTTCTGTACCCTAGAACTTCCTCCCTCCATAGAATCCTGCATTTCAAACTGCCTATCACCAAGTCTTGTTGCTCCTCCATTTACAAAATTATGGGCCTTCCCATCTGCCCCTCTGGCAAAACAAAACTTAATTCACATCCAGGTCATCTTTCACCTTGATCAGAACAACCTTCTCCACTTGGGTCTGTTGTTGGCCCATCTTGGCTGCTGACCTCCATCCAGCACACTATTACCAAAAATCATTCAGCTCTCATTGCACCAATTGGGTCATGTCTCTCTTTAAACCCTTTCACTGACTTCCTGGTCACTCCCAGACCCAGATCCAGAACAGCTCCTTTTCTCTACCTTAAACCCCTACATGGCCTTGCTTCTCCCTCCTGCCATGAACATCACTCCTCCAGCTCTACCACTCTCAACTATTCAACCGTCTCGTGCTCCCTCAAACAACTTCACTCTGTTTTCCTTTGTGCTACAAAATGCCTCTTGGAACACTTGTGTGATGTCTTCACACTTACTTACTTCAAATGCCTTACTTAAAAACACACCTTTTCTTCAAAGCCTTTGACATAATGCCTTCGTCCCCATTCCCCAATGAAACTAAGCTTAAGCACATTGCCCTGTTTTGCCTGCCTCCATTCCCCTCCCTGCTTTTCTGACCATCTAGATTGGATGCCTGTTGAGAGTCACAAGATGATTTGTCTTCTCAGTCTATGTACATGGCATGTACATATACAGGTCGAAAATCCTTTATCCAGACTGCTTGGGACCAGAGGTGTTCCAAAATTTTCCGGATTTTGGAATATTTTCATAAATGAGATATCTTGGGCATGAAAGATTACTGGTTTTTTTGTTTTTTTAAGGTTTTTTGAGGGTCTCAACAACCCCTGAAGTTCCTTTGCACCTTCCCACAAAGCTCCTTCCCGCCTTCCCCTCTCACACGCTTCTCAATGTGATCGCACTCACACGCTTCTCAATGGGACTGAACTCCTTCCCGCCTTCCCCTCTCTCAGGCTGGCTTGAGAAGCATGTGAGTGGCAGTGCTTGGGAGGCAATAAATCAAGGCAGATAGCAAAGCCTGAGGGGAAGAACTAAAAAGGGAGCTAATGAGCTGAGGAAGCTACAACAGTGAGTTTAGGGGCCTTAAGTGATCACTCCTGCAAACTGCGCATCCCGCCCAATCCCGGCCCCAATGCTTCCAAGCCAATTACAGAGCCTCTGTAATGCTCTCTCTATAAGTTGCGGGCTTTTTGCTGCTTAGTTATACAGTACTGTATATACTCTGTTAGCAGCTGAGTTGGGGCCGAGATTGGTTTGGGGGCTGAGAGGGTTTTTTGTGTGTGAGAGAGGTTGAAGCTACAAGCTTTTCTCTCTCTCTCGATGTGGTGTCTGGATTTCGGAGCTTTCCGGATTTCGGGAGTCCGGATAAAGGATTCCCGACCTGTATGGTGCTATATAAATAATTATTTAACAGACCATAGCAAGCGTCCACCAAAACAAAAAATAAAATAAGATTATGGTTGTTGTTTTTTCCCCACTGCAAAGTTCCAGCTTTATCTCATAGTATTTTTTTAATGATACAATTTTTAATGTAGTCCAACAGCATGTAACTAAACAAGAAAAAGGCCAACTTCTTCCCAAGCCACATACTAGTATCATGATAGTGAAAGTGAAGTCAAGCAAATATTTGGTTCTGCTTTACAACATGGTTTAGTTCAGTTAAGCAAGTTGATAGCTTTCACCAGGTTAATATATTATAGGGAAGGTATTATGGAGAACAGACTTAACTCTAAGATGTAGTGAACTTGATTAAAATGTACAGAGGAAACACTATGGGAAGCAACAGTGAAGACTCAAAGATTCAAGATGGGTGAAATGATTTTCTTACACTTTCCAACTGATAATGGTAAAACCTCCGGGAAGAGAGTACCTATTGATCAATGACACGTTGGCAAGTTGGTGAGGCAAGCATGCAGGGAAGATTACAATGAAGATGCACTAGCTCTGATTTAAGTTGCAAAAATAATTAGATAGATAATGGCTGAGCATCCCAGCACTTTTAATGGGCAATTTGAGAGCAGTTGTCAAATTAAATCTATACCCAGAGCACGGCTTGCTGTTGCAAAAATGATTCTTTATGGATCATGCATTAAAAGATAATAGCATTATCACTCAATCACCTCTCACAATATCACAGCTTTGTTTCTGGTAAAGTTGTAAACCAACTACAAGTATCATGAGATGCCCAAGAGAATCCCTAAGCCAAATTACTTCGGACAGTAGATACATGGGGTGTGTGGGAAGACAAAAATGATCAGCTAGCAATGGTACATGAAATAATCTTGACCGTGATAGCATATAACACTGACTACAACCTAAGCAGTACAATATCTGGAGGCTCTGTCCAGAGCAATAGTAAGTCTATATTCGTTCAAGCAACATCAAGGTTTTCTGGAATGAAGTCACTTGACATAGTCATTTGTCCACAACATAGTCACTTGACAGTGCCTATGACCAGCAACAAACTGTAGAGTGTACAAATTGCAAGAGGAGGGGCTGTCAAATCCAATGTGTACATCTGTTCTTTTTGGTATAACACAAACATATGTTTATGACCAAAAAAAATTAAAAACTTGATTTGCAATTATATTTAAAACACAGACCGCAGATATTGCACACAGCAACACTTAGGAAATAGTGCAAGTGCAAGCCATTTCCCCAATCCCTCTCCTCTACAGCCCCAGGAGTCCTTCTCAAGAGTAAGTGGCTCTTGACAATGGTGTAAGATTATAGCTATATAGCTGTGCACTGATGTTGTATCAGGTGAAGATCTGGGGATGGGATGAGAAGGTTGTTGCTCAGCTGGAAATCATTCAGAATTTTCTAAGGAAGATTTTGGGCCTCGCCGGGGCACTCACACTGCCTACCTAAGAATGGAGGCAGGAGTTCCTTCCATTTCTGTCAGTGTTTACCAACAATAAACCTACTACTACTACTAGAGGTGTGCACAGAACCGCGGAGCTGCGGTCCGGCACTGGGGTGGGGGTTCCTTTAAGGGCGGGGGGAGGGTTTACTTACTCCTCCCGCAGCTTTACCCCCTCCAGCACATGTATTTTCCTCAATAATTGGGGCGGCAGGATACCTCCCTGCCGCCTCTTCCCCCGCTTGGCTGCAAATGGCTTCAAGAAGCCTTTTGTGCACGCATGTCGTGCACGCACTTCACGTCTCCGCGACATGCGTGTGTGGCCACGCGCGCACGTCGTGTGCACGTGCAAAAGGCTTCTTGAAGCCTTTTGCAGCCAAGCGGGGGAAGGGGCAGCAGGGAGGTATCCTGCCGCCCCAATTACTGAGGAAAATGCGTGCACCGGAGGGGGGAAACCGGCACGAGGGGTAAGTAAACCCTCCCCCCCTTAAAGGAACCCCCACTCCAATCCCCCCAAACAGCCCATGTCTTGACCGGTCCGGAGGCCAGTAGAATGGCCTCCAGTCCGGGCACATCACTAACTACTACATACATGGCTGCGGAGAGATGTGGGGAGAGAGTTTCTGAAAATCTTCCTCAAAAAGTATCTCCGCCTGGTTTGGGGAAATTATTCCCCACTTCCTTGCAGCCACCCAAGTATCATTTTCTGCCATTGCCAAGGATCCCTTGATTCTTGGGAGAAGCTTTTTAGGTGACTCAGGGAGGAGAAGGGAACAGGGAAAATAGCTTGCATTCTGTATAAATAGTGCTGTGGGTGCCATCCATTATATTGCAGCATTAGAAATTGAGATTTCCGTGCCCCCTTTGCTTCAAAAAGGTTCTTCTACAAAGTTATTTACTTCTATAATTGGGGCAGGGGGGAGATCTCTTATTAGTTTGAAGCTAATCATATGTGCAATAATAATATCTTATTAACTTGAAACTAAACGTATATTGTGCAACACATTTGGTGCTTTTACTCTGCATGTAGAAAATATATCACATACATGACACTAATATAATTACATAAGTAAACCCACTAATTTACTCAGAATGCATTTTAATGTTCACAAATTGATTTCTCAGACTCAAAAACTACAGAAATATCACTATGGTATATTTCTGTCATTTCCAGATATTTATATCAGGATAGATAGAAATATAAGATACAAGAAAAATGCCATTTTGCTACCATTTCCTCTCTGTTTCTTGTGTTCCTCCTTTCTAGAACCTCTTTGCCCTCTCCCAAAGTTTCCCACAGAATTATCCTCATTAGAGTTTTTCTCAGCTATTTGAAACTTGGATGAGTGGAATGTTATTTTAAAGCCAACTTAAAAAAAAAAATGAGTCTGGCTCCTAAATTTCTGGGCTGGCTCCTAGATCAGGTTCTCAGTATTCATACCATTCTGGGTCAAGAGTCACAATACCTGCCAACCACTGCTACATGCATCACACTGCTATTTACTTCAAAGAGAACTTTGAGACCCAAGTAAGCAAATTACATGCTAGGCTGGGTCCCATTTTCAGGCCAGGTTTCTGGTTCACGTTTCAGAGTCCCCAAGATTATCTCAAGGAACACTCCACAACACTTCGTGAAAATTCATTTTTAAAAGTACAGTTGTTTCTCGTCAATCGCGGTCTTCCCAATCATGGTCCAGGATCAAAGTCTTGGATTGCCTGAGGGATGGCCAGAGCAACAGCACAGTTGGGAAATTGTTCAGGGTCACTGAACCGGTCATCCGCAGCATCAAGAAGAGCAAGGATGCCATCAGAAGCAGTATTGCCAATGGGACCCAGTCCTCTCTCACGGTCTCGTACATGCCACGAGACCCCAATGTTGAGAAGATGCAGAAGGCCCTGAAAATGTGGATGGAGGACCAGGCACAGGAAAAAAGTCCCTCTCAGCACCCGCATGATCATGATCAAAGCGCAGTGGATCTACTGTACCTGGTGGAGAGTTCTGGAGAGGAAGACCCTGAGAAGTTTCAAGCCAGCAAGGGCTGCACTGTTCCCTCTAAAGCATGCACACACATGCACGTGCTCACAAGTTTTTGGATGTCCGCTTAGTTCATTTTAGATCCCGCTCAGGTTGAATCAGGAAGGCTCCATTCTGAATGCAGGTGCGCACACACTGCCTTGATATTGCCACCCAGAACAAAACTCATTCTGGACACAGATGAAAAAAATTAGAGGGACCACTGAACGGCTGGTTTGAAAACTTCAAGAAGTGCTTCAGCCTGCACAACATGAAGCTTGTTGGAGAGGAGGCTGCAGCTGCTTTTCCTACTGAACTGAAGAGGCTGACTGAGGAGAATGGCTATGTGCTGTTCAACACAGACAAGACTGGACTCTTCTGGAAGAGGATCCCTAACCACACCTTTCATCACCAAGGAGGAGAGAAGGGCTCCAGGATTCAAGGCTGCAAAGGTCAGGCTGGCCCT
This sequence comes from Hemicordylus capensis, assembly GCF_027244095.1. Taxonomy (NCBI): domain Eukaryota; kingdom Metazoa; phylum Chordata; class Lepidosauria; order Squamata; family Cordylidae; genus Hemicordylus; species Hemicordylus capensis. The sequence continues at coordinate 218,985,447 of NC_069660.1, read as the reverse complement.
TCTGTTCTGTGCCAATGCCTCAGGTGGCCCCATGCTGGTGTACTGGTCCAAGAATCCATGGGCACTGAAGGGCAAGAACATGAACCACCTCTCTGTGTTCTAGGCTATGAACCAGAAGGACTGGGTAATGCACTCCATCTTCAGGTCTTGGTTTCATGTCATGCTTCATGCATGAGGTGGAGAGCTACCCAAGAGATAATAACCTGGCTTTCAAGGTGCTGCTGCTCTTGGACAATGCCCCAGGGCATCCTCCAGACCTGCTGCTTGCTTACCCCAATGTGGAAGTGGTGTTCATGCCTCCAAACACCACATCGCTCATCCAGCCGATGGACCAAGGCATCATCCAGGCTTTCAAGAGTTATTACACCAGGCAGAACTTTGAGCACATAGCTGACCTGATGGATGGAGACTGCAACATGACCCTCAAGAAAGCCTGGAAGGGCTACAAAAGGGCACCTGCCTTGACCATCATCAAGGAAGCGATGAACGAGGTCAGGAGCAGCACCCTGAATGCCTGCTGGAGGGAGGTGTGGAAGGAGGCTGTGAGGGACAACCCTGCTGTGCCAGCTACGGAGAAAGAGGTTGGGAGGATAATGGCTTATGCCAGGTGACTTGGCGGTGAGGGCTTTGAGGACATCGAGCCAGCTGAAGTTGCTGAGCTCCTGGAGTCACACTCTGAGGAGCTCACAGAGCAAGACCTCGAGGCCCTGCTCAAATCCTCCAGTGATCAGAAGGAAGCGGGTGAAGAAGATGAAGACTGCAGGGCCACAGCAAAGCTGACACTGGAGGAGATCAACCGGTTCCTGAAGCATGCCTCAGAGCTGGAAGATGAGGCAGTGGACATGGACCCTTTCATGCAGAGCAGCCTGATATTCAGGTGGTGACCTGATTTCGCCCTACAAAGAGGTCCAAAACAACCTCCAGAAGAAGATGGCACAACCAAGCTTCTTCAAGAGAGCGCAGCCTGACACTTCAGAGCAACCTGGGACTTCGGGGAGCAGTTGCGAAGTGCTTGCAATAGAGGGTGCATTGTCATCATTGGAGAAGGAGAAGATTGCTACCCCCTCTTCCCCTTAAAAATACCCCCTGAGCCATCACACTCCTCCCCTCCCACCGCTCCCTTCCCCCTGACTGCAACCCACCACATTCCTCCTACCCCTCCTCCTCCTCAGCATCCTGACCATCTGCATGGCTGTCAGGTAGGAAAGGTTTCTCAATAAGATTTCTTGTGTTCTGCTGTTTTCTTGTGATTTCAAAGTGTGCTTGAGAGGTTTGGAGGGGTCTGAAGGGGCTCAATCTGCTCATTCCTCTTGGTGACTCTTGGCAACTCTTGCTGATTCCTGGTGATTGCACTTGAGAGGTTTGCGGGGTTTCAGAGATTTTCAAGGTGCTCAATCTGCTCATTCCTGTTGAGTTTTGATGATTTGGGGTTTTGTTTTTTTAAAGCATTTTCCTTGATTTTTATGGGATTTCATGGTCATGGTTCCCCTAACCACCTGTTTCCCATTGACTTGGGAATGCCTTCCAAGTAAACTGCAAATTTGCCACCCACAAAGGTTTGCAGGAATGGAACCCTCGCGGTTGGCGAGGGACAACTATAGATGCTTAAAAGGGACATAAGTGATATACAGGCCATAGTCTACCCATTTTGTCTTTTCCAGAAAATGAATCACCCTCTGACAATAACAGGGCGCTTTCCAGATTAAACCCTACAACAGTGTCACTGCAGATCTCCTGTGTGCTTCCGTACTTCCTGTGTTGTGACACCACAGTCCCTGCACTGACAGCAAGGTGCCATTCACATTTCCGATGCATTATTTCGGATTTGATCTTTGCGTTATAGTGCTACAACACTGCAAGTCCATTGCAGAAAAATAGCTGTATTTTCTTGTTGTAGGAGTTTGAGATTCTGGGGATCATTTTCAATACGATCCTGCCAAGTTAAAGCATTTTACCCCTGTTTAGTGTGTAATCTGGAAACCTCCCAGGTTGTGTATATGACAATATATAGACATCATGGAAACATTATCCTTTCTATTGCAACAGGCATAACTACAGTAGCTTAGTCGTGTAAACACTCCCATATACCACCAAGATGTGGTAACTCAAGGCTGTTACACATTAATATTTGTGAAAATGTTAACAAGTCAACCTAGATATGAACAAAACACACACACACACACATTTAAGAGCTGACAGCTGAATGTTTGGTCATTATATATCAAGGGCTCATGAAGCACAATTACAAACATTACACTCTAGCTAATGCAACAGCGCTTGAGTTTCCAGTCGGCATCATGGTGTCATTCCATCATGCTTGCAGTCACTAAGCAGGAGAACAAACAAGCTGGATGCTGGCACAGTTCATGAGATATGCCTTGAGACTGACAGCTAAACAGATGCCATCATAAAAGCGTCCAGGTGCAGTTCAACTTCAAAGCTGCAGTACTTATTCCATTAGGATACTCTTTCCACCACCACCACCTCATAAATTTACAGTTCACAAAATGTGAGAAACACTTCTTCATGGAGGCAGATGTGGCTGCTTGGAAAGGGGAAGGTTTCTCCCTGTCTGCATCCAGCCAGCAGGATCCCTCCCAAAATTCCCTCCAATTTTCCTGGCTTGGTAGTGACTTGTTACTGATGCCCTCTTCTCAAGAAGAACAAGCTCTTCTTCACACCCGGAAGAGGAGGCCACAGCTCCATCAACAGAAGCCACCACGCAGTTAACTGGAGGCTCCCCAACTGATCCAGTTCCTCAGGCAGAAACACATACCAAAAAATGTCACCAGGAAGCAAGATCTGTCCTGCACTGACCAAAGACACAATCTGCCTGAGGCAAAAACATTTTTCAGGAGAGTGGCATCCGTAATGGAAAGTCATCATGATAGGAGGACATAAAATAAGCAGTAATGGAGTGCTTAACAGAGTGTTCAGTTTGACAATAAGCAGAGCTACAGAACTGTTTATTGGTTGATACTCATGCTGCTTAAAAACACAAAGGGGAAATAAGCAACAATAGGTACACATGTGAGTAAAGGTAAAAAGTGTCTGCCACAAGATGTGGTGACAGCCAACAACCTGGATGGCTTTAAGAGGGGCTTGGATAACTTCATGGAGAAGAGGTCTATCAACGGCTACTAGTCGGAGGGCCACCTCCAGGCTCCGAGTACCAGTAGCAGGGAATTAACAGCAGGAGAGAGGGCATGCCCTCAACTCCTGCTGTAGGCTTCCAGCAGCATCTGGTGGGCCACTGTGTGAAACAGGATGCTGGACTAGATGGACCTTGGACCTGATCCAGCAGGGCTGTTCTTATGTTTTTATGTGCCATCAAGTCAATTTTGACTCCTGGCGCCCACAGAGCCCTGTGGGGTTTTTTGGTAGAATACAGGAGGGGTTTACCACTGCCTCCTCCCGCACAGTATGAGATGATGCCTTTCAGCATTTTCCTATATCACTGCTGCCCAAAATAGTACCAGCAGAGATTCGAACCGGCAACCTTCTGCTTGTTAGTCAAGCATTTCCCTGCTGCGCCACTTAAGGTGGCTTCACATGCGAGTACACATCTGCATTTCAAGAAACAGAAGACAACAGAAAAATGGCAGGGTGTGTTTCAAGCATTGGGGAATTTATGCACACACATCAACCTACTTCACAGGGTTGTTGTGAGGAGAAACTTAAGTATGTAGTACACCACTCCGGGCTCCCTGGAGGAAACAGAATATAAAATAATAATTTTTTAAAAACCCTGCAAAGTGCATGGCAACTTGTACATCAAATGCTTTATACAAAGTGAATGTAAAAGAAACAGGGAAAGGAAGGCAACAAATGCATGAAAATAAATGGAGAAAGAAACAACCTTTTTTGTGACAATCTGAAAAACTGTCCTGCAGGACTACCACATCAAAATTCAACTGAATTAAACTGAACTAAAATGCACAGCTGAGTTCACTGAGCTTTGTTGCCAAGTACATCATCATTTTTACTGACTCATCAACCCCATATTGAAGTGAATGGCCAACTAGAGCAGTCCAGTAAAACTAACCATAAAAACAGAAGAATCATTGCTTGTCCTGGGTGAACGGCGAAGTGGCTAACTGCAGGCTGCCACAGATTTGTCAAGAACACTTTTACTGACTTCACAAGGCTCGCTGTGACAGTTTTGGGTACTCAGCACAATCCAAGCCCAGAGAAAAGGAGTCCAGGTCAAAATGAAATTTGGAGAGAATAGTCTGATCCTGTAACAGACTAATTTTAAAATAGGCATCCCAAGGCCACTTCAAGTTCCATCAGCAACCTGAAATTTCCATACCTGTACTTCAAAACAAGAAGGATCACCTCAAAAAATCCTAGTACAATCAATCATGTTTTCTTACTTGGGGACATAAATGTTAACACAGTGCAGCCCAGCCAAACTTAAAATTGTGGACAGCCCTAGTTCATTCCAGCTTGATCCACAGTGACGGCCTTGAGACCCACAACTGGCCTACCTGAAAAGCTTCAATTCTGTACAGGCTCACTCTCAGCTCAGCAGCCAGGCAAAGCCCCAGGCCGGACTCACCTGGCTGCTTCTTAGTTAATAAAGGCTCCATGCAGATATCATTCATTAATATCATACCATACCCTCCAGCTGTACCTCTTTAATTGGTACAATATCTACTTCTTCCAATCTGGGCTCTGATTTTATATCAGTTACTGGAACACCCTGTAACTATCTACTGATAGAACATACCAACTTCTGTGTTTATATGCAACCTAACAACTTTTATTAGTGTAGAGTGTTATTACATTCCAATAATGGTAATACTATATAAGTATATAAGTAAATATTTTATAATGTATTTTACAGGCAGTGGGGTGGGGATTAGAAATAGGCTGCAAGTTTTGAAACAATTCCTTAATGGGGTGTTCCATCCAGTAGAACAGACTGAGGTAGCTTACTCTGCATGTGTCCATTCCCTTTCTTCACATCAGACTGAACTATATTTGAACCAGTTTGCCTCTGCTCTACCCTTGAACTTTTCCCCCCCATCTGTTCCGTTGCCATTTCCAGGTACCAGGGCAATCAAGCACTTGAGGATTGTCCGTCTCCTTTATATTTCAGGATTGTACTGTGAAGAAAACAATCATAATGGGGTGCTCTTTCCTAAAATTGTAATAATTAAAGGCAGGTTACTCACCTGTAACTATAGTTCTTCGTGTGGTCTTCTGTGCATTCACACATGGGATTTGCACCTGCACAGAGCCATCATCCGGAAACTTCCAAAGCTTTACTTTATAAGGAAAAAAGAGCAGGAAAACCAGCTCCCCCTATCAGCAAATGTACCTCACTCCTTCAGTCCAGAGACCGCCACAGCTGTACACCCAATCACAGTGACATGATCTCTGCAGTGGGAAGGAAGGGTGGGTTATATGAATGCGCACAGAAGACTACTCAAAGAACTATAGTTACAGGTGGGTAACCTGCCTTTCTTCCTTGTGGTCTCTGTGCATCACACATGAGATAATAGCAAGCTAGCATGACTGGATGGCAGGTGCAGCTCCAGAACAAATAGTAGCCACACAAACTCAGCAATACAAATTTATTTCTCATGAACGGAAGTGCAATACAGAAGAACCAAACAAAGCACAGGAGTGAGATCGAACATCCAAGGTGTAATGCCTGACAAACGTCGTTGGCCAAGACCAAGCTGTGGCTTTACCAATTTCAGTCACTGAAACACCCTTTGGAAGGCCTCCAAAGTGGCCACCAACGCATGTGTGGAGTAGGTAAGGGCTCCGAGGCCAGCTGGTACGCCAAAGAGATAGCGTCTCTGACCCACGCGGCAATACGTTGGGGTGATACAGGTAAGCCTCTAGAAGGCTCTGAATACGACACAAAGTGAGAAGTGGACCTGAGAAATAATCACGTGCGGTCACATAGAAGGCAAGGGCCCACCCTACGTCCAGAGAATGATACGCATGCTCCTCAGTAAAAGGAGCAGGGGCGGGGGGGGGGGGAAGGTAGGCAGCGATATTTCTTGTGATAAATGAAACTCAGAAACAACCTTAGGCAGGAAAGAGGCATCTGGTCTCAGCACAACTCTACCGTTATGAAAAACCAAATACGGTTCAATAGAGCGTAATGCTCTCATCTCACTTACTCTTCGAGCTGAGATTATTGCAATCAAAAACACTACCTTTGTAGATAAAAATTTAAGGCTACATGTAGCCATAGGCTCAAAGGAAGGCTTCATTAATTGTTTCAATACAATCCCAAGGAGGGGAGCATTTGGGAGCAGGGGGGACAAATTAAGAATTCCTTTAAATAACTTCTTAACTAGTTTATGAGCGAACAAACCAGGCATCACATGTTTGTCTGCAATGGCGGCCAAGTGAACCCTTAAAGAAGAAATAATCAACCCACTGTCCTTTAAGTGCAACAGATATTCAAAGATTAATTGTAGCGATGCCTCTGAAGGCACAGACCCCTTTCCCCACATAAACTCAGAAAAACGGGTCTATTTTGCCATATAAGATTTCAGGATGGAGGGTTTCCTTGCCACTGACAACACTATTTGTACTGGAAGAGTAAATGTCACAGTTCTATCCACCAAGCTGTGAGGTGAAGAGACTCACATTTGCCCCAGTGTTGAAGGAAAGCATGTCCTTCTGACTCTGGGTCCACCCCCGCCCTGCTGCAGAATCTTGCACAGTGCATTCTGAATCAAGGCAAACACATCCATGTGAGAAGTTCCTCACAGGTGGAAGCAAGATGCAATGATTTAAACACCACTCATGAGATAGGGCGTTCTGGCGGCTTAGAGCATCCACTAGAGTGTTGATCCCTGGATGTGGAGTGCTACCAGCCAAATCTTCCAGTCCAGGCACCAAAACCAGAGGCGCATCGCCAAGCTGAGAAGGGAGCATGATGCTGTGCCTCCCTGCCTATTTAGATAGGACCTGACTGTCGTATCGTCTGTGAGGAGAAGGACTGGAGATCCTGTTATGTGCAAACGAAAAATCTTGAAACAAAAAACATGGCCATCAGCTTGAGATAACTGATATGGCGTGACTGTTCTCGGGTCCAATTCCCCGTGACCACCAAGTCTTTGAAGTGCGTGCCCCACCCAGTATATGATGCATCTGTGGTAATCGTGAGGATGAGTGATTCTTGGCGAAAGGGAGTACCTTGGTTGAGGTTGGACTGAATCGTCCACCAAGATACTGCCCTCTGCACTCTTCGTGGGGCTGTGAGCATGTAGGCGAAGATGAGCCTGGGATAACATTGCAGTGGTCGATGCCATCAGGCCTAGTAGACGTTGTACAAATCTTGCCAAGTGTGTCCAACGTGTGCAGAACGTACAAGCGGTGAACTGTATCAATTGAACCGTCTCCTGAGGCAGAGTCACTAGTGAAGAGTTCAAGTCCAAAACAACACCCAGGAACTGTATCTTTTGAACTGGTGTCAACTTTGACTTTTTTTGTTGTTGTTGTTCACTTGTAGGCCCAGGAGGTGCAAAAGACATTGAGCGAGCTGCACATCCCTTCTGAAGCACATTCTTGTGGATGACACGAGCAGCCAGTTGTTGATATGGGTGAAATTGTGATGCCTTGCAAACACAGGTTGGCCGTCACCATCGCCATGCATTTTGTAAACACATGCAGGACGGAGGCCAGTCCAAAATGAAGAACAGTATATTGGTAAGACTGGGAGCCTATACGAAATCTTAGGGATTTGCAATGGTGTGGCACAATGGAAACATGAAAATAAGCATCCTGCAGGTCTATAGACGCAAACCATGCACCTGGGAACAGCAAACGTAAAACGGCCGGGATAGTCACCATACAAAACTTCTTGTAAGTTACAAAGAGGTTTACGCCCCTCAAATCGAGTATCGGCCTCAAACCTCCATCCTGTTTGGAGACAGTTAAGTATTTTGAATAGAACCCATGTTCTCATTTACTTGAACATGTTGGATGACTCCCTTCCGAAGGAGAGAGTCTACTTCCGTCATTAGGTGAGAGGACAGAGGTGTGATGAGGATACCTGAAAAGGGGGGTAGAGCATCAAATTCTATTTTGTAGCCGTTCCTTATGATGGCCAAAACCCAGGCATCCGAAGTGATAGACCTCCAAGCCTCATAATAAGAGGACAGAGGTTTTCACATGGTAATGTCACTGACGCTTTTGGTAGGAGTTCTTCAGCATATGATTAACCTGTGGTCTGATATTGGGTCCCGAAGCTGGGGCTCTCCATTGCTGGAATTGCTGTTGGTGACAAAAGGAATCCCCCGAGTGATAAGTAGCTTGTCTCGATTGATTATAGTGCATCCAGTGTTTGTGCTTCAGTTGGCTAGAAGTGGAGCCTGAGGGCTGTGTGAAACCCATTGATTGTGTCATGGTATGTAGCTTTTGAACTCTTTCAAGAGTGTCATTGATTGTATTGCCAAACAGGGCCTGGCCGTCAAATGGTAAATCCTCAATGCACCCCCTGGCCTCCTGAGACAATGAGAATGCTCTCAGCCATGCATGTCTCCTCAGAGCAACTGCAGACACTATAGAGCAGAAGCCACAATCAGCACAGTGCCTAGAGCTCCTGTTTCACTACACGGAGGCCTTCATTAAGAAAAACCAGCACAGCATCCCTTTGGTCTTGGTGCAGAAGAGGAGAAAAAGGTACTAACTTCTCTAGGAGAAAATGTTGGTATCTCACCCAACACACCTGATGGTTGCTACTCGCACAAGGAGCCCCGACGTGGAGCATACTTTCTTTCCCAGGGAATCCAATTTATTTCCCTCTCTATCCACCAGGGCATGCAACACGTGATGTCTATTGCGTGACTGGGCAGACTCCACCACCGTTAAATTCGGCTCAGGGTGCTTTGCCAGGAATACAGTGTCACTCGGCTGAACCCTATACATGTGCTCCAGTCTCTTCAACATTGGAGACTGATGCCGGTTTCTCCCACAATGCCTTGACAACTTGGAGCATTGTGGGGACCAGTGGTAGCACTGGAGAGGAGAGCTGGTCTTGTGGTAGCAAGCATGACTAGCTAAGCAGAGTCTGCCCTGGTTGCATATGAATGGGAGACTAGAAGTGTGAGCACTGTAAGATATTCCCCTCAGGGGACGGAGCCGTTCTGGGAAGAGCAGCAAGTTTCAAGTTCTCTCCCTGGCTCTCCAAGATAGGGCTGAGAGAGATTCCTGCCTGCAACCTTGAAGAAGCTGCTGCCAGTCTGTGAAGACAATGCTGAGCTAGATAGACCAATGGTCTGACTCAGTATATGGCAGCTTCCTATGTTCCTATGTACAGGAACACTGAATCTGTCTGAATGAGCTGGAAAATAGGATCCTCCAACTGAGTGGTCTGTTGCTGAATCTCCAAACCTATGGAGGTTGCCATGTGGATTAAATGTTCAGCCTAACACTTAAGAGTCCTCCGTGGAGATGCCACCTCCCACCGCCTGCGCACTTTCTTCAGGAGCAGGTAAGGGAACTCGGTCCTTGGAGTCCATAGAGTCAGATGAGTTCCAATCCCTCCAGAGCAGGGGCCTGACGTGTAGGATTCTGTGCTGGAGGCATATGCGGTAGAGGACACGTGGGCACCAGACACGCTGGAATAAGAGGTTGCTCTGGGGCCAGAGGCTGTGGGATCGGTGGCTGCGAAACAAGAGGTGTTACCGGCTCCAGAGGTGCACACAGAGAGCTTGAATGGGATCTTGGCCAAGGCGGGGAGCATGAGGACGAGCGGGACTGTGAACAGCAGCGACCTTTATGAGGTCTATATTGTCTCATACGATAGTCGTGGACATCATAGCAAGCACTATCTACATACAGGTGAAACTCGGAAAATTAGAATATCGTGCAAAAGTCCATTAATTTCAGTAATGCAAATTAAAAGGTGAAACTGATATATGAGACAGACGCATTACATGCAAAGCGAGATAAGTCAAGCCTTAATTTGTTATAATTGTGATGATCATGGCGTACAGCTCATGAAAACCCCAAATCCACAATCTCAGAAAATTAGAATATTACATGGAACCAAGAAGACAAGGATTGTAGAATAGAACAATATCGGACCTCCGAAAAGTATACAGTGTACTGTGCTTGATTGGCCAGCAAACTCGCCTGACCTGACCCCATAGAGAATCTATGGGGCATTGCCAAGAGAAGGATGAGAGACATGAGACCAAACAATGCAGAAGAGCTGAAGGCCGCTAATGAAGCATCCTGGTCTTCCATAACACCTCATCAGTGCCACAGGCTGATAGCATCCATGCCATGCCGCATTGAGGCAGTAATTGCTGCAAAAGGGCCCCAAACCAAGTACTGAATACATATGCATGCTTATACTTTTCAGAGGTCCAATATTACCATGAAGAAGAATTCGAAGTTCCTTCTGCTGCAATTAAGTGAAGCCCTGTTCTGCAAAAGATACATGTTTAAATTACACTGAGAGAGAGAATGAATATGAGCAGGAAGTGATGTGGAAGACGAAAGAACCAAAGTCATGGTCCAAGATATGCTTAGGAATGGAATAGTTGCACAATAAAGAGATCATCACCCCACCCCTGCTCTAAACCACTGAACTCTAGATGCTGCTGAGTAGCACTTATGCCAAATTCCCCTTCAGCCTCAATAATTTTTCCTAAGATAGACTTTAATAACTAATGTAGAGTTCAGTGAACTTGATGTGTTTGGAGCAGTTGAAAGGAGATCTCCAAACTCCTATGCTTGCAAATTTCTGTTGATATTATCTACTGGCCACCTGCATTCTGTTTTGGGTAAAACTGCTTATGCAATCTGCTGAAGCCTAAAGCTATAATTAAATAAACTCTTCAGGCAGTGCATCAACAAGCAGTCACTGTTCCTTTCCAGTCACCATCAGGATACCAATTGTTTGCAAATAGCATCTTAATTGTTAATAAGATACCATAAGAATGTAAGAACAGCCCTCCTGGATCAAGCCAAAGACCCATCTAGTCCAGCATCCTGTTTCATACAGTGGCCCACCAGATGCCTCTGAGAAGCCCGCAGGCAAGAGGTGAGGGCATGCCCTCTCTCCTGCAACTGGTATTTAGAGCCATCTTGCCTCTGAAGCTGGAGGCCTATAGCCACCAGACTAGTAGCCACTGATAGACCTGTCCTCCATGAATTTGTCTAAGCCCCTTTTAAAGCTATCCAAGCTAGTGGATTTTCATGATAGCATGGAGTAATAAACAGTCATAATTTAACATCTCTTCAAGAAAAACAAATGATAGATTTGTGATTTCTGTAAGTTGTCAGCAATGAAACCCACTAAACAATTCAAAAAAAATTTTGCTTCCTTTCACCAGGACATCCCCTAGTTCTTTCTGCTATTGAAAACGCATGTGTATGTCTTAAGAAGCTACCAACTATCCACCACTAAATGGTATCCAAACATTACAACTAGCTGGCCTGGCGCAGAGCATCTGCACACTAGTTCCTCCTGTCTCTCACCTCACCCCCTCCAATCCGGCTCCCTGCACTGCCTCCCCATCCAGCCATCTGGGAAGGCAACAGAGGTGGTGAAACCTCCTTCCTTGGGTGCCAGGTCAGACCATTTTAGGCCCATTTCACACAGAGAGAGCACTGAAATGGGCCAAAAACGGCCGGACCTGTCATTTGGGTGGCAGAAGGGCTCAAGGAAAGTGGCACCGCTGCCTCCGCCACCATCCCCACCTTGGTCGCCCCTCTCCTGCACTCCGCCAGCCGCATCTCCAGTGCCATGTGGTTCTCTCTGTGCCCCCCCCACCGGGCAATCCAGCCTCCTGCCCCACCTTTTCCACCCCTGCCTTAAGCCGCCCAGGCAGGCCCATGAAGGGCGCTTTCACCGCCCTCTCTGCCACCTTCTTGGTCTAAGGTTGTATGTGTCAAGTCCCACCCCCATGTTTTCATTGGTCACGATGGGGGCGGCGCTTGCCACATACGTCATTAGCCTTTTATATATAGATTATGTGTAAATCATGCCAATGCCTTTCCTGCCCTATCCAAAGAGCTTCGGGGCAGATTACAATATGTTTATCTCATTTTTAATTACAAAACCACACTGTAAGTAGGCGAGGCTTAAAACCACAATTTTCCCAATAAGCTACTGCAAAACTCACACTGGCACCACCATGCGCTGCACTGATTTCTACCATAATGAGTCCTGAGTATTACTAGATAAGTAATACTAAGGAAGCCAAAATTGTTAAAAAGGAATATAAGCCCCACAGCCATACACAGAATAATAGGTCTGGTGTATTTATGGGATCTAAAACAATACTGTATGAATTATCATCTTATTAACTAGTGTGAAAATTCTTAGGGGAAATTATAAACTTGTTTGATAACAAAGCTCAAAAGCTCCTTTCTTTAGAAAACACCTACACAAACCTTTATAAAATATAAATTAAAAAAACAAACATACCTTTGAAGGTGACATCTGACACATAAGCATTGCTACTGTCTCAGCTATTCCACTATAAAGTTCTGCCTTTAGGGATTGGTAATATTTTAATGAATATTTGCATGCTCATTTCACAAAGCAGGGAGGAAGGAGGGAGGGAGGGAGATGGAAAAAGGAAAGCAGAAAACTAGTTTGGGGTAAAGGCAAAAGGAGATAATGAACCCCACCCCCTTCTAGTTTTAGATGTAGATGCTTACTATGTCTGCCATTGAGATTTCCAGATTCTTTCCACATTTTTGTCAACTGGGAATGATGAAATGACAAAGGCTAATTTGTATTAATTCTAAAATAGAATTTATCTGCCAGTATAAATCTATTGTTATTGCCTACTAAGCCTAACATCAGACAGACTCATGATCTGTAAGAGTCCACAAATAATAATTATTATTATTTATTTTTACATTTATAATAATAATAATTATTATTATTATTATTTATTTTTCCTCCAAGGAGCCCAGAGCGGTGTACTACACATACTTGAGTTTCTCTTTCACAACAACCCTGTGAAGTAGGTTAGGCTGAGAGAGAAGTGACTGGCCCAGAGTCACCCAGCTAGTTTCATGCTTGAATGGGGATTTGAACTCGGGTCTCCCCGGTCCTAGTCCAGCACTCTAACCACTACACCACGCTGGCTCTCAAACAGAGCAATTAATACATGCTATCCTACACACTGAGTATTGGACACTGCCAGGATGGGACCATTACAATGAAATTCATCAAAATGCATCAATCTAGGAAAAAAACCACAGTTGGATCTCACCTTCACATGGCTACTTCACGCAGAGGACCCATTCACATGACTGGGAGAGTGTGTGGGGAGGAAGGCTGAATAGCTTTACCTTTCCCACAGACAATTACCAAGATGTTGCCGGGCACATGGATTGCATGGCCATACAGTCCACTGCTGCCCCAGGCAGCGCGGAAGCCACCAGAACTGCAGAGGCTCTCCCTGTCTCTCCTGACTGTAATGCAGTCTCTCTCTCTCCCCCCACCACACACACAAACACACACACACACAACCCATGTACACAATTCCTCTCTAGGGACCTATCCTCCCCAATGGAGCCTGGCCCAGCAAAAGCTATCATACTAACCAGAACAGGCCTGTCTACATCTTCACACACAACCCACATACTAATCTTATGAAATGAGTACTGTGCAAATACAAAACTGCAGCAAATGTTCTTCCTGAAGAGAAGCTTGCTCTAGGAATTGTATATTTGTACTAAGACACAGAATGTTCTTGAGACAGTTGAGGGAAAAGGTTCAGCTAATCAAGATGACTTCTGGTCACTAGAAGAGGCCTACCAACTGTCCTGCTCAAAGGGTTGCTTTGCATATGACGTACTGGGAAAGCATATACTGTAACCATATATGCCATCGTGTGTGAAAACTGGGTGCCTAGTTTGACAGGATCACACATTTTTGGAGTCCACAGCAGCTATTAAATACGTGCAGTTTCAAGTTTGGACAGATCTAGCCAATAAATGTTCACAATCCCAATGCTAAACCAAATTTATTTAGGGAACTAATAGATACATCAAATGTAGCTGCAAGCCATCCAGCCAGCTGGGCATAAGAGTCTGAATAAGTCACTATGAACCAGTCTCTCACTGGATAAAATGAGGCAGTCATGCCCAGCTGTCTGGTGGTCTTTAGATATGGAAATTTTGATATTAATTTTCCCCTCATGGCTCCAGATACATATTCCATTTAAGATGTTCTTGTATGGTAAGAAAGCTCTTTGAGTGATTACCATAGGAAACCTACAATAGCTCTAAGATATCACCTCAAAAACCTCGGATTTTTTCTTACAATTTTTTGCTCATTCATCTCAGTGGACGATTATAGGTTTGGGAGTCAATACTGACAAGTTAATTGTCACTCATGTGACTAATTGTTGTGAAACTTAACACTCAGCTATCAGCTTGATCCCACCATTTCTGAGCTTTCAGACATTAAATCATTTCAACTGCCAAATCCTGGAGCAACTTCATACTCACTTCACAACGTTCTGTTACAAGAATACAGAACTGTGTCAGGGAGGGGAAGAAGAAAAGAAATTGCCAGAATATAGTAAACAATAACATTCAACAGCATTAACTAACGTTTAATTGTTTAATCATTATTATGGATCTATTTGTCCTTGAGATAGATCCATCAAAAAGGTTACCTTGAAATCAAATTAAAATTATAACTTTCTATATGTATAGTTCTACAGTCTCATAATTGACTGGACCATCTTGCCTGCTGGGTATTATTACATCTTACTGGAATTATAATTTGCTCTAGATTGTCTATGCATATGACTAGCAAACCTAAATTTGACCAATATTCAGGCTTCAAGTTACCTTTGTTGTCCAGAGAGTCAAGGCAAGTGGATTACATCTTGAAGACTATGCACTGATTCACCACCTGTTGCAATGAGTTATAACCTCGGTTAAATCTAGCACATATAACCGAGTTCTCCTCCCAGATAAAGGCACAATGTAAATCAACGCCAGCTCCACTTGCACATAAAACTGCTTATGTGAGAAGCTTACCCGTACAAGCACTGTAACACTGGAGCTGAAAACCCATACAAGACCACAGTTCCTGGTTACAAATAGGAAGGGGCAATCTGGCATGAGTTCACTGCTCTCATATTATACTTCTCACATATGAGCAGCATATTCACACAAGACTGCCTTTTGTAATTCTTCACAAAAGAAAAGCCACAACCTCCCCTGAGTTTCCAGCACTGACACTGCTAAACTACTACTGAATTTAGGTTTTGGCTCAAATGAAACCAATTGTAAAAGTAGATTCTAATATTCAGAGGCATGACACAGAATTCAAGGAGCCCAGGAGGACTTTTGGAGATCCTAAGACTGATCTAGAGAATGCTACGAACATTCATAGGAACATAAGAAGCTGCCTTATACTGAGACAGACGATGGGTCCATCTAGCTCAGTATTGTCTACACAGACTAGCAGCAGCTTCTCCAAGGCTGCAGGTAGGAGTCTCTCTCAGTCCTATCTTGGAGAGGCCAGCGAGGGAATTTTGGACCTTCTGCATTTAAGCATGCAGGTGCTCTTCCCAGAGTGAACCCATCCCTTAAGGGGAATATCTTCCAGTGCTCACATGTAGTCTCCCATTCAAATGCAAACCAGGGCAGACCCTACTTAGCAAAGGGGACAATTCATGCTTGCTACCACAAGACCAGCTCTCCTCTCACTGCTTCTAGGAGCAGATCCAAATCCTTCCTTTCATCTACAGACCCCTCGTCACATCTAGGGATTGTCACAAAAGGCTTCTTTGAGAAAGCCAGTTGCTGCAGTCCTAACAATGAACTAAGAGGCTAGTACAAAAAAGACAAAATAGCCCTACTACACCAGCAACAAACCTCGCACCAAATGCTGCAAACAGAGACTTCCCACCATCACATTGGGAAGCCATCTTTTTGTTTTAAGAATGAGATGGTTGCTGCAAGAACAGGCCAAAACTGGCTCCCGGCTACCAAAAGGACGAAGAAAGTGGCAGTTCGTCATTGGTACAACAGCTTTTTAACTCCACCTCCTGATCTAGCAGAGCTGTGTTTGAATGATTCTTGCGAAACCTTAAGGCTGCTATAAAAATCCACCTGAGCCTATACTCAAGTTGATATACTGCACCAATAGAGCATTCCTGCTTTGTTCCTGAACCCAACCTCTCTGGAAACCTGGTAATGTTTACTCACACTACCAACTCTTCTGTCCTTAGTTTCTTGCCCCAAAGCAAAATGATTCATTAAAGTGCACCTGCCTCCACATCTGTGCTTCATGGGGCAAGCTGACAGTTTTAAGCGATAAACTACAAAAGGAAGAAGCTACCATTTTGAAATCCATATACTTCCTGAACAAGAATGCATATGAACTGGTTATAACAAATAAATATCCTGACTGGAAATCAAACAGAGCCATTTAAGAGCATAATATGATTTTTTTTTTAAATTATATAACCCATGTCCCTTTTGCACTGCAAAACTGTAGCTGCTTAGAAGCAAGAGACAGATTTATGTTTGGTTCTCTTTGAATATATGCAAGAATGCTAAGCAAAATCACTTATTTAGAGACTAGAGTGGCAATCCTACACACTTATTTGGAAGCAAATTCCCTTGAACAAAGCAGGATTAATTTCCAAGTCAACATACACAAGACTGGGCTGCAAGTGTCCAGAACTTGTATTTATTTTTACATGTATATCCTGCCTTTCTTTCTGTCATAAAGCCAAAGAGATTCCTTAACAGTCATTTATTCGGACACTGATGAGACCTACGCATTATGTGCCGTAGGATTTTTCTAAGTTAACACAGTTTATTAAATTTTTATCCCACTGTAAGCAATGAAGCACTAGCAGACCCCGGCCTGGATGGCTTGACCAAGACAAATGCATCAGGAAACCCTGTGGGAGTCTGTTCAAATTTGCCACACTTGAAGTGGGAGGGAGGGCGTGGCCAGCTTGTGTACTTGTTTAGGCAAGTATTGAATGTATTCCTGCTTGCAGTGTGAGAACAGGCTGTGCCTACAAGCATCAGCCAGGAAGGGGACAGGATGCAGTAACCAGCTGCTGAATGACAGTGTGAGTGGGACAAGAATCAGAGCTGGTCCCCTGCAAAAAGGAGGGAGGGGGAAACAGCCGTAAACGGTACAAGTTGCATAGCCTTCTGTCCCTGCCTGGTTAGGAGTGGGTAATTCTGCTTGTATACAGCTCATGAGTAAAGAAGAAGATAATCAGCAATCTCACCTCCACCTTTTGATGCTGTCAGTGCAATGACAAACCTCAGTCCCTTCAAAGTGGAGGACCTTGACACTCACTTTTCAACCTGAGTTCCCAAAGCAGATGACAATACTAATAAATAGCAATAAATATGGACTCCCATCAACGTATCTGAAGGAGAGTGGCTGGATAACTGGCTGCTAACTCTGCCTGCTGAAGGGATGGCTACAGATGAACACAGCTCTTGGAGGGGAGGAATCAGTTGGTCCAGACAGGCCAATGGAGGGAGTCTGGCTCTCATCTCTCCCTTGGCTACAACCAGGTTGAAGGTTACAGACAAAACAGTGTTTCTCTATGAGATATGCATACTGTTCTGAGAGGATGAGTCAAATGTTCATTGGGAACTGAACATAACATGTTCAGGTAGTTGGACAGCATAGAATAGATAGATACTAGCTGGGCCGGGCGCAGAGCATATGCACCTCTAGTTGCTGCAGCCATTTTCTCTCCCCCTCCCATTTTCCTGACTGGCTGGCCAGCCAACCTCCCTGCGACCCTCCCGCCGGCTGCCTCGGCCTGCCAACCCACCACCTCCACCGGCTGGCCAGCCCAGCCCACTCCCACCGGCAGCCACATCATCTCACCTGCCTGTCCACACTTACTGTTGCCAGCCAGCCAGCAGGCCCGCTGCTTCCTCCAGCTGGCCCGCCAGCCGCTTTCTCTTGCTGACCGGCTGGCAGGCCTGCCGCTTCCTCCGGCCTGCCGCCAGCCACCATCACTGTTTTCTCCCCTGTCCCCATTGCTAACCCCCCAGCAGCTGCTCACAAACTCTCACGCGAGCTGCCACACATGGGATTAGTGATGGGTATGTTTAAGAGAATTATATATAAAGAAGATTATTTACACAGGCTCCATGGATGATCTTGGCAAGATGTAGGATATCATCCCTAGGATTCTAGCACTTGTGTTAAGTTGCTAGTCTATGGCTCAGGTATAGAGTCATTTATAAACGCTTAATCTCAGAAGTCCGATATTTTCTCATATGCATCTTTTTACCTAGAAAGGCCCCCGGCCCTTAAGCAGTCTGTTTGACAGGCTACCATAATTCAGTTTTTAATTGATTATAAGTGTTGGCTTAAACATGTTTGTATTGAATCAAAGGGGCACCTTTAGTTAAGATGAGTAGCAAAATAAAGGTTCTGCCACTATAAGCCTCGAAATTCTATTGCTTATAAGAATGACAACTATTGAGTTATTAACTTGAAACTTGGGCTATGTAATCTACCTGATGAGGTCTACACATGTCCCTATCAATCAATCATCTTTATTACGGTCAAAGGCCAGCACAACAAATGTCCCTAATTTCCAGATGATCTGATGATCTGCCATAGCTGCAGCAAGTGTAAAATTGCGGGAAATTGACACTTTGACCTCTCCCGCCCCAAAATTTTATCCAGGCATATCATATATTTCTTTCAAATTCTGAAGGAAATGACTGATGTAATCTGTTCGGGTTTATCTAGGAAGGCAATCCTTTGTGGGCATGATGAAGTCTGGAGCAGCGCTTCAAAGGTTATTGAGATTTTCCTGCCCCATTAAAGCCAATGGATAGCAAGTGTAGGCAAAGTTATGCAGAGCATGATTGTTCTGATAATGAAACCAGAATGCTGACACATTTTGCTAGTACTGTGAGATTGGCAGGGGAGCCTGACATTGGCTTCTATTGCAGATGTTGTGCCCATTCTGTTAGTTATAGAATGTGAACTCTCAGGGAAGGGGAGGGCATGGAATATACAGGTGGGGGAAGCCAGGAGGGAAGCAAGAGGGGGAATGTAATGGTGGTTTGGGGTGTTCATGGAATCATTTTGAAAATACATACACATAGAAAAAAACCACACACATGCAAACAAAAAACTATCACAAAACACACACACACACGGACCCCACATGCACAAAACATGTGCACGCACACACAAACATGCATGCAACATTGGCACGCGTATAATACACACACACACTCAGATGCACAAATACATGCCCAGAACATAAACGCACAAACACATCCATGCAACACAAATACACATATGCAGCACAAACACACATACACCCACAACACCCATCAGCAAAACAAACATGCACAAACACACAGAGCACAGAAATACAATCATATGCACACAACACGAGCACACACAGGACATAAAAATACATTCAACACAGAAAAATACACATATATGCAACATAAAATATGCACACAGGCACAACACAAACATGCAATTCAGTGTTGTGTACAACACCAAAAGATGTACAAACATGCAATAAAAACACACATTCAAGACACAAATGCATGTGCAACACATGAACACAGCACACACAGAAGGCAAAAGGGGTTAACACATGCACAAACACACAATGTGCAAACACACAAATACATACACAGAACACAAAGATAAATATCCAGCACACAAAACACATGTATGCAACACACACACACACACACACACACACAATCTATCTATCTATCTATACACACACACACAATCATGCACAAATGCATGCAACACAAACATATACCATACACAATGTGCAACATGTGCAATATGTACAAGTGCACACCACACACACAAAAACAAATGCACACATGTATGCAATAAAAATTCAAACACATGCACCAAACATACACAACGGACCACACACACACACACACACACACAAGCATGCAACACAAACAAAACTCACAGATGCATGCCATTTACAAATCTGCAACAAATGCAACTTGCATAAATGCACACTCAACACACACACATGCAACTGCACACATGCAAACACACACCATACAACACCAACAAGGAAACACAAATGCACTGACATGCTCAAAGCACATGTAAACATGGACACATGCCACACAGACGCATGCCACACACACAGCCACTCAGACACATGCCACACAGAAAGGAAACAAACCCATGTGCCCTCAAACACAAACTTGCACACAATACAGATGAAGGCATACAAACACAGAGGTACAGAAACATGCACACAAGGCAATGAGCACACCTGCACACAAACACATGCCACACAAGCTTATGTACCCACATAGAAACACATGGACATGCAACACACACATATGCACATATATGCAACACAAGCACACAATCAGAAACATGAGTTTGCTTTTCACCACACCATGGCAATTCAATAGTCAAAAGATCTGCATGTTTAAAACCAGAGTTAAGCCTATCTCAAGCTCAACAATTGGAACCTAAGGCTGATGCCTTAACAGACGTGCCACGTGATCAGTTATGATGTTGTGCAATGCCACAAATTGTGCTCTCTTACAACTTGCCCTCCAGGCACCCACACTTTTCTTTGGTCTTTGAAGCCCAAATCAAGGTGGAGTGGATGGAGTGCCTGGCATCAACAAAGATGCCCCACGGTGTCCTAGTCCTGTACTGCCTTATGAAGCATCTATATTGCCAGAGTAATTAGCCTATGAGTTGAACCATAACTATTTGTTGTTTATATCATTTGCTTGCAGAACAGGTTTAGCAGTTGGGAGACAGCCCTCTTCTAGCCCCCTTCATTATCTTCATCCTGAGTCAACAGAAAAAAAGGTTTCATGGTGCACGCCATTAAAGGCTAGTTAGCAGTACCATACTGAGCTTGTCCCAAGCTCAAGGAGAAAGGTTATCGGGATGCTCCCCCATCACTGGCTTGTCTCTCTTCTGCTATGGACTTAGAAGACAATCCCATAAACTACAGAAGAGGGCTGCTCAACTTTGGCCCTTCTGCTACTGGCCACTTTGGCTGGGAATTATGTGAGTGGTAGTACAAAAACATCTGGACAGTGGAGCAGTTCTGCTATAGAGGATGCTAGAGTCACTCTACTCTCTGATCCCTTCCAGTTCTGTTTTTAAAGTCTCAGCTGGCACTCAGAACATCAGAGGGGGAGGATGCGAAGAAGGATGCTGCTCCGACAGGTGAGGGGGTCACATGCTACCCCAGACAAGGAAGTTTGCACTGGCACTCCAGGGACAGACTTTATTGCCCAGCCCTAGGAGTTCCCCTGCTGAATGATGTGCAAGTTCAAGTTTCTTACTTTGGATCTGGGAATGTAACATAATGAGGCTGTTCCCATGTACAGCCTAGCCCGGGCTAGGGACACCCAGCCTGGGTTAGGCTGCATACAGGTGAAACTCGGAAAATTAGAATATCGTGCAAAAGTCCATTAATTTCAGTAATGCAAATTAAAAGGTGAAACTGATATATGAGACAGACGCATTACATGCAAAGCGAGATAAGTCAAGCCTTAATTTGTTATAATTGTGATGATCATGGCGTACAGCTCATGAAAACCCCAAATACACAATCCCAGAAAATTAGAATATTACATGGAACCAAGAAAACAAGTATTGTAGAATAGAACAATATCAGACCTCTGAAAAGCATACGCATGCATATGTATTCAGTACTTGGTTTGGGCCCCTTTTGCAGCAATTACTGCCTCAATGCGGCGTGGCATGGATGCTATCAGCCTGTGGCACTGATGAGGTGTTATGGAAGACCAGGATGCTTCATTAGCGGCCTTCAGCTCTTCTGCATTGTTTGGTCTCATGTCTCTCATCCTTCTCTCGGCAATGCCCCATAGATTCTCTATGGGGTCAGGTCAGGCAAGTTTGCTGGCCAATCAAGCACAGTACACTGTATACTTTTCGGAGGTCCGATATTGTTCTATTCTTCAATCCTTGTCTTCTTGGTTCCATGTAATATTCTAATTTTCTGGGATTGTGGATTTGGGGTTCTCATGAGCTGTACGCCATGATCATCACAATTATAACAAATTAAGGCTTGACTTATCTCGCTTTGCATGTAATGCGTCTGTCTCATATATCAGTTTCACCTTTTAATTTGCATTACTGAAATTAATGGACTTTTGCACGATATTCTAATTTTCCGAGTTTCACCTGTATAAGAACCACCAGCATCCGCGTGGATCCCGGCAGCACCTCTGCGGCAAACCTGTCAAAGAAGCCCACCAGTTCGCCGAGAATAAGGGCACGCTCAAACTCATTACTATGCCTAACTGCTTATGTGTCAGCACCGGCTGCTTGCAGGGGTCCTGCGGGGCTCCTGGCCAGTGCTGGGGGGATCCCCACAATGCACTGCACACCCTTGTGGTGCATTGTGCAACTTCTTGGGGCCGGGATGACGCGTCCTGACCTCTGTGCTCCCTGGGGGAGCGGCGGACTGTCTGGGCATGCAATCTGCACACCCAGAGGGTCCTCCGAGATCGTCTGCAGAGAAGGTTGGCTTCTGCAGCCTTCCCCGCCACCCACCCAGTCACGAGAACAACCGTAATGGGTTTTCCTGTAGAATACAGTAAAGCAGGCATTCTGAAACTTGGGTTGCCAGATGTTGCTGGGCTACAACTCCCATAATCCCCAGTGACAATGACTAGGGATGATAGGAGTTGTAGTCCAACTACATCTGGCAACCCAAGTTTCAAAACCTCTGCAAGACTCAGATGCTTCCTAGGACAATGTGGGGCATTTTTGCTGATGCCAGGCACTCCATCCTCCCTCTCTTGATTTGGGATTCAAAGACCCGCCCGAAGCTCTTCTCAATGATCATGAGAAGAGCTTCTCTGTTTCTTATAAGTTGTACCACCACCTAGAGATGCATTCAGTTTAAAGCATTTCTAATTTTGCTAGGTATTTGAATAACTACCGAGAGAGTGAAATCGAACAAAAAATACCAAAACACAAAGTTATTATGGGAAGCTGCCTTATACAGTTCAATATTGTCAAATTGACTGGCAGCATCAGCTGGGTTCTTTCCCAGCCCTACCCAGGAATTGAACCTGGGACCTTCTGCATGTGCATGCTTTTCCACTGAGCTACAGCCGCATGAAATAAATCAGGAATTTTACAGCTCCTTCATTCTCACTGTCCAAAAGATCTTTTTTTGAGTTGGTTGCACCACAGCTCTTCTTGTATACAAGAGAGATATTGCACTGAGCAAGCACAAAGGCACTTCTGCTCCCACGAGGGAGGAGCGACAATTCTGCCACCTTCCCCTCCCATCAATAGCTCTGTGCACCATATCTGGCCATAGTACCCTCAAGACTGGCTTTGGGGAATGGCAGCAGCATGGAAAAAAGGGCGGGGAAACTTGCCACCCATCACTTGCAACTCTCAAAATCCAACCCAATACTGCAGTTTATTCACCCAATTTGACACTCATCATTCATTTCATATCCTTCATTTAATCAAACTTTCTTAATGCATCCCATCTTTCTGCAATGGTTTTGCAAAGTCTTATCTGTGAATTCCTCTCAGTCCATCTTCCTTAAAATTGTTTTAATGTATATTTTTACTCTGTTAATTGCTTTGGCAGCTGCTTTACCACCAGAAAAAAATCAGGGTATAAATATTTTAACACACACACATAACACACTATAATATTCCTGTATTGTCTTTAAACCAAAGCATGACTCACAAGAGTATCTCCAATATGAAAAGTTGACTAAAAAAACCCCCCCAAAAAACTAAAACCTAAGCTTGTTTAATACATGTGCTACTTTTTCCAACAGAGATATTACCTTCCATGTCAGAAAGAAGTACTATGAATGTCTTTTCCTCTTAAGAACATCAGTAAATCAGCAGTGTATCAGCTGCCAGTACAGTACATGGAAATGTGGTCCTGTTAAGTTTAATACCTCAGGAACAAGCTTAGCAAATGCAGCTTCTCTCCTCACTACAGCAGAGCTGCATGTTTCCTTATCATGCAGTTTAGAGGTACAAGAATAAAAAAATGACACTATAGTATACTTCTGTCGTCTTCTTTTTCAGGAGAGCCCATTTGTGACAGATCACCTGGGATGTGTACAAGGTTGTCATCTAACCCTTATATTAAAGCATATTGTTCATTGGAGTGTTGTCTTGAACAAGAAAATAAAGTGATTCCACCCTTATTTCAGAAAAATCTAGCTGTGAAAAAACCCACAAAACAGACATCAGAGTTTGCCTTAAACAAAAAAAAGTAAATGTTAGTCTGGTGCAAAGGTGAAATAAGCCTGCCTTACTTAATCAAAATAGAACGATTTAATATTTGGTGCGCGCGTGCACACACACACACAAGTAGTGGTTGGCATATGAACAGTATTAACTGTAATCCATAATTGACCATGGGCCAGGGTGCCATTTTTTAAACTTGGACAAAACAGACTATGCAATTATTACTACAATCAAGCAAAAATTGAACAGCACAGACAGCATTATAACAGCAGCTGCCTTCTACTGCATATTTTACAGTTAGCCAAAAAACCTTTGTATCAATTGCTACTCTGCTTTGCCCCCATTTCTTTAACTGATAAATTGCCTAGCCGTTCAATATTTTTAAATGTAAATAACCTACTGCATCACATATTGATTTTATTTCAGATGTAATTCTTCAAATGCCTTCAAGAAAGGCAAATCCAGTAATGTGTGCCATTCTCTTAAGTTCCAGGAGATTGGGGTGAGTGAAACACACACACACACCCTTGAAGGGTTTTACTTGTCTAGAGGTACATGAGAAAATAGCCTGATATAAAATTGATAGGACTGAATACCACAGAAAAATACACACAATTCAATAAGGTTGAATATCAGGAGGAAAATAAAAATATAACTCTGACACTGTGCTAATATCATTATCTCAACATTAATCTGCTATTCTTTGGCTCAAAAGACTTAAATATCTAAGTGCTGCCTTGCAACAGAAATTATAATTTTCAACAGGCTCAGACAAAACACAATGCCATAATCTGTCTATCTAAACCATGGTTTAGAACTGCAACCTACTCAGAAACCATAGTTTATTTGGTACCAAACAAACTACAATCTGAAACTATGATCTGAAAATAGTTTGCAAACCAGTTAGTGGTTTTATGTCATATCGGATTTCACAAACCATTGATTGATTGATTGCCGTCAAGTCGGTGTCTACTCATAGCAATCACACAAACCATTGATAAACCATGGTTATAACCATTTTTCTACCTCCAGAGGCATATACACGATGGCAAAAGGAGTTAATTTATTATCTTATGAAGTCAAGTCCTGAACAGATGGAAACAATTGCAGACAAGCAGATCTAAATCACAGTTTGCTTGTATATCTGGAATCACAAAACATGGTGTGGGATCTTAACTTTTGTTAGCAAAAGCCACCGTTTTGAGTACTGTCTGAACTCCACCAATATGAGGGAAACAATCCCTTGTTTTATTATTATTATTAATAATAATAATAATAATGCCGGGTGGGGGGTATTTGTAAGGGAGAATAAGTAGGCTGCAAGGTGTGCTTGATATAAATATAATAAATACATATTTCCCTCACCCACACAATCTTCCCCTGCAATTGTCTCTCCACAACCATTTTAAGGCATTTTCCCCATTCAGCTCCAAAACTAGAAGCAAGCCAAACTAGGGAGGGAAAAACCTCAAGGGGGCATTAGTAAGAAAGAATCAGTGCAAGGGGAGGGGATAAGCACTTTATTCCCCTGAAAATTCCTGTAAATACCTTCACCAACCCTGCATTGGAGCTCTCTCAGTAAAATGTATGTTCGGGACCACACAATTGGAGGGAGCAACATGCAAGCCTGCTGACAGCATACCAACAAACTCCTGATCTTATTTTACTGAATTTCTTTATATATACTAGATACAAAAGATTTGGTGTGTGTTTGTTTTTTGCCTGAGAACAAATTAGCAACTCTCCACCCTATGGACACCAGTGAAGGCAAGACAAGGGAGGAAAGCCATTCTGTCAGGCACTCAACAGAACTGGAAATAAGCCCCTTCTGTCTCCTGCTGGAGAAATGACGGGACAGTCCTACGACATTGTATATAAATTGTTTGTGGGGCAGATGCCACCCATAAATGGGCATAATTGGGACAAAAAAGTGGCCATTCCACTCATAACAGAACCAAATACATCACACACACACACACACACACAATGGTGCCACATGCTACAACAAAGTCTTTAAACCAATTGCAGAAGACCAGTTAGTAACATACGGGCTATCTAGGAAAAATGCTCTTGCAGTCACAGGTCTGCATAGGCACTCATAGGATCAGGCTGCTAGTTTGAAATTAAAGGCCTGCAGTGAGATTACAGGAGGAGCTAGGGCTCCCATGAGGAAATCTGAAGTTTTATCCACTGAACCACACTGCCTTCTGATGCATAATTTACATTTTCTCTATGCCTTCATTTCCACTCTCTGGATCAAAGAGAGGAAGGTTCATCCTTGAGAGTAACACACAGTGTAGCTTATATTTTATAATGTGTTTTTACCTTCAACTCCAAATTTTGCAGGCCACAGAGCCCTATGAGACATGTCTGAGTCTCTCAGCTTGCAGAGGCACCTAAACAAGCCTCAAGGATTTGCCCTAGGCCACTTGAGACATTAGCGAACCCCAGGGGGGAAAGAGTGTAAACAAGGATGATCTTAAAAGCACTGGATGGGTTTGTGAATACAACTGTAAGAATCCCACATTATTGTACACAGAGCAGGTCAAAAACTTGGTGAACTGTTACCAGTAGAAAAACCAATTCAGCAAGAAAAAAAAAAGTGATAAAAATAGTTGCCATGTCATTCCATCATTGCTGTTGCAGTTAACAGATTTCACTGTGCCTGAACAGCTAAATAAATTAAACTGAACAGGAAGTCTAAAAAGGGAAAAATAAGACAAGGGATTATTTATTACTCGCTGTACAAGAACCACTCGTTTAACTGTCAGTGTTACTGCACATTCAGAGCACAAAACAATGCTTATGAAACATTTAGAACCAAATGATTCAATCCTGAATACACAGACACTAACAGGATTCCATTAATTAGAGCAGAGTCCCAGCAGCACAGTATATTTGGGATCTCTGCTAAAACAATATTCTCCAGGAAGCATAACTAGAGGGGGGGAGTCATTCAGGAGAAAACATGAAGTCTGTGTTTAAAAGTTGGCAAAACATCCCTCATAAAAAGGCACACCTTGCACAGTTACTTACGTACATGGTAGTTGCACAAGTTCCTTACTCCTGTGAAGGCCAATTATATGCGGTCTTGTTTTGGATTCATCCTTCAGGGTGTCTACCATCAGGAGATCAGTTGACAAAAGCTGAATTAGGCACATCCCAGATCATGCACAAGCCCAGCTGGCCATGGGCTCCGAGTCAGCTGAAGTCAGAATTTCTAAGCTGTTGACCTATGCATAAATATACCATGCAACATTATGCACCCAAACCACTTTAGAACATTTTAAGAAAGTCAGAGAAGCCTGCTCTTTTGACCGTTGTGGAGGTTTGATTTTTTTTTTTTTTTTTGAGCCATTAGAGACGACTATAATTGAGAATGTGATCCAGTTAAATTGTATTAGACTGCAGAGAAACCTCTGTCTTATTGAGTCAATGGACAGAGCTAGCTTTCACAGTCCAGAATGACTGACTTACCGTTTGGTATATTTAATGCCAACCACATACTAAGTGCTCTACAGAACAAAGTAAAAATACAGTCCCCACACTAAACAGAAAAAGACAGTGGCTGACATGTCCCACAGTGTAACACAGGCAGTACAGTAGCTGTATTGCTGTAGGGCTCTAAATCACCCAGCAACGCTGCTTCACAAAAAGGCAGTACCACTTTTGAGTGATCATACATCATGTGCCACTTCCATTATTCCCAATGGAAACAGTGCACAATATATGATTGTGCAAGTCAGCAATACCAATACTGTTCTCTCGTGCAGCACTGTCACTGGGTAATTTAGAGCCCCACAAAGGCATAGATAGTTCTGTACCGCCTGCATTACGCTGCTGGACAAGTCAGCCTTAGGAAGGGAGGTCAGAGGTTAGCAAACAAGTCCAGGAGAATGCATATAGGACAATCGTACGGCAGGAAACACACAGGTAAGGTAGCTTAGGAAATAATTAGTGAAGACGTACATTTTGGGAATTGATGTAAAAGAAATAGCTTGACAACAAATATATCCCCATAACTGGGGTTAGGAAAGCACATTTCACCATCATTGCACAAGGATTACTTCTTTGCCTCCTCCTGCAAACAGTTTGCTTACCTGAACCAACTGAGCTTACTTAATTAAAATACTGGTTCAGTACAGTATCGTAAAGGCACCCCTGACATGGTGTACATTACCTTGCTGCTGCCCTTTGCTTGTACCACATGGAGAATCTAGATGGCATGAACTAAGGTGAAGGCACATCTAAGATTATGCCTTGGTCCAAGAGTAAGGAAAAGACTGACCAAACAGAACTTACCTAATCTTATTTTTAAATAAGGCACATATTTGTTGCTTCTCTCAAATAAGACAACTTTTTCATCAGCTTTTCTGCTTCAGACTACTGAGCTCCTCCATACAAAACAAAAATATTCCCTGTACACAGAAAACTGAAAAAGGTTGTAGTCTAAGTCTAGCCTTCTTCCTGCCATGCTAGCTTTCTGCCTGCAAGGAATATTTTGGAATAGGGAAGCATTCAGCTATATTCTGAAATGACATTGCACAGAACAATATGTATTTTAATCTCAGACTTTTAAAGATTTCTGAAAAGGCTATTTTCTCAATTTATCTACTCTCATATGCTTAATACTTGAATGTTATATGTTGTCTTTAGGTCCCTATTTGCTTATCCATATTAACAAAAATACCTATGTAGGAATCAAGCATAAGATAGCCCATTTATTGTTCATTTACTCAAGATGCAATGGCTTCCTTTCTTATTGAAGCAAGCAACAACTAGACTGCTGGAGTATACAGAGAGGACTTTACACACTGTCTGTACAAAAGTGAAGACACAAACAAAAAGCAAGGACACACAAATATTCAGGCTAGACCAATTACATTAAGTCCTAGTATTTGGATATATGCTGATTTAATCCCATTGAAATTAACAATTGTACTTAAAATCAGCCATGTCCCACAGAGGCAGCCAGTAAGGGCCTAGCCAAATGTAACCACTGCCAGCTGCTAGCACAACCAAGCAGCTCTGTGTCTGGACAGAGCTCCACACATAAAGTGTAATGCCTACAAATGCGGTATACTATCATTGTAATCTTTCTGCCAGGGTCCATCCTGATGCATGCAGCATCTGACCCTCAGCACCAGCTGCCCCCATGAAAATAAGTGTGATGCGGTAGCTGGTGTGGAAACTGTGGGCATTCTGTCAGAGACCCACAACAAGGAAACCTGATTGCTATGACATAAGGTGGACCTCAAACTGGTACTCCATTCCAACATGACTTATTAAAACAAAATGCCCAACATGTTTCAATTTAACAAAACCAAACCCAAATCTTCTTCAGGAGCAGAATCTTATGCCTTAATCTGGTAGAACTAGAAATCTTTGGGGAATGAATCTCCCCAAAGTAAATCAAGGCCTATGACTCTGGTACAGAAGCCAGCTATTACCGTGGTTAACTATCCCATCTGAACCATCATGTGCATCATTGTGATGAAATGTAAAAGACCTATCACATGGTATGGTTTCAGCAATCCACATTTGAAATTAATAATCTGTCTTAATGATGTGTTTAGAAAACCAAAGAAACTCCATTTTTGTCTAGAAAATATCATTTTAACTTAAAGTAACCTAATCTAGCTCAGGGACATCACTGCTTCTCATGATTAACGTCATTATCTCTCTCCAGCTAAACTGTATCCATAAAACTTGCTAACACAGCTAAACTTCCCACTGCTAGAAAACAGGAACTAACCAAATAAGGACAATGAATCAGGTGTTCACATGCGTACTAAATACTTAGACCACCACACCATACCAGTGGGGATTTGAACCAGCAGACTCTGGCTTGCTAGTCAAGTCATGTCCATGCCTCAAAAAATCATCAGGGGGGTGAATACCAGCATGAGGCTATGCCTCTCATTCTGCCCCCCTGCTAACTGCTGCTGCCCCTCTCTTCTTTTCGTTTCAGCAAAAGGTCGTGACCTCTAATACTGCAGGACCTCAAGCTGATTGATGCAACATACACTGGCTGCATTATCTGAATTGTTGCAACAAACCAACTATGGTGGCTGTGCTTCGGCGACAAAAGTTTGTCACAAAAAGTAGTTCTACAGAATGCCTGCATTCTGGCCGATCAGAACCTTGATCGCATGAATCCAATTTAGTGTTAAGAAACATTTTTATAATGGCCTGTTCTGCCCTGGATGGCTCAAGAAATAGCAAAGAGATGAAAAACAGCTGCTCGCTGCCTATTTGCTCCTTTCAGTAACAGCACCATTCCAGTCTTCCTCCTAAGAGAAAGGAAGAGCTCTCCCCAAATTGTATACACAACCCCAAGTCCTGCCATACAGGGAGTGCAAGAGGTGATGATACTGGGAAGCCAGTCGCACCCTTTGAACAGTGACAAAATACATGAACACGAAGAGTGAAGCAAGATGGCTGCAGAACAAGCTGTAGATGGTAGAAAAATATTTTCAGAGAAGAATGCAGCACAGTAAAATAACAACAGTGGTAAAGGTATTAAAGTTCTGTGCCATTACTAGTCTGGCTGGAAATACTATTAATATACACATACACTTAAAATAAATATAAAGCAACACTAAAGCACATTTATTTTGCAGCGCTTTTTGTATACAAGCAGCTAACTTAATAATAGTAAATAATAACTTAGCCGAGAAAAGGATAAAAATCAGACAGATCTGAACTCCTGTTATAAGTTATGTTTCTCTAACGCTCCACATTTCTATTTCTTATCCCAAGAAACTGAAAATAATTGTGCCCTTTTCACATTTAGACATGGCTCCTCTTCTTTAGATTAAAGCTGAATCTAAATATGGCAACTGCAACCCACTAAGCAAGTGGGCTGTGTTGGTCTCAGCAAAGTTGTATATATTAATCTGCTTATGTTTCCAGCCTGCAACCTAGAACTTAATTTTAAAGAACTGTGAGTCACTTCCAGCTCTAAAATAAGAGTATACTGCCCAAGCCACTAACAAATAGTATCTTCCACATCCACAGATCCAGTAAAACACAAAAGTGGTTACATTTTCACAGAAGTACCACAAATATTTTTTTAAAGTGTTTTTGGGAGAGAGTTTTTGAACAATCTTGATTTGCTATAATAAATACATTTTGCAGCTATTGTAATTATTTTCAGGCAGCGTGATGCTTTCTAAATAAAAGTACGTTTTAGCTATAATAGACACTATTATTTGTATTATATTTATTATAGTAAATATCTAACGATGAACTGGATGTTTAAAATACATATGAGAAAACATGGGGTGAGAGACACCTTGGGACGTCTTGTTACATGAATGAGCCATGCAACAGACTAATGGTTACCAGGAAAGCTTTTCTAAAGACGCTTTCATATGTATATCACCACACTAACAATGCAGCCATTGTGGTCTGTTTTGTCAGAGACTTAGTTGGGGGTGGCGGGAGGTGGTAGCAGGGAAACACAGATTATTCATTTTAAATGTGGATTGCTGATACCATACCATGTGATAGCTGCTTTACATGTCATCACAATGATGCACATGATGGTTCAGATGGGATAGTTAACCACAGTAATAGCTAGCTTTGAATGCCACACGAGAGGTAGAAGAAGATATTCTAATGAAGGTTCAGCAACTCCCTAAAGTTTTATATTAATCCTGCACACACCATGAAGCTACAACAAAAGCCTGAAGACTTCATATTAGATCAAAAACTGCAGCACTCTTTAGTTGTGGGGTCTGATGTAAGGGACATCCATTACATCCTGCATAACTATGAAGAATGCCGCAAACAATACCACTACCATCTATGAACAAGATTCAGCATAAGTAAAGCACTTCTAAACCCATTAATTTCAACGGGAGAGTTAAGCATGCATTTGTGCCATTATAATCAGTTGGGCTTAAAAGCGCTTAAATTGGGCTGGCTTGTGCCCCATATTTTTTATCATTCAGCAAACCACTTAGCATACAATCAAGCCCTGCTATTAACTTCTTCTCTACAAAAGCAATAATATAAATGTGTTCTTGTAATTACCAGTTCAACCTTTTACTTAACAGGTCCATGCAACTGTATAGTTCTTTTCAGTTCTCTATATAATTTAAGATACTGTCCCAACTGCCCAAGCTTCATTCCTCTTTTCTTCCCTTCCTCCTGTTTGCTTCAGCTGAGGATTTATTTCACCTTATCTTCCTCCTCCCCCCAGGTCATTTAGGTTCTAGTAAGCAACAATTCCCTTTTTTAAAATATCCTTTAAAAATAAAACGGATATAAAATAAAATTTCCATTTAAATGCAAGAACGTAGCACTTCTACATAGAATATCTCCCTGCCATCACCAAGCCCACACATATACTTCTTCACAGTATTTATAGGAAATCCAAATAGGTAGCGATAACCTAGTAATTTATGTACACAATAGCCTTAGGTCATGTTTTGAGAGGGAGACATAACAAGTTTATGTTAAGATGTGGGGGGGGGGCATTTCTCATTATCTGGAAGCATATGAATAGCTGCAAATCTGATTTTCTAAGAAAAACACCACATTTAAATTCTGAAAATAAATTCACACAGCTTAATTTTATTATGAGCTAGCCAGGTTTTGACTTAGTTGGGACAAGTGTGCTTTGTAACACACCAGATCAGGAAATAGCCAAAAAAAAAAAAAAGCAGATAAAAGAGTGCTGTGTAAAACATACAAACAAAAAACTGAGGAATATCTTACAATCACTCCATCTCAGATATAACCTTATAAATACCACTATGGCAAAAACCACATACAATTCACCAAAGGCTCTCCTACATAAGACTAATGGAAATGAATGTCGAAGGTGTCAGAATGTCTTCCCAGGATGCCCAATTCCATGTTTGCCTCCCACGTGCAAAGTGGTGGCAAGGAGAGCACTTGCAGCCAAGTGACAGTCAAGAGGGGCTGCTTAATCCTTTTCTCACTTGCCAGTTTTCCTCTGTGGGTCCTCTCCAGACTTGGATTTTGCCACTTCCCTCCTCCAGGTCTGTGAGGCTTGGAAGGGAGAAGGGTTGTGCCTAGTGCCTAGGGAAGGCAGGACGCAGAAGCGGCCGCCATCCTCCCTGGCGGGTCATATATCCTGCTCAGCCAATGGGAGGTGGGCTGCACAGCCACTCTTTATGGAGAGTGAGCCTCCCCGTTTCATTCAGCCAACAGCATAGCATGAAGCAGGAGCTCCAGTGTGTTGCTCCCGGTTCTTTCGTTAGCTGCACTGAAGCATTGGCCAGCAGCCGTTCAGGGCCTATCAGCACTTTCACATGTTCACTGGCACGACCTCACATTTCTGGAGTTTTTTTTTCCTATAGTGGTCACGGTCCACATCTGAGCAGCAGAATTTGCTGACAGGACGATACAATTCTGGTGTGATAACATGACCAATGACCAGGTTAACAACTCCAGGAATTCTTGGAGCCCTCGAATTATGAACCTGGTTCGTAGGTTTACCTTACAGTGTTTGTGGCATAATATATTGTCACTTGCCATGTTCCTGGCATTGTAGATACATTATCTCAGATGCAGATGGAGCAGTTTCAAACCTTTGCCCTGGAGGCCTCACCCAAGGTCTTACCCAAGAACCTATGAAACTTTGGATGCTTGATGTAGAGCAGGCTATATATCAGTCTTTGGTGCCCATCATTAGGGCACGAGGCACATCAGCCATATGTGAGTTTAGTCTGTTATGGCTTTTCTTGCATTTACAGAATGTACGGCCCATTTCCGTCCCGCATTTGTTACAGTTTTGTATTGTGTTGCATGCATGGGACCTGTTCTCTAGTTCTATGGGAGTCTCCTTGCCAGTCTCACTTTTTAGTCTAAATTGTTGGACTGCAATGACTCTGATGATTTTAGGTTACGTAAAATGTTGGACGGCTGGGTGCATGTTTCTACCCCACCCCCAGTCCCTGATTCACATTCCCCTTTTTTGCCTCTGAACGTTGCAGATAAGTGTATGGGGTCGTCGCCCCAAGTTCTGACATTTCCAATTGGGTGTTGGAACATCAGGACATTGACCTTAAGGCTACTGAAGTTGTCATTCACATTCGCTCCTCCAAAACAGACCAGAGGGGTCAGGGTGCTTCTGTTTGCTTGGCATGGGGCCTTTCTCCTGAACGGTGTCTGGTGCATGCTATGAGCAGCTATCTTGCATTGAGGGGTGCCTCACAAGGGCTGATTAGACATGTCAATCTTTCCCTTTACACACTTTCAATTATTGGCGGTCTATGACCATGACTTTGGAATCCATTCATTTCAGATTGCGGCTGCATCTACTGCATCCTCATATCGATAAGGCATGTAAGAAGGTTAACTGGGAAGTGGGTAGGCAGCTTGTAGCAATGGGAGGTTGGGTCTTGCCTCACCCTGAGATTTCTCACCATTGTGAATCCTTGTACAGGGTGGATGGCATACATCTTTCAGACTCTGGGAACTACCTGTTTCGCAGGGACTTGTGGCAGGGTCTTCAAGACGTTTGGGGTTTGTGGAGAAAGGGGGGTAAACAGACATCCCCCCCCTTTTGCAGCAGGTGGGTGCAGGTTTAGGTAGGTAGGTTTACCTATTGATGTTTGTCTGGAGACACCATTTGGGTGATGAAGAACTCCACAGAACAACCCCTCAGGGTTTTGTTGCCTGGGGGATTGGAAATTGAACCCTTTGTGGCATTTCTTGAGGCACCCACTCAGAGTCTTGTGGCTCGTGAGCAGGGGTGGTGGTTAATCGATTGCCCCTCCAACACAGGTTACTGTGTGGTTGGGAGAAAGCCAGGAATTAAATTCTTGGCAACCTCCACACCCGGCCATTCACCCTGTAGTAGGAGGCAGTCCTTGCTAGGAGGCTGTTGCCTTCATGGGAGGAGTCCCCACACACTAGTTACGTTTACTTGTTGTTGTTCTGTCACAAGTTTGTTAATTAATAAAATGTGGCCTTAGATCATCCAAATATCTGTGTCCTGTCTTCCTTGGGTCTAAGTGCAATTAGTCAATTGGAGGGAAATGGTGGGGAGAGGGGTTGCAGAAAAAAGGCACCAGTCTGCTTGATGTAGACTGCTTCTCCCCACTGCTTCTCCCCAAATATATCCACAGCACAAATTTGTTTGTGCTTCTCCCCACTGCTTCTCCCCAAATATATCCACAGCACAAATTTGCACAGCAAGAGGCAGAACACAGAGTTAGGAATCTCATATTTGCCACCAAACACCTAGCCTTGGCCTAAGAAAGGGGTGTGGAATCTATTGTTGATTCTTTACATTATCAAACATCAATTTAAAACAAAAATCCAATATATAAAATGACATATCATCATTATAAGGATGACATTTTTTTAAAAAATGGCGACACACTTATAAGGTGGCAGATTAAAAACAACAACAACAACAACACCCAAATATCCCATACAAGTGCTGTGGCTCAGTGCCCAGCAAAGCTCTCCCATCCTAAATGGGTTTCGTCCCTCATGTACATCAATTTTTTTTTAATTGATTGATTGTTAAATGTGTATACTGCCTTTCATTAAAACAATCCTAAGGTGATTCACACAGAAAAATTAACACAAGACTATAAAAAATGACACAATTAAAATATTAAGCTAGAATATAAAATCATAGATCTGGCTAAAAAGATTTAAAATACAAGCACAATATAACCATACAAAATATAAAGCAGCAGCAGTAGATACAATCATATAAAAGCCTGAATAAAAAGCCAGGATTTAACATGCTTTCTAAAAACTGTGATGGAGACCGAGGAGCGAATAGCCACTGGGAGAGCATTCCAGAGTCTGGGAGCAGCAACAGAGAAGGCTCTGCCCCACGTACACGACAGTTGAGCCTCCCTCACTGTCAGCACCCGGAGCAGAGCCCCCTCAGATGACCTCGTCAAGTGGGCAGCAACCCTTGGGAGCAGGCGGTCCCTCAGGTATCCAGGGCCCAAACCATTAAGGGCTTTAAAAGTCAAAACCAGAACCTTGAATGGGACCCGGAAACAAACTGGCAGTCAGTGCAGTTCTTTCAAAATGGGTGTGATGTGATCCCAGAGGGCAGCTACAGATAAAATCCTAGCTGCCACATTTTGCACTAGCAGCAGTTTCTGAATATTTTTCAAGGGCAGCTCCGTGTAGAGCGCATTACAGTAATCCAGCCGTGACATGACTAAGGCGTGGGTAACTGTGGCCAGATTTGCCTTCTCGAGAAAGGCCATATCAATGGAAGAGAAATTCAAAAGCACCAAAGGATGCATATGAAGACCCCATCCTTGAAGTGAACCAAAGTAAAGGGAAGGTATACCTCTAGATCAGGGATTCTCAAACTTGGGTCCTCAGGTGTTATTGGACTTCAACTCCCATAATCCCCAGCCTCAGTGGCCTTTGGTTGGGGATTATGGGAGTTGAAGTCCAATAACACCTGAGGACCCAAGTTTGAGAATCACTGCTCTAGATCAAGCAGGGAAACCAATATGATATTCCACTTGTACGGGAGATTTTCTTGCACATTATTAACATATGTAGAATTCTAAACTGGAGTAGTAAGCTAGCAAGTTCAAATGATTGAGCAAGTCATATTCTCTTGAGCAAGTCACATTTTTCAAGTTCCCAGCACTTAGAAAATTGCAGTTTACCAATTAAAGTTTTTTTACTCCATTAACTCTTCTGCTTGCAACCATTTAAAATAAATAATCTGTATCTCAATTCTGGTAATACTTTCTAACCCTTAACTGAGAACACTTTCCCAGAACCAATTATTGCAAAACAACCAAAAAACATTTACTTTTGGAAGAATCATTAAACATATATTGCTCAGTTCAAAATGTACATTAATTTATTGTAATATAGCAATGCCATCAGAACCCAAAATCCTTTCACTGGCTAGCTTGAAGCTGACTTGATTTCCATGACACAGTTTAAATCTGCAGTCAATCAATCATGCCTGTTAATCAAGGAGTGCACTCAGCCCTACTGTTAAGAATTCTGGACAATTAATTCTTGGATGCCTCATATTCAACAAGCCATCCAAAAACAAAACTGAATGAATTAGTAGCCTTCATTCAAAACACACAACAATACTTACTTTTCTCTTCCCTTTTAAAGATGCTGGGGAGTTAGCATTAGAAAGAAAGTGAAGAAATTAGACACTTGCTTCTAGATGGAAGTTGAAGGCAGAATTGATACAGAAGTTTGTTAATTAAAAGAACTAAGAGTAGCTAGGAGGTTAGGAACTTTCATAAATGGATTGGAAGGAAAGGGATATCTTAAGCAGATCTTGGACATTTAAAACATACTCTTCACACAACCTGATACACAATCACAAAATGCCTTATCTAAATGATGGTGTTTTAGAAGTCACTGCTTTTGATTCCTACTACTTCACACTTGCCTACAGACTACATCTATGCATAAAACAATATAATGGCAATGATATACACATACTTCTGTTCTTCAAGCAAGTTTTTAGAGCATTGATAATGGTACTTGGACATTGAAACACATTTGCTCAATTTTGGAAGATCTGTCATTTATTTTATTCTCTTTTACGCATCTTTTACGCATCTAAAGAGGTCTTTAAGAAATTGCTACATCATTGCAAATATCAGACCTCTTGAACTCCAAACATTTGTAAAGAGTGCTGACAAAACAATAAAGGAAAAAAATAAAGCTTTGCTTATTCAAAAGAAAGGTCTTTGCAAGAGTTCAAGCACTGATGTTGCAGTTTTTGTCTTTTTTAAAGAGTTTAAGAAAATAGGTCCCTACAGCCCTGTGAAGCCTTAACACTCATTATGAAACCCAGTGGGTCCCAAAGCTCTTCTAAGGGGACCCACCATTGGAATTCCATCTTTGTTCGATACCCACTTAACCTAGAATTGAACTCTCTCCTTTCCCTTTATATCTTTGTGCTGCAAACCACCCAGGGCACACCACTAGCAGATCAGTGATCCATAAATAAAGTTCTCATGACCTGTTGGAAGGACATGGGTCTCTTTCTGGAGGCCACTGGTTTTAATCTCATACAACTTTTCTATTCAGTAAAAAGATCTTCTCTGCTAAAGCAATCTTGGAATTGAATTGTGTTTGGGAGCTTAAATGAAGGGTTTATTTTCCCAAGGAGGTTTTAGCATCACATATTTAAAAGCATACATTCCAGGTCTTAAAATACTGACCACACTTTCCACTTGATCTTCTCCACCTCTCTTGGATTAAAATACCAAATCCTATCCAAAATTTTACTCATGCATTCATAACTTGGATTTATCTGAGCCAAATCTAGAAAATAAGAAGAATGATACATCCCTTAAACTTTCATGAATTGGAACTAACATAAAACTTAAGCTACTCATAAACTACTAAAAAATGCAGGTGGGATTTACACCACTTCAGTATTCCTTAAATAAAGAATATTCTTATTACACAGGTAAAAATAGATGAAGCAGCCAGGCCAATTCAAGCACCACTCAGAATGGCAACAGAGTAATCTCTCAATTGGTTTAATAAACAAACTCTAAAGAATTAATGTGATTGCTGGAAAAAGCACTCACTTTACCAATATTCGGCAAGGAACACTGCCTTTGTCAGTGATCTATACTAGATGACTGTGCTATCATATCCTCAAAAATCAGCAAGAAAACACAAGTTAAGCTTTTCTTTTCATATAGTCTTCATAGCCCAAACTCTGGCTTGTGTATTAGAATCATGCAGGGCTATTTGCTTGTCAGGTATCTTTTTGCAGTTCACATCTGCTTCCTGGAGCA
Source organism: Hemicordylus capensis (assembly GCF_027244095.1). Lineage (NCBI taxonomy): Eukaryota > Metazoa > Chordata > Lepidosauria > Squamata > Cordylidae > Hemicordylus > Hemicordylus capensis. Next base: position 218,946,477 of record NC_069660.1, on the reverse strand, counting down.
CACCACCATCTATCCTGCATAGAATGACCTGTAGGCTGTGTTAGTGATGTTGCGGACAAAATACTTATCCTTTGGAAGCCAACGTCTATGGAGAAACAAGAGTTTGATATTTAACGCTTACTAAACACAGGCTAAGAAGACAACAAACGAGCTAACAGTATCTTATGCAAAGAGATGGAGAACCTCTCAGCTTGAATTTAAGTCATCAAGTGAGGAGGAGACAAACACAGTGACTCCACCTCCAAGCCAGTACACAGACACATTCAAATATACACAATCGTGTTTTAGATTAAGAGCAGAGACAATGAGATTGTTCTCAGGAGCAGCCAAGCCTGGTATCCACAAGGATCCCAGCGGTCCCGTGATGCCAAACCCAGCACAGAAGCCCGGCTCTTAGCCGAGGCGAAGGGCACAAACACACCTTTAACTCGGCTATCGGGATGATATTTGAACGCCTATGGGCACCTAGAGCTTGGCTTGGTGCACTGTGGGATACTTGGGATAACGAGTCCCGGCCTCTGTTGCTTCCCACTGCTCCCAGCAGCTCGGGTCATGTGGGTGCATGGCTTGTGCACAGCAGGGCTAAGAGTGGTCATCTGGATACCCCGCCCCCCCATGTGTGCGCAGTTGTGTGAATAGACCTAATGGGATAAATCCCAAGATGTGAGTGACAGGAGTATGGCTGAGGCAGCCTTTTCATCCCCTTCCCAATTGCTGACTTAAAAAAAAAGATCAAGACAGTCTCACCTCTCTCCAAGGTCAGACAACAGACAAAAAGGGCTCTGATTGGATAGGGTTTCAAGATCAGCAATGCCAGTCTTAATTCTCCCACGTCCTAATATTCATCTGTTCAAAAACTACACTCATCTGTCTTCCCTGGTAGTCAGAATCCTACTACTAATAACAAAATCTCACCCTGAACTTTTATAATACAAAAATTAATTTCATTGGATCTATAGCAGATAAAATACAATTTGCTTCAATTTCTATGGATTAGCTTTTTGATCTGTCTAGATTTAAAGCACTTGGAAAAAATGCTTTGCATTGCATAAGGGCTGCATCAGCAGTTTAATGGTGGCAAAGAAGCTGAGAATTGTTCCTTAGCAGCTGGACTTAATCTCCAATATTAAGAACTCCTTAACATTTCAATGGCAAAGCCAGCATGTCATTCTTAGCCCCTGAAATCTCAGGGCTCCTCATTAACAGTAGATTCTTGAAGGTCTGAGGCACAGAAGATACAGCAATGATATATATAAGTACAAGTAGCTCTCAAAATTACTCAAGGTTGTAACATTTTAAAATAAAAAGTAATACTCCTTCAGTCAAAAAAAAAAAAAGAGGAGGAGGAGCTCTAGCAGTAACTCAGAGAGTTCCTACAGGAATGGGGATGCAAAAATCCAGGTGCCCAGTCAGCACTGGGAATTTAGAATGGGCCTTCTGATTGGTCTCTTGGTTGCTGAAAAGGGCAGCCCAATTCACACATGCAATTAGTGGCCTAGTAACCACTTAAAATGTAGCTGAATTTTCATCCGAACAGCTTCCCCCATGGTTCTGGTGATTTTCACCAAAACACATTTTTTAAGGTGCTATGGGGAAGGGAGATTGTAAATCAAGGATTTACAATGGACATTCCTAAACTTACAATACTCATCCAAAGTGGGGGGAAGTGGGCTAGACTGGTACCCAGGAATAACTTAATACAGAACATACCCAGAAGTGCAGAGCACCACTAGTTAAGGGTTTGACAAATACCAGGTGCCAATGAGCCATCATGGTGCCTAGAAATTTAGGATATTCAGGAAGTAAAGCTATTTAATAAAATATTTGTCCCAGGCAGCGGTGCTTGTTTTAAGTATGTATGTTACTTGTAAAGAGGATAAACAAACCCATTTGCCCTTACCCTCCACAACATCTATCACTAAATCTGATAATTTTGTCAAGTGTCATTTTCTGGGCTCCTAAGTTTTGTGCTGACTCCTAGATTTTTAAAAAAATTGTCAAGGCCTGCACTGGCTGTAGTTGTCAGTGACCTACAGCTAAAATCACTTCAACACATTATCAGTGATCTATAGCCTATCCTGGACAATGAGACTTTCCTCTCATAGGTCTTGAATGGTAGGCAGACAGCTCATCTTAAAAGGCAACTCATCAGCATCAAGTTATACAACCTTGGTCGATAAAAATTGATTTTTATTTTTATTTTATTCAAATTGGATTTGTAAAATTTAAATTGGGTTTTAATGTTTTTAAGTTTTTCATTTGAAGAAAGACCTACCTCAGATATATCATGAATATTAATCATAACCTGTTTTATGAATGTTAACAGCAGTATATGGCAACGAGCAATAACAGACCTGATCAATCCTATTCTAGAGGTGGTGTACATGCAGCACATGCACGCGCATGCACACACACACACAGTCCCACCCATTTTCCTACCTTGCCCCACCCGCTATTCTCTAAAAGTGCAAAGTCAAAGAAGGTCAATAAATGAATAGAGGATTTGAGAGAATGGTGTAGATCTGAGGGAGGAGGAGGAGTCAAGGTACAAATGTAAGGGACAGGAGTGGAATAGAAAGTGAAAACAAAAGTGAACAGAACGTATTCATGCAGTCCTGAGGAAAGGTTTTCAGAGTGTATCCTCCATTGTAGAAGGGAAATGCCTATCATGGCAGCAGGTCGTAAAAGAGACCCCGTTTGGGAATATTTTAATAAAGTTCCTGTATCTGTGGATAAGACAGGCATGCGTGTGAAATGCAAACAGTGCAACAAAGAAATGCAAGGCCTGTTTGGCTGAATGAAACAGCATTATGAGATGTGTACACTTATTGTAGAGATCATTAGGAGGCTTGGTGCAGGGTGTAATAAATATGCTGAAGACACTCAGATCTATTTCTCCAAATCAATCTCATCAGGAACGGACATAACTTCCCTAAATGCCTGCCTAGAGGCGGTAATGGGATGGATTAAGGATAACAAACTGAAGTTGAACCCAAATAAGATAGAGGTGCAGACTGTGGAGGTTCGGGACCAGAGAGATGGTTTAGATATGCCTGTTCCGGATGGGTTACACTCCCCAGAAAGATGTGGTACATTGTTTGGGAGTGCTCCTGGATGCAAAACTCTCTCCAGTTTCTCAAATTGAGGCAGTGGCCAGGAGTACTTTTGACCAGCTTCAGTTACACCCATTTCTGGAGGTAAATGACCTTAAAACAGTGGTGCATATGCTGGTAACCTCCAGGCTCAACTACTGTAATGCACTCCACATGGGGCTGACTTGTACATATTCTGGAAACTACAATTGGTACAGAATGCAGCAGCCAGACTGGTCTCTGGAACAACCAAAAGGGAACGTATAACACCGATGTTAAAAGAATTGCACTGGCAGCTGATCCGTTTCCAAGCTAAATACAAAGTGCTGGTTATTACTATAAAGCCATCAATAGCTTGGGTACTGGGTACTTAAGAGAGCACTTTCTTTGTCATGAATTAACAACAACAACATTATTTGTTAGCCACCCCATAAGAAATTGTTTTCTGGGCAGCTCACAACACAGCACTAAAACATTGAATAAAAACAAATAACATGAAATCACAACAGACCCGGGGGGGGGGGCAGATACAAAATACAACACAAAACAATCTAAAAAACCTTTTTTAAAAATCTGTTTTAAATATCCAAGTTTAAAAACCCAAATTTAAAAGACCTGGGCGAATAAAAAGGTCTTTACCTGGCATCTAAAAGAACAAAGTGATGAAGCCAGGTGAACTTCACTGGGGACGGAGGCTGTTCCATAAACAGGGTGAAACCATCGAAAAGGACCTCTCCCTAGTAGCCCTCCACCTCACCTCATTTGTCAGAGGCACTCAGTGCAGGGCCTCCGAAGAAGATCTTAAGGCCTGTATCAGGACATACGGGGCAAGGCGCTCTCTCAGGTAACTTGGGCCCAGGACATTTAGGGCTTTAAAGGTTAAAAACAGCACTTTGAATTGGCCCCGGAAATGGACTGGGAGCCAGTGCAGCTGATGAAGCATTGGCGTAATATAATCAAAACATCCAGTCTCAGTTAATAATCTTGCAGCCCTATTTTGTACCAGCTGCAGTTTCCGGACTGTTTTCAGAGCCAGCCCCATTTATTTATTTATTTATTTATTTATTTATGTAGTAATCTAAATGAGAGGTTACCAGAGCATGAGTAACTGTGGCCAGGCTATCTTTACCCAAGTAAGGTTGCAGTTGGTGTATCAGCCAAAGCTGATAAAAAGCGCTCCGAGCCACAGAGACCATTTGAGCCTCTAGCAACTGTGCCAGATCGATGAGCACCCCCAAACTGCAATCTGGTCTTTCAGGGGGAGTGCAAACCCATCTAGAACAGGTTAGGGGTGTGCAAACAGGTTCGACGTTGAACCAGTTCAATCATTCGGGGTCCGAACCACCCCCTGTTCAGTCCGACCCCGGACCAAACACCCCCTGGCTGTTCAGGGGTTCACGAACGTTCACACACATTTTTCATGTTTTTTAAAAAAATGTTTTTAACCTTACCCCCCCTCAGGGGAGCTCTTGGAGGTGGTGGTGGGGTCCACAGAGGTTCCCCCTCCCCCCACCGGATCTCTTTATAGTCCCCTCCAGCCGTTTTGGCCGCTCTTCAGCCAGTTTTCAGCCTTCTCCTGGCGGCACTGTGGCCATTTCGGAGGTCGCACGCCTCTGCAATTTGCTTCTGTGTGGCCTAGGCTGCCACAACACCGGGAGATGGTCAAAAACCAGCCAAAGAGCGGCCGAACCAGCCAGAGGGGGGCTATAAAGAGAGCCGGCAGGGGCAGGGGGAACCTCCATGGACCCCCCCCACCCCGCCGCCTCCAGGAACTCCCCCAAGGGGGAGTAAGGTTTAAAAAATATGTTTTTCTTTTTAAAAAAAGTTCACAACCCCCCACACACACACACACACACTGGACCAGATCGAGCCAGTGGGGTTCGAGGGGGTGCTGGACAGAACTGGCCTGGTCAGGTTTGAGTCCGGTCCAGACTTGAACCAAATCGGGCCAGCCGGTTCTGTGCACATCCCTAGAACAGGTTGAACATCATTCACCCATGCAGAGGAACCACCTTCTATCTTGTCTAGAATGAGTCTCAACTTGTTCACCCTCATCCAATCGATTAGTGCAACAAGGCACTGATTCAGGACAGTCACCATGTCACCTGCATTGGATGAAAAAGAGGGATATAACTGAGTGTCATCTTCCTATTGATGACACCTCAGGTTGACCTCTCCCAGCAGTTTCATGTAGATGTTAAGCAGCATAGGGGAAAGAATGGAACCCTGTGGAACCTCAAAGCACAACTGCCAAGGGGTGAGTAGTAATCTCCCAGCACCACCTTTTGGAAACAGGCCTTGAGGTAGGAATTGAACCAACTCCAAGCAGCGCCTCCCACACCCAATTCGGCCAGCCTTTCCAAAAGGTATCAAAATGGTATCAAAAGCTGCTGAGAAGTCCAAGAGAATTAAAAGGGTTGCAATCCCCCCATCTCTCTCTCTCTCTCTGCACAGGTAATCCCACAGGGTGACCAAAGCAGTTTCTGTTCCAAAGCCTGGCCTGAAGCATGATTGGAATGGATCTAGAGAGCCCATTTCCTCCAAGAGTGTCTGGAGCTGGTCAGCCATTACATGCTCAAGCACCTCACTCAAGAAGGGCATATTGGCCACAGGCATACACTTGTTTACATCCTCTGGGTCAAGAATGGGTTTCTTTAGGAGTGGTTGAATAATAGCTTCCTTCGATGGAACTGGGACCACTCCCTCTCTCAATTAGGCATTTAGAACCTGCTACAACCAGATAAAAATTCCCTCCCCACTAGATTTAATAAGCCATGAAAGATAAGGGTCAAGAACATATGTGGTCAGCCAAACTCAACTAAATGCCTTGTCCACATCCTCAGGCACCAATAATTGAAACTCCTCCAGCAGGTACTACTCAGGACACCTCTTCCAATGACCCTGCATCAGCCAAAGAGTCCCTCATGGCAAATGTAAGCAAATTTACCCTCAAAGTGCTGTGCAAATATGTCACAGCACGCTACCGAGAGTTATAATACATCCTGCCCAGAGCCAGATTTCAAGAGGCTCCACACCACCCAGAAAAGCCCCACTGGACGACATTGAGAGGGTTCAATGGTGGATGAAAAACATTTCTTCTGTTCCATCACTGCCACAAAATAGGCTCGATAATGAGCTCTAACCTATGTTTGCTCAGAATCACACCGAGTTATCCTCCATTTGTGTTCCAGATGTCTCCCAGCTTGCTTCATCACCCTCTGCTCATGTGTATACCACAGTGCTGCATGGGCTCTGCTTTGAGGGAGAAGATGCTTGGGAGCGATTGTGTCAACTGCCTGAGCCATCTCTCCATTCCAGAGAGTAACTAGAGCTTTGACAGGAGTACCTGCCATACCAGCTGGAAAATCCCCCAGAGCCCTCAGGAATCCATTGGAGTCCATCAGTCTCCGGTGGCTACCTGTCAAAGTAAGAGCATAACTACAGCCCAGCTGGATCAGGCACAAGGCCCATCTAGTCCTGCATCCTGTTTCACACAGTGGCCCACCAAATGCCTCTGGAGAGCCCACAGGCAAGAGGTATGTGCGTGCCCTCTCTCCTGCTGTTGCTTCCCTGCAACTGGTATTGAGAGGCATCATGCCTCTGAAGCTGGAGGTGGCCAGCAGCACCAAACAAGTAGCCATTGATAGACCTGTCCACCATGAATCTGTCTAAGTCCCTTTTAACGCCATTCAAGCTGGTGGCCATCACTACCCATGGCAAAGAATTCCATAGATTAATTATGTGCTGTGTGAAAAAGTACTTCCTCTTGTCAGTCCTAAATTTCCTAACCTTCAGTTTCATGGGGTGACCCCTGGTTCTAGTGTTGTGAGAGAGGGAGAAAAATTTCTCTCTGTCCACTTTCTCCACTCCATGCATAATTTTATACACCTCAATTATGTTTCTCCCTAATCACCTCTTTTCCAAGCCCTAATTATGTTTCTCCCTAATCACCTTTTTCCCAAGCCCCAGATACTGTAGCCTAGACTCCTAAGGAAAGTGCTCCAGCCCCTGATCATCTTGGTTGCCCTCTTCTGCACCTTTTCCAGGTCTACAATATCCTTCTTAAGATACGGTGACCAAAGCTGTACGTAGTACTCCAGATGTGGCCACACCACAGATCTGTATAAGGGCATTATAATATTAGCATTTTTATTTTAAATCCCCTTCCTGATGATTCCTAGCATGGAATTAGCCTTTTTCACAGCTGCGGTGCACTGAGTTGACACTTTCAATTATCTGTCCACAATGACCCCAAGATTTCACTCCTGGTCAGTCAATGACAGCTCAGCTTACTCAAGAGCCTTTGGTGGGGAACGTTGTCAAAAGCTTTTTGAAAGTTTAAGTATACTATGTCAACCGGATCACATTTATCCACATGCTTGTTGACACTCTCAAAGAACTTGCAGAAATCACTCCTTGTGTTATTCCTAGCAGGAACTTAATTTTTTTCATGTATGCATCTACGGCGGCCAGAATAATATATGCACAGAAATGGAAGAGTAATGAACTGCCTTCAAAAGAAGACTGGTTGATAAAAACTTTGGAATATGCAGAGATGGAAAAACTTACAACATTGATAAGAGATCAAAGCCTAGAACGTTTCAAGGAAGACTGGAGACCTTTTTTGTTGTATTTAAAAAATTATTTTCCTACTGTTGATCTTACAGCAGGATTTGAAATTTGAAATGCAGGTTAGGTAGATTAATGGTTCTTTTTTATGCTAAAGGTTTAAATTTGTGTTTTTAATTAACATTATAATAAGGGTAAACTTTATAGTTGTTGTTTCACGAAGGGAGGTGCGCGGGAAGTCCATTCGTTTTTATTATGATTGTTAATGGTTACTATTGTTAAAAATTAATAAAAATTGAATTTGGAATGACACTCTCAAAGAACTCCAAAAGGTTAGCGAGGCAAGACTTTCCCTTACAGAAGCCATGCTGGTTCTCCTTCAACAAGGCCTATCTGCTTAACATTTGTGTCCTTAAGTATGTTTTCGATTAATTTACCCGGCACTGAAATTAAGCTGATCAGCTTTTAGTTTCCAGAAAGTAACTATCTCTGTTTGCTTTTAGGAAGATCCCCATGTGTTATCTCAGACTTTTAACTGAAATTAATTTTAAATGATCTCATGAAATTGTTTTAATTTTTATCCTGTGAAATTGTGTTTTTACTCTGTTTTATATTTGTTGTTTTCAATTGTATACACTGTCTAGACTGAGATACACCTTTCAGGTGGTATATAATCAAAATATAGTGTGTACCTACCTTCTAAAAATGAAATCGACATCTCTGAATATGTATTAAGGTTATATTAAACAAGAATGTTCTTTTACTAGAAAATGATGATTAAACAGAATATTCCTGACTAGTGATTTAAATCATTAAAATAGAGCCCTTCTGTGAAGCTATTTCAATCGATTTGATTTCAATCAAATCAACCCAGACGGACACACAAATAGAGGGCTCAGACTCTGCTGCATACCCCAATGCTAATTCTGTCCCCATAACCACTCCTACAACACCATGTATATGATAGATGCCATTACCTACCAACAGTGCCATTCTGCTGTCTACAGAAGGCAAACAGGTCAGTCTCTATGTTAAAAAGGGGGGGGGCATAGATTTCACACCAGAGATGGCAGTATATAGAACCAATGGGACAACATTTTTAATTGTATCTAATTAAATAATCATTTCTATCATATACAGTGTTAGTTAACTTAGCATTGCTAGGTAACATAGCTGATGTTACCACCCATTACTGCTAATATGAATTATCACCATGTATACTTTAAGTTTGTCACACGAGTAGGCATATCTTTGCCATCTGGGTGTGTGTGTGTGTTACATATGTACATACACACAAACCTATGCACACCAAGGATTACTGCATGGATCTGATGAAGTGGTCTCTTTCCACAAAAACTTATACGCTACGACCAATTTGTTAGCTTTGTGCTTTCAGCCTCACTGACCAGCTGCCTCATCTAACCTGGCTTTGGACACAGATGCAGTGAGTTCTTCACCTGAACCATGAATCTCAAAACCCTCACAACACAGGCCTACGTTACACTCCTAAATAAACCGGCTATGAAATCCAAAAGCAACGAAGGTAAATGAAAACACCATACAGCCAAGTATATTGCTACAACATCTCATCCTATTAGGACAACAATTATACTCCTTATATCTCTTTTTTTACTGCAGAGATGAAGCCAGTACAAAGACAATATTCAATAGCAAATTATTATGATCTACCATTTGTTGAAAAGTGTAGCTTCCACAGGGATCATCTTTTTTATTAGAGATAAAGGCAAGAGCCATTTCCCTGTAAAACCTCACATACCTCACTTTAAATAATTACTTTCACATCCTATATGGCCAATTTTAATCAAAAGAAGGACCTTTGCTAACTCAGCAGAAAGACACTCTCTTTAGATTGTGAGCCCCTTTGGGACAGAAAACGACGTCTCATTTCTTTTGCTATGTAAACAGGCTTGAGACTTTTTCCTGTTGAATAGCAGTACAGAAATATTGGCCGACATATTGCACCTCGAAACCTCAGCATTAGGAAGCCTCCAGGGCTGTTGCAAAACTCCTTAAACAACACGGCGGCACTTGCATCATGCTATTTCCACTGTACTTCCATGCGCTGTTTTAAGGAGTTTTTTTAAAAAACAGCCCACATCTGCAACAGCCACAGGGCTGCTTTTTACGTGTTCAACAGCCCTGGAACATTGCTGACGCCAAGGTTTCAATGCACAGCATGTCAACCTTTCTAAATAATAAAAATAGACACACACAAAATATTCTCAGAGTGTCATGAGACTGGGAATAATAGGTTTACTTTGTATTTGGGGGTTTCCCCCCTCTTAATGTCACTATATATTTTTCTTTTGAAAACTCTGTAGCTGCTGCCACCATAAAATCATATTAAACCTTTTTGTCTCTTTATGCTGGTCAACACGGCTTCACAGAGTGTGAGGAGGGCTCAACAGAATCACTCAAACCAGATGTCTTCCACACAAAAATTAAGAAGCAACTTTACTTTCTTTGTTTTAGATTATCATCAAAGGTTTGAATATTGCTACTTGTCAGTAGGGTTCTGAACTTGCATCAGTTACTAGGTTAACATAAACTGAACTCGTGGCTTTTGTGCACACCTCCCAGGTGTTCGACAACCATTTAACCAGTTACTGTCCTTAAGTAAATCTTCCATTTAAGATTCGGTTATCAACAACAAATATTTATATACCACTTTTCAACAAAAATTTCCGAAGTAGACACAGAGAAATAATAAATAACTAAGATTGTAGCAATCGGCCCCTCCCTTATCCTAAAGAGTGAACGGGAAGAAAACCCTGTCCTGTCTGTCAGGCAGTGACCTCTAGGGATCAGCCACTCAGCACACGGTGACCGGTACTTAGAGGGTCTGGCAGCAGGAAGTGAAGGGGTCCTTTGTTCTGATGCAGTTGGAGCCAGGTGGGGGAAGCAACAGGTTGGCTGGCCAAGCCATGGCAGCAACCAGGAATTCTGCAGAGGCCTGAAGTCTCTACCATGGTTTTGGTGAGTTCAGGAAGAAGCCAGGGCTTAGCTTCAGAGGAGGGTTAGGTAGATGGCGTCAGCTTTCTTTATTTTAGTGCTTTGCAGGTCCTTACAACTGGTCTATTGTGTTTTATTTTGTAATGTAAGAATGTTATACCTTTGCCCTTTTTATCCATCCAGGGCACTGCAAAAGTTTCTGTAACCTTTAAAGGTGCTTCTAAAGGTTCCTTACAACTGGGGGTGCTTTTTGAATTATTTTTGCAAAAGGGTAACCAAGATTTTAAAGTGTACCACTCCAAGTATTAACTGGAGCACTTTTTGGAAGTATTCTTGCAAGTACTGAGTGTTTCTTTTCCCTTTAACAGAGCCTGCTAGGGCCTCAGACCAAGGCAGTCTGTTGTCTTTTGAATAAAGTTTTCTCTTTTTATTCTTTATAATTTCACCTGTCTCTGAGTGGATTTTTTACTCAGAAAAAAGGGGGTTTACTCTGGTGTAAACACACCTCAAGTTAATTGTTCAGCAACCTACCAAGTTTTCTCACCATGTGTAGAAATGCATGTGGGAGGTTTTTATATTTTTCCATTTGGGTAAATGAGGAGGAGAGTTTCCTGGACCTATGGAGGTTTGGGTGAAAGGTTGAAAATGTATTAAAAATCACCTGCTTGCCTATTTCTTCTCTGGGGTGGGTGGTAGGTAGCACCCATCATGCCCTACCACCCAACCCACTTTGGTGTCCCTAGGAGCTACCCATGGGAAACAATGGGGTGTTTCAAGTTTCCAGTTTGGCCATTTTTTTGACAAAAGGCTTCAGCCATTTCTGTTTTGTTTCATGCTTGGAGGGGGGGGGGATACAAAATCTGCTTCATGCACATTCCTAATTATTGACAAAGGTCCATTTTATAGGAGGGAGAAGAGGATGAAGTGAAAAGGTGGCAATCCATCTATTCCTCCTCTTCTTCATGCCTGTCCTCTCTCCCTAACCCCCATGTTTCTTGGTCACAGAAGTATGATGGAATATTGGGAATAATATTTATCCCTAATATTGCATTTATATAGAATTTTTGAGTGTGCCAAGTGCTACATATGAATTATCTTGCTGTAATCCTTACAACAACTCTGCAAGATAAATATTATTCCCCCCATATACCAGGTAAGAGGGAGCAGCTTGGCTTAGGCTGCCTTAAGAGTACATGGCACAGACAATATTCAAACCAGAGACATCTCTGTTCAGAGCTCATTATCTTAGCCACTATGCTGCACCAGCTGTCACCAAAACTGTTTATGTTTAATACTGTTCAGTACATAGAGATGTTTAATACTTAGGGCCCTCTTTGACATGTGCTCCAAGGGGACATTTTAAAGATCAGAAATATTCCTATTCATCCCACCCCCCCACCCCAACAACAATTTGTTCTTCTCTTGACAGCTATATAAAAGATTACTACTATGTTGGTCCAATACACAATACACATACAAGTATGAAGAGGATTATCAGTATTGAATCAGATACTGTTTACAGAGTTACATCATTTTCAGCACAATTCAAATACAGGTTGAGTATCCCTTATCTGGACATCCAAAATCCAGAATGCTCCAAAACCCGGACACCACACCGCAACAAAAACAAAAAAACCCCACCTGCAGCTTTTACCTCTCACGGAGCGGAGCCCTACCAGAGGTACGCTTACACTTTTTCTTTTTCTCTGGACCCACCTGGTCCTTTAAATGCTTTGTCTTCTTCGCCGCTTTTTTGGGCAGCAGAGTGGCCATGACAGGGGCCACCACGGGAGCCGAAGCTACCGCTGTTTTGGACACCTTAGGGAGAGCCGCGGCTGCGGTCCCAGCGAGTGAGGGAACCTCGCGACCTCCAAGAGAGCCCCTTCCATCAGGGAGCCTCTCAGGGCGTCTCCCAACTGAGAAATCTCCACGTATTTTAAAGGCACAAATCACCAAAAGGCAAGGAAAACTGAAAAAACTAACTGAAAGCCAACCAAACCTAAATGAATCAGGAAAGGGAAAGGAAAAAAGAGGGAAATGGCAACTCCCTTCCCCCACTCACACACAGCAGAAAGGAAGGATAAGAATAAGGATGGCCAGAGAAGGATAAACGAATGTAAAAGGGTAAAAGCCCTAAGGCTCACAAGTCAGAAAGCACGAAAGAGAGCTAGCAGCTCAAAAGGTACCCCCTCCTCCACGCCCTGCTCAGTTTGGCACCTGCTCTGTCCCATGCCCAAGAGATCTCATTATGCAAACATTCCAAAATGCAGAAAAATCTGAAATCTGGAACACTTCTGGTCCCAAGCAGTCCAGATAAGGGATACTCAACCTGTATACATATTAGGAATAAGGATAGACACCAGAACATCTCCTGTTCTTTTTTACAGAGCAATATTCTTTGTTAAGAGGGGGAGAATCTAGAATGTGCCATGGATACCATATAACATTTAGTAATCCATACATGTTATGATTAAACTCTTCCCTGTATAATAAAGCAGCAAGTAGCAAGTGAAATCCACAGTTCATGATTATTTAACCTGTGTCTATGATTATTTAAGTACCATTTTCTTCCCATTTTTAAACATGACCATGTCAAATGACTGGAGGCAATAACATCACTTAATGCACAAGAACACATCCATTAAAGCATAGATGCATAATGTTCTGTACCGAATTAAAAATCAACCCAAACCTCTTGAACTTCCCCTATTCAAAGCAAGGTCAGACCAATGACAAAGTCTTATAATACTTCCAGAAAAAGCTAAAAAGGTAAGGACTTTCTCAGACAATATGCTTTTTAGAAAAATGAAGACATTATTGTCTTCCTCTTGCTGCATGCTACATACACACTTCTGGTTGTTTTAATCTCCTCCTCCTTCCTGTCTATCATCTATCAGATCAGATGCTAGTAAATTGAAATATATGAAAGACAAGAAGCTGAAGAATGAAAACACCAAACAGTATCTGATCCAAAAATACCACCTAGATTCAAGGAGAATTAGAGAAGTCCTAGAAATAATAAAGCAGCAAATAACAGCAATGTCAAAGAAGATTAGCAGATACGAAGCCAGAATTACACAACACAGGCAGAATCTCCAATTCCAGTCGAATCAGAGACATTTCTACCAAAGCATAGAAGGAGAAACTGCAAGAAACGTAGAAACACCAAATAAAAAAGAAACAGTGCAATTCTGGGGAAAATTATGGGACAATCCAATAGATTATAATAAAAAAGCAGGCTGGATGAAGGAGGTCAAAAAATGTAACCAACAAATGCAAGATCTAATAATAACACCAGAATTAATAAGTGAAAGAGCAAAGAAAATTAAAAATTGGACTGCTCCAGGCGACGATTAACTGCATGGCTTTTGGCTTAAACACCTAACAAGCCTTCATAAACAACTATCAAAACAGTTCAATCACATTTTGCAAGGAGGTGATATTGAACAATGTCTAACAAACGGGAAAACTTATCTCATAATGAAAGGCCCAGCAAAAGGTGCAGTTCCAAGTAATTATAGACCGATAACCTGCCTACCAACCATGTTCAAATTATTAACTGGAATAATAGCAGATGAAGTGATGCAACACTTATTAACTAACTAACAGCTTCCAGTTGAACAGAAAGGAAATTGTTTGAACACCAGAGGCACAAAAGACCAGCTGCTGATTGACAAAATGATTTTAGAAAATTTCAAGAGAAGTAAAACAAATCTAAGTGTTGCATGGATTGACTACAAGAAAGCCTTCGACTCATTGCCTCACACATGGATACTAAAATGTTTAGAAACAACTGGTGTCAGCAAAAACATTCAGATATTTATAAAAAAGCAATGAGCATGTGGAGTACACAGTTAACAATCAATGGCGAGACACTTGGACAGGTTAGCATTAGAAGAGGCATTTTCCAAGGGGACTCACTATCCCCTCTGTTGTTTGTAATCGCCATGGCCCCACTTTCACAAATACTAAACAAAACAGGCCTCGGATACCAAACATCTAAAACATCCAGTAAAATAAACCATCTGCTGTACATGGATGATCTGAAGTTGTATGGCAAGTCCCAGTCAGAAATTGAATCACTGCTAAACACTGTCCGTATATTCAGTAGCGATATAGCAATGGAGTTTGGACTAGACAAGTGTGCTACATTAATAATGAACAGAGGAAAAATAAGAAAAACAGAAGGAATAGAACTGCCCAATGGAAGCAACATCAAGAACCTGGAAGAGAAAGAACCTTACAAATACTTGAGCATTCTCCAGGCTGATAACATTGCACACACTGAAGTTAAAAGAAAAATAGGAAGTGAATACATCAGGAGAGTTAGAAAAATCCTCAAGTCCAAAATTAATGGCGGGAACACCATACAAGCCATAAACATCTGGGCTATACCTGTTATCAGATACACTGCAGGAATAATAGACTGGACCCAGGCAGAACAAGTCAAGAACCGAGCAGAAAAATGGAAAAATAAGCCCCTGCATGGTCAATATTTGCACAATATAAGTGGGAAATCAGACATCACCAAGACCTGGCAATGGCTTAAGAATGGCAACTTGTAGAAAGAAACAGAGGGTTTAATACTGGCTGCACAAGAACAGGCACTAAGAACAAATGCAATAAGAGCCAAAGTCGAAAAATCCACAACAAACAGCAAGTGCCACCTTTGTAAAGAAGCAGATGAAACAGTGGACCACCTGATCAGCTGTTGTAAAAAGATCGCACAGACTGACTACAAACAAAGGCATGACAAGGTAGCAGGGATGATACACTGGAACATCTGCAAAAAATACAAGCTACCTGTAGCCAAAAATTGGTGGGACCATAAAATTGAAAAGGTTGAAGAAAATGAAGATGTAAAAATATTATGGGACTTCCGACTACAAACAGACAAAACATCTGCCACACAATACACCAGATATCACTGCAGTTGAGAAGAAAGAAAAACAAGTTAAAATAATCGACATAGCAATACCAGGGAATAGCAGAATAGAAGAAAAAGAAATAGAAAAAAATCACAAAATACAAAGATCTACAAATTGAAATTGAAAGGCTGTGGCAGAAAAAGACCAAAATTAACCCAGTGGTAATTGGTGCCCTGGGTGCAGTTCCAAAAGACCTTGAATAGCACCTCAACACCATAGGGGCCACAGAAATCACCATCTGCCAATTACAAAAATCAACTTTACTGGGAACAGCCTATATTCTGCAACGATATCTATAACAGCAGAAACAACATTGACAATAAAATTCAGCCATCCCAGGTCCTTGGGAAGGACTCGATGTCTGGATAAAACAAACCAGTCAATAACACCTGTCTGACTGTGTAAACAATTAATAATACTGTCAAATCCAAGTTTTGCAGATGTCAGACACATCCCTAAATTTAGCAATAATGTACTGAGGCACTACGCGCCTGCTGCAGCTTTAGAACTTAAAACTGTTTTTAAACGGTTTTTCATGTGGTAAAGGGTAAACATTTGTTTTATCTTTTGAACATTCATTCAGCCCTTTAAAGAAAGAGGTGGGAAGGCTAACATTTTCCCTGCAAAAAATGTTTGAGTAGACCTAGAAAACCTTGACACTCTAGTATGTCTTATACCAGTGTGCCCATTTCTATATGGATCCTAAGGAGTATTTAAACACATTTATATCCACGTTTTTTTCCTGTATAACCAGTCACAGAGGCTCCCTAGAGTAGCACATTCTCCGATGTGCTACTGGAAAAGGAAACTTTTCCACATCATTTTGTGCACCAAAAAAATCCCTGCAATTCTCCCATGGAATGGGAAGTGGAAATACAAAATACTGGGGCAGGACAAATCATGCTGGGATTTAATCCTGCATCAGCTGAGAGAGCACACTAGAACAAACTCAACAACTCCACGGACACCTCTCATTGTCTCGGGAAAGTCTGTCCACCAACACAAGGAAAGCCATCATAAACTTCAAAGAATTTTAGGTTTCCTCACTATTCCAGGCAAACAGCTCATCATATGGTAAAAAATTTCCTGGACTTTCCTGCATGAATTTCCTGCATGAGAGGAGGGAATAATGCACAATCTGATATAGTTACAGGGGGATCTGGACAGGTACCAAGGTCCCCTGCATAATGGGCAGAGGCATCTTTTATGTTGGTGGCTCCTTTATATTTTAGCAGGGTGAGAGCAACTGTCCCTATAAAGTCAAAGGAACATAGGAAGCTGCCATATACTGAGTCAGACCATTGGTCCATCTAGCTCAGTATTGTCTACACAGACTGGCAGAAGCTTCTCTAAGGTTGCAGGTGGGGATCTCTCAGCAATATCGTGGAGATGCCAGGGAGGGTACTTGGAACTTTCTGCTCTTAGGGCAGAAGATATTCTTTCCATCCCCGGAGAGGAATATCTTACAGTGCTTACACATGAAGTCTCCCATTCATATGCAACCAAGGTGTATCCTGCTTAGCAAAGGGGGCAATTAGTGCTTGCTCCCACAAGACCAGCTCTGCTCCAGTACAGCATGCCTCCAGAGGCTGTTGCTGGTGTCTCTGGGGGTGAGGGCATTTATATATCACCTAATGGCACAGCAGGAAATTACTTGACTAGCAAGCCAGAGGTTGCCAGTTTGAATCCCCACTGGTGTGTTTCCCAGACTATGGGAAACACCTATATCGGGCAGCAGCAATATAGTAAGATGCTGAAAGGCATCATCTCTTACTGCGTGGGAGGAGGCAATGGTAAACCCCTCCTGTATTCTACCAAAGACAACCACAGGACTCTGTAGTTGCCAAGAATAGACACCAACTCGACGGCACACTTTACCTTTACTTGGGAACAGAGAACCAACTTCTATTTTATTTTGCTTGTGTGAACTGCTTTCAGAACTTTTCTTGTTGAAGAGTGTTAAATAAATGTGTTAATAAACATACAAGCTTGGTCTATTTTTAATAAATTAATTAATTAACACACAAGAGGTGGAGAGTTTGCCTTGCAACAGGCAGATCTGGACTCCAGGTAAGAAGGCAGCTGATTCCAGAGATCAGCTTGGTGTTCAAAAGCCATTAGGAAAAAAGGGATATTTCAGTACTATCTATCTATACACACACACACACACACACACACACACATGTTAGAGCAAAGGGTAGGAGGAATGTTTATTCTGAAACAGTTAATGTAATTAAACCCTTTCACCCATTTATCCAGAATATTGGAGAACACCACAGTATCCCCTGAAATTAGCTCAAGCTCTTAAGCCAAATGTTTCTTCCTCTAGAAATCAGTAGAATTCCACTATGGCATGAGTATATATTGTTACAGCAAAGATAATAGGCAAAATTACAATACATTTCCAGCAGAAGGAGTAAGTTTCTTCTTCCATACAAGCCAACAACACAGAGATAGTTGAAATGTGTGGCCTCCAACAGTTAGAATATGTAAGATGGACTCATTACCTGGCAATGCAGGATATGACCCTCTGCCCCAATGATTCTCTCTCATGGTTACCCAGAGTCTCAATTTGCATCCCACCAAGACTTATTAATGAACTAGTAGGCACAGGCACAAAGCATCTGCACCTCTAGTTGGGCTCAGCCATCTTCCCCCCCCCCATGCTGCTGCCTCACCCTGGGGGACCAGGGCCAGGCTGTCCCACCACTGCCTCGCCATCCTCCTCGGGGCGGCAGTGCTTCACCTGCCACCCGTCCTCCTCCCGCCGCCTGTCGCCCTCTTGCCTTGCTTCTCAGGGCGGTGCCACCGCCTCCCTCCACCTTGCCGTCCTCCTCGGGGTGGCGGGGCTTTGCCCGCCACCCGTCCTCCCACCGCCCATCGTCCTCTCACCCTCCTTCTCCAACTGCGTGCCGCCCCAACCGGCTCCTGAAGCGTGCTCCTCCCTCCCGCTACTGGTCGCGGCTGCAGCAGGAGTGGAGCTTGCCACATCCCCACACATCCCCTCTACAGGAATTAATTATATAGAAGATAGATGTCTACCATCAGTGGCATCACCCACATCCCAGTACACAACAGTAACGGAAAAGCTTATCTCATGTTCTAGCAACGAAACTCTTCTCAAGCCAAATCAGGGTTCAGTTCATGAAATACTGCAGTGCATAAAGCTAACAAGTGTCTGTCACTAAATGGAAACTGACATGGCTGTTAAGCCTAAAGTACACAAACTGGCAGTTAGCAGACAGGGAGTAGCATTATAAGGGCTGCACAAGGTTTTCACTGACAGTGACTGCAGTTACACAAAGAAATATTTTCCAATACAACAAAAACATAAACCTCAAGACTAGAAATAAGGTTTCGAGCATTTCTCCTCAGAGCAGAAATAAAATGTTACCTCAACAGTTTATGGGTTAACAGTGAGAGTGGGCGGGGGAGGCATTTACAAGGGAGAATCAGTGGGCAGGACCAGATATTGAATCCTTCCCTGATTCAACAGTACTTCCCAAGCCTCTCCCCAACAACTGGGCTTATTACTGGTATTGGGGAGCGGGCAGAAAATGCAGAAAACACAACTGGAGGGAGAGTTTTAGAAGGAAGAATCAAAAGGACAAGGGAAGGGTTAAGCACTCATTCATTCTCCTATGCAAATGCCTCTCCACTTCATTAGCATTGTAACACATGAATTTATATACTGCCTAATATAGAAATCTCTAGGTGGTGTACAGAATTAAAACAAAATATAGAACATAAAATATTTGCCTCATACACATGTAGCTCTACACTCAGCTTCTCACGCTAAATTGTGGAATACCAGAAGAATCTACTACAACTTTAATCAGAAACCATCTCTTATTCCAGGAGTTACAGCTATTTGATATGTTTCCATAAAACTGCATTTCTTTCCTCCCCTTCCTCCCCAGAGGGCCTGGCCCATTCAGATGACCAGCCCCATCACATGATCAGAGCAGGGATACACAGCAAGCATGCCCACTCCGGCGTCATTGAAGCAAGTCCCAATGCACTGCCAGGACATCCTTCAATGGTGTGAGTGATCAGAAACTCAGTTTAAACATAGTTTTGTAGCACATGTAGAGGGGCAATTTGGATGAACGCACCCTCACACAATTAAAGGACTCCCAACAGCGCATCAGGATGTCCTTTAGAGATGTCGGGATGGGCACGTTCCCACCTGAATGTGTGTTCCAGCGGATGCTCGCCAAAGTGGCTAACAGATGATCCACTTACAAGTTGAAAGGCATCAGAATGCCAACTCTGACTACTAAATTCAGTATCAGAAAAACATGAGATACATGAACTGCAAATTTTCCATTTCAAAGTTTTCCAGAAAACCTACATCCCTGGTTAGGGTACTTTCTCAAGAAATAGTTTCTGGCAGAGAAGGGCTCAGTTTCAAGGGGAAAATTGGAGTCTTCTCTGCCAGTGAATTCTAGCCTGCCATTTTACAAAGTAAGATGGGATATTATTCTCTTGTAATATCATTGCAACAAACATTCTTATAATACATTTATCACCATCATCATTAGAATATCCAAAAGCAGGACAAGCCAGAAGGCCTTGCCTTGCTGAATTTCTCCACTCCATGCCCTCCCATCTAAAATCGGAAATACACCCCTGCATTATCATCCTCATCTTACCCCACTAGCTGTGGAGAGGCCAGAAAAAGGCAATTGTCATCAATTTTCTTGAATTCTTATTAACATTTTTTGCAAATAGGAGGAGGATATAGTTCAGGTTTGTATAGATCCAAGTGTCACCCACTTTGAGGTGCTGCAGACATTTTCATCCAAAGAGTGACAATGCTTCCAATTCTTTTTCAAATTTTAGTGTCAGCTGTCCTTGACAGAGATCAAGCCATGTCACAAGTCCTTTTACTGGGAAGACAGATGGGCATCAAAATAATTCTAAGTATCTGATATCCTATAGCCTACTTTGGGCTAGAAATTAAGTACTGAACAGCAATGTCAGACTGAAAAGCCCAGGTCTTAGGATTTAAAAACTCCAGCTTAAAAATTTGATAAAGCAAGAAAGCACTTCCTGTTCATCTCCCTGAGGGATATTGTCCTGGCGATTAGACCAACGCTCTAGTCCCTAGCACAGCACTTCTCTCCTCGAGTTTCCCTTTGTGGAGCAGAGGAGCAAGCAGAAAAAGAGGAGCTATTCTCTCTCCTCGTCTTGGTCAGCAGCCAGGGAGGGAAGGGAGGAGCAACAGCTGGCCAGTTGGGTGAGGCAGATGCAACCAGTTTTCTCCATTTGCCTGGGAAGATGAGAGGAATGCTGGCTCAGATGCTCTCTTCCTTGTCAGATGTGCTTGTTTGAAAGTCCACACAAGGCTCAGAGCCGCACAAAGCAGCAAGCAGCAGCATTTTTTCCATTGTCATTTCTACCTGCCTAGCTCGCCTGCTGATACGCGACATACAGGAACAGTGTGCCTTTCTGTATTCACGTGGCATTTTGGGAAACTCACCACTTCCACCTTGGGCTTGCTGGCAGGCAGCTGTGTGCCTGCCTTGCTCCAGATGCATATTGGCTGTGCTGCCTGGTTCTATGGACAGCAGCACACCCTCTCACATACAGCATACACATATCAAACGTAGCAGCAACTACCATTTGGGCCAGACAGCAGCAGCTGCTCCACCCACTTCAGCTTGAAGCTTGAACTAGCTGACAAATGATGCTGCACTCACCACATGTCAATTTTGGACCAGGAAATTGTGGTGTATCCTTCTGAATTACAAGCCACCAAAAAAAGAAGAAGAAGGTGGACCCTACTATGAACACATATTACCTTTAATGAACCATAAAGGAGGCACAAGCAATGGATACAATAATTGTAGCACAGATGAATGACTAAAGGCAATAAAAGCACACAACAGTGACCTCCGTTTTGAAAATAATTATTTGTCGAGGGCAAGAATAAATTCTTCTAGATGTAGAAACTTCCAAACAAGACATGGTTGCTATAATATCCTAAGAGATACATATCAAATATGAAGTTATCTATATATAGTAAGTTACATGACCATTTATAAAGGATAAAACACAATCTTAAGAACTTTTTCAATAAAAGCAAATGTTGGCAATTACTCCTTGAATTCAACATATGTCACAAAAAAGGAGTTACTGACAATTATTTGATATGATTGAAAGTTTCTTAACTTACATTGTCTATAAACATTTTTCATATTTTTTTAAAATCGTACTGTTTATAGATAGGTATTTATCTATATAGATATATCTATATAGCCAGCATGGTGCAGTGGTTAGAGTGCTGGACTAAGACCGAGGAGACCCGAGTTCAAATCCCCATTCAGCCATGATACTTGCTGGGTGACTATGGGCCAGTCACTTCTCTCTCAGCCTAACCTACTTCACAAGGTTGTTGTGAGGAGAAACCTAAGTATGTAATACACCGCTCTGGGCTCCTTGGAGGAAGAGTGGGATACAAAATGTAATAAATAAATAAATAAATAATATTTTAGGATATTCTCGCTTTCAAATTTTGTTTGGAAGATTCTACATCTAGAAGAATTTATTCTTGCACTTGACAAAGAATTACTTTCAAAATGGAGCTCACCATGTCAACATTGTGCACTTATATTGGGTCTCACAGTTCATATGGACTTGTTGTACACACATGATTCTTTATTCTGCATATGGATTCGTACCTCATTTATGGTATATTAAAGGTGATAATTCTCCAGTTACCCACCTTCTACTTTACAGGAAACCAATTCGTCAGTCAAGTACTTGGCAGCACACTTGGCTTCTAGAATGGAGGAGATGCTTTCCCAGTGCTACTTTAACAGATAAACACAAGTGGTTTTTGGTTCTGCTGACCAAAGCCACTTGTGCTGATATCCACAAAATGCCCCTCAAATTGAAAAGTGAAAGTCAAAACGGAGGTGGAGTGCAAGAGTCAGTCCATGCCAATGGAGTAGCAGGATCAAGAGAAGGTGCTCTATCTGCTCAGTCAGATTCAATATAAAGAAGCATAGAAGAGGCTGGAGAACTCCATTTCCGAACAGGAACAGCAACCCTTTGAGCAACTCAAGTTCCAGGATGTGGAACTGACAAAGATGAAGCAGGTTTTTGGAAGAAGAAGAAAAGCAGCTCTGTGAAGAGTCTGAAGTGGTCAAACATTGCACCTGCAATGGCCACTGTGGCAACAGGAAGTGCAGCTGCTAGAATAAGTAAGTGGCTGTATTTCCTGAGAAGTGTCGAACCGGACTCTGGTGTCTTGGTTCTGGAGGAAACTAATAAGCAAGAGATCTTGGTCCCCAAAAAGCACATACAACCTCATACTTCACTATGGATAACATGGAGGCTGAAGAGAATCTACTGTCAACTGTGAAGAAAGTGGAGGAAGCAAGCTCTGACCAGTACAAGTGGGATCTTCTCTGGCAAGTAGATGATGGATGAAATCTTGTAGACTAACGTAGTTGAGAAAGAGCTTCCTTAGAAACCTTCCAACTTCCTCATCCCTTATACCTTTCTAGCTCTAAACCTCCATTTGTTCAAAGCCACAAGATCACGTTAACCACATACTCAATCTAATCAGGGCATAATACTCCCTTATCCATTAAAAAAGTCTCACACAGGAAATAGACAACTTAATTGGATGCTTAGGATCTTGATACCAATTTTAAACCTCACCTCGAAACTCCTTTATCTCTTCAGGGATGTCAAACACTGCAGCACCTAAGCGATAAAGAAGATAGACAAGTGACAACCACCCCATGTGGCTTACACTTGATTGCAGGAGATTGTCCTCCACCTTTCTCCTCCTACCCTGTGTGGGTAGCTTGAAAAAACATTATTGGATGCATAATGTGGTTGGCTCCCCACCCTCAGCCACCTCCCCCAAAGCTGGACCAAAGGCTTGGATATGATTCTGCTTGTAAGCACTCTTTTAGACTCTTAGGCATTAGCACACAAAAAACACACCTTTTATTTATTTATTTTTTAAAAAATATTTATTTTACATTTTATATCCCACTCTTTCTCCAAGAAGCCCAGAGCGGTGTACTACATACTTAGGTTTCTCCTCACAACAACCCTGTGAAGTAGGTTAGGCTGAGAGAGAAGTGACTGGCCCAGAGTCACCCAGCTAGTTTCATGGCTGAATGGGGATTTTTTCCCTCTACCAACCCTGATCCTTGTTCCTTCTACTTTAATAAATATCTTCTTATAAATTGATTTTATTGAACTGTGTGTGCATGTGTAAAGGTTATCCCTGCCATGTACCAGCCAATAAATCATTCTACCTGCTTAGAGAGCTCTAGTGAGGTCTTGCTCAGCAGACACAGAGGGGGCTGGAGGGGCCAGCGACCCACCCCAAACTCAAATCAAAGAGGGGCAGGTCCTTCTTACCGTGTCTGAGGTTGGAGTAAGTGGAAGGGAGGTGGTGGCAGCAACCCAAAAAGGCTTCAGGAGAAGCTCTAAAAAGCCAAGGGCTATTCCCCCAAACGTCTCGACAAACGTGCCCATAGGTTTTGAATAAAGGAACTTGAAGCATTAAAAAGCCAAACTTCCAGCCAAAGTTCAAAAAATATTGGCTTTAACTTTTTAAAATTTGCAAGCACCAGTGGGTGTTCCTTCTTAAAGGAACACCCACCTCATTACTTAAATTCAAAGCAAAAACATTTCACAATTTTTTTTTTAACAGCAGCAACTTCAATTCATATCTCCAAGCAGTAGATATTCAGTTATGCAGGCAGTCTGTAGAGTTGCTAGGGACTCCGATATATAAATGGATCTCCTCCTTTTGCAAGGACTATCCCACACCGGAATGCCCTTCCACTCTGCTGCACAGGGAAGCCCACATGCATAAATACTGTACTCAATACAACATCACTTCTAAGAACATTCATTAGCTCTCACATTCCCCAAAGTTTAATAGTCTGTTTTTCTCTGAACACAAGCCGAACATAGCTGTCAACTAGACAGACTGTCATGCACTCAGTACTTCGGAAAATAAAGTTAGTCTATATATACTCACTACTCTCTTAATATGGATACAACAGACTAGCGCTTGAACTAAGATGCAAATAAAATCATATGCAGAAATAATGGCAATAATAAATTATCTAAAATGGCAAAACTAGAGAGCACTTAAAGGTCTCTCTCCAGATTCCAAGCCATATTCACTTTGGGTACATATTAAGATTCAAGACAAAAATTAATAATAGTTTTAATTATGTTTACATACAGTTCTGAGAAACAGTTCAAAAATGGATAATATTAAAATTGGTCTGTATATACAATTGTGAAATATTCCATTTCTATTTGTCATATTAGTCACTGGTTCACACTAATATTCTATGTCTTTGAACAAACTTTTTAAACAAAGTAATAACAGTATATATCATCAACATTTAGAAAGTGCTTACATTTTAACAAATGCATTTTTTTCAGATAACACAGCTGATAGATGTCTAGGTTAACTACATAGAAGCATAGGTTTGCTATCCATCAGAATAAGGCTTGATTAAGCAATAAACAAGTTTATTTCTTTTGCAGTTGACACACGGAGACACACACACACCCCCATCAAGTAGGCAGGGAAAGGAGCTCCCAGTCAGCGAAGCTCTGTAGGGTCCGACCAGGCTCCATCCCTGGTATTAGCCCCACCCACCCCGTGTCTGCCCTCAGAGGACATTGTCCTCTGGCTGCCAAAGAGCCCCCTACACTCCTGGCATAGACACCCTATTTGGGAATATTTTGAAGAATAAGTAAAGAGGAAAAATGTGTCTAGTAAAAGCAGTGCAACAAGGAGATGCAGGGCAACTTGACACAGATAATGAGTAAAGCTATCCATTACATTAAAAAAACAAACTAGGTTACAGGATACTATTTCCTAAATTAATAAAAATCACATTTTATCTTAACTGTAGATTGTTTGACACTCTTAACCACCACCAATTTGGGGACTACTCAGGAAGAACATCTCGCTCAAAACTTGTTTACATGATGAGCTTATCCTTATCTTTGGAACTTATCATTCCCTAATAAACCCTGGTAACAATGGCAGCCCATTTTCCAATCATCATACTCCAACAATTACTTGAGTACATAGCAAGGCACAAGCTTATTGCTTATAAGACTCACATTAACTCTGGTTCAACCCCGGAACCCAACTTCCACAATTACTAAAACAATTTACTGAGTACTTAAGACACTCAGAGGGTGAGCTAATTAGTGGGTCAGCAAATTGGAAGAGTTACAAATATTATACTTAACTGTGCATTAGAGGGGAGATCACTTACAAGTGACAGATACAGAATAGAGTGAATTATGACCAACTGGAGGAGGGAACACAGAAACCCTCACTATTCTGAGAAATAGTGTACCCCAAAGTCTAACCTGTCTTAGCTTCACAGTCTGCATACATCCTATTTAACAGCTTGTTCCTGTAGACCTTAGACAAATTACGTTACGCCATGTAATGAGGCCTCTGAGTTGCAGAACACCTTCAGGTGATCTACACTGAAGAAAAGACAAAGAAAAGAGTATGCTTTAATCCTTTAAGTCAATTTCCCTGAAAATCTCTCTCCCAGCTGTTGCTACCCTTGCAGAATCCCAGATCTGTATCTGCAAGGGAAATACAGGTCTGAAAAACAGAGAGTATACATTTTTTAAAATGACTTGAGAAAGGGGGAAATTAGGTTGGCAGGGGGAGGGTTAAGCACTCTCTTCCCTTCCACCATTTCTCTAACTGAGATCACCCTCATCCCCAAAGATGTATTGCAGCTCAGAAGCGGCCAAGAGAGCTTCATAACACATATACCACAGTGTAATACATGGCTCCCTTCTTAGTCATATAGTTCTAATAACATTAAACTGAACATTGTACTCTTCCCAAATATATATACAGTCAATTACTGTACACTCACATCTATTTTCACCACTCCTCAAATATTTTTGGCTGACACGAGTGAAATTATTCAAAGTAGTCCCACTGAAATTAAAAGGACAAGTTAGGCAAATAGGATTACTTTGAGTAATTTCACTCATGTCAGCCATTACTATATAGCATCATCTATATACAGGTCGCCACCTTAAGTGGTGCAGTGGGGGAAATGCCTGACTTACAAGCAGAAGGTTGCCGGTTTGAACCCCCGCTGCTCCTATATTGGGCAGCAGCGACATAGGAAGATGCTGAAAGGCATCATTTCATACTGCGTGGGAGGAGGCAATGGTAAAACCCTCCTGTATTCTACCAAAGAAAACCACAGGGCTCTGTGGGCGCCAGGAGTCGAAATCGACTTGATGGCACAAACTTTACTTTTACCTTTATATGCAGGCCAGCTTTCAAAGATTGAGAGGACAGGTCCTTAGAGGCTTACAACAGATAAAATGGGTACCGCTAGAAGATCAGACAGACAACCACCACCACTTGGCAGAATTGCAAATCTTACTGCTCTAGACACTCAGTCCTTCCAAATTCCATTTTGGTGGTTAAGATTTACAAACTACAGGGCTGAACTTACAATCAAAGTAATTTATGCCATATTTGGGGGGCCACTTTCCTTTTCACAGTCTATTTACAAACAAACAAATATTGTCCATAAGTAAGGCGGGGGTGGGGGGGTTCATTCCAAACACCACAACATATTAATTGCCTGGCTCCCAAAAAACTTCTGTAGGCCTGATGTCTACATCACTGAAGACAGTGTTAAACGTTGAGCCTTCAGGATGGGGGCCTATCTTCTCACTCTGTAAAGTGCCATGTGCACAGTTGGGGTTATATTATTACGCTTTAAATGGAAGGTAAGCAAGAAAGTCAGATGAAAGTAACACATCATGAGCAGGAAAAGTTGGAGTTGAATGAGGTAAGAAAGAATACAACACACTGGAAACGGTTCTCTCCATTACAGCTCAAC
This sequence comes from Hemicordylus capensis, assembly GCF_027244095.1. Lineage (NCBI taxonomy): Eukaryota > Metazoa > Chordata > Lepidosauria > Squamata > Cordylidae > Hemicordylus > Hemicordylus capensis. The sequence goes on along the minus strand of NC_069660.1, from coordinate 218,919,012 downwards.
CCATGAACTACTCTCACAGTATGGGCGCTACTAAACCGAATTGAGTTTATAAATGGTTTTTGGCATTAGAGCTTACTTTTCAAACACTTGCATCAGCCTTCAGCAGGAAGGCTAGTGTTAACATGTACTACATGACAGAATTTGTAACAAGGCCTAGTCACACAACAGTGACCACCATGTCCACACTTTGTACTAGTGTCCCTATCAACCTGACTCAGCCAATGGTTACAATAATAGGAAATTCTGGAGCACCAATTCTAATGAAGACTGGGCCTATGCCTTTTTGGTCAGCAGTTACTATACATGTGAGAATAATGTGGATTCAACTAGACCAGCTGTGATAAGAAAAAATAATCTGCACATCTGAGTGGATCCCAGAGGAGTGGGTACATATTTAAGGCAGAAAAGTGAGGAAGAGACTGAATGTACACTTACACTATAGACTTACCATGGTTTTATGCCCATTTAACTGGCATAAGATTCCCCCAAAGAACCCTGGGATCTGGAGTGAGGCGAAGGTGCTTAACATTCTGTTAGAGCCCCCACAGACATAGACCAAAGGATGCCAGTTTCCAGGGTTCCTCAAGAAGAAGGAAACTGTTACACTAGAGTAACCCTGTTATGTAAGCATACCCTAAGAAGCAGAAAGAGCCAATAAACTGTAAACAGAAAGTATCAGAATCCAGTCATGGTATGGAAATAAGGGAATGGGGGTAAGGAAGCCATAGAGTGATAGATATGTTGAAAGGAGCATAAGCGGGGTTGGGGTTGGAAAGCAGCAAACAAACATTGGGATGATGAAAACATGGCTAGAAAAGAAAATGGACAGAAGGCCAAATGGGAATATATATAAGAAATTCCAGAATTTAACAGAAGGAAAAAGGACAAAGTTGTACAGTAAACAAAGAAATAATATTCAGAAGAATGCCATGGAGATAGATCAGAGTTGCTGAAAAATCTCCATCTCAATAATGCCCCAGTTTCATTGGAGCTGAACAAAGTATGCTCCCCAAAATGGCTCAACTCCAAGCAGTTCATTTTCTACATAGGTACATACAATATGTCTGGTACCAATCCTATATTTATCCTTCTTCCACAAACTCACAGATCAGCAGTTGCCAAACAGTCAGCATTCACCTGCATCTCACCCACACAGACTCATTATGGACCACACCTTCCAAAATGCCCACTTTCCCTTCAATTTTGTTGTCTGATGATTTAAGCACAGCATGCACAGTTCAATCAACTCTCTCTACATTCATACAGATCCCTCTTTCAAACCTACATCCTGAGAAGCCACATCTTATGCAAAGGCGGATTTTTCCCCTTTGCTCAGTGCCCACCAAAACTGTGTTACATAAGCAGATCCAAACTGACAACATTGCAGACTTTTAAAACAAAAAATCAACATAATACCTGTGCATTATTAGCAACTAGACCAAAAGGAATTGTACACTGACCCACCAAAGAATTTCACTGTGCACCTTCCACTTAACACTTTCAGAGGATAACAAAGCCACAAAGGAGGTGTGGGGAGAGAAATAATCAGAAACTCACCATCCCTCTTCTGCAACTTGTGAAAAATCAAGATCAAGACTCTTTGAGGAGTAGCTTGAAAGCTCTGCTAGTCTTAGGGAAAAGTTAGAGAAGTCTGAGTAAATTGCTGAAGACCAGATAAACCCAAAAGGAGAGATGGAGAGTTCATCCGAGTTTCCTCTTTTGTTCAAGTTCCCTGAGCAGACAAAGAACCAGCAAGCGGCAGCAGGTTTCTCCCCCTCACCCCTTCTCCCTCCCACCTCTCTTCCCCCAGCCCCCGTCCTTGAGGATCCCAAAGCAGCTCAGGTCTAACTTCAGCCTTCCCCTCTTCTCTGAATCGACCCCATAGTCCAACTTTTCAGAAGCCTTTTCCTCGACTTTCCTTCATGCCTCATCACAGCCTGCAGTTCAAAACTTCCCTCTAACTGAGCCTCCCAGAAAAACAATTTTAATGGAGGCGGGAGGGGGCAAGGAGGAGAATCTCTCAAATCATTATTTCCGGTAGATGCACCTCTTTGTTTGGATCCCCTTGACAGTCATTGAGAACAATCCCCTTGGTATTTGGCTTCAGTTAGGTTGGATTTCTCTCCCGATTCCCCAAGGACGAGCCGTGGAGTTCAAGAAAATGGGACATGATGAAGAGTGGGGAAGAAGGAATACTCACGCGCAACGCCGGGGGGCGGCGGGGGATGGGGACGGGAAACCAGATTTTGGTGAACACTTTTTCCTTTCACTTTTGGAAAGTCATCCAGCCCAGGAGAACAAAAGCGTCATCGTGGCCATGAGCTCAGCAACAGCAAGCTCTTCCCAGCTTTTGACATTTCTACCTGTTGCACAGGGAGACGGAGGAAGAGGGAGTGTGGTGGGACTAACGAGAGCATCCATCCCCGCAACAACAAACCATCATCGAGCTGTTCACCTGCCTGACCCTCTGCTCTGTGGCTGCCGCTTTAGCCAAGCAAAAAGGCGTGGGGTGGGAGGGGAGGCAGAAAGGCAAGGAAAGAGGCAGGCGCCCCCAACCCTTACTCCAAAAGGCGGCGGGAGCGAAGGTCCTCTAACCGCTTGACAGGACACGGCCATTCCCATCATTGTCTCCCAGACTGAACCTCCCCGCCCTTCTCAGCTCAAGGCTCTGGCTCTTTGACATGCTCCTTATCTGATCCAGGAGGAAGGTGAAGAGCGCGCGCACACACCAGGAGCAATCCCAGACAAAACTGCCTTCCCCCTGACTCGGCAGCCAATTATCGCGCGCAGCGAAGAAAGAGAGAGAGAAAGAAAGAGATGCGCACCAACTTTTGCTGGTACAAAGTTCCGCCGCTTTGGGAAAGAAGGGTTGAGTTAGCGACGCAACAAAGAAGAAACGCAACTCACCTTAGCAGGGAGAAGGATAACGCCTTCCGCTTTCTCCTCCTCCTCCAAACGGCTGGTGGGGGTGGGGAAGGAGAAGACAATGTAATTACCGCTGATCCGTCTAGCTGAACTTCGTGGCCCCCCCCCCCCCCCCGCGCCTCTCTCCTTCTCGGATCCACCACCACGCCAATTCCTTGTGTCTTCCCTCCATCCCCCACCCCACCCCGGAGCAAACAAAGACGCAGCGAAGAGCTTGATTTGCTTTGTGTTTAACTTTCTCCTGTCGATCCCGCTTTTGCAACTTTCCCCAAGTCAGTGTGCCTCCTCGTAATTAAAGGGGGTGGGGTGGGGAAGGGGTAGGACACAAAAGAAAAACCAAAATTACTCTCGAGCCATTGCTAATGCACTGCGTGATCTTCCATAGGAACTACCACCGCTTTTTGAAATCAACTGCGCTGACCCCCACCCCTTTAAAAACAAAGAGGGAGGTAAGAATAGCAGCGAGCCCAGAAGTTGTAAGGGTCCATAGGAAGATGGTGATTCCACTGCTCCAAATGCCTGCATGCGATTTGCTAAGGATAACACGAGGAAAGCGGTTATTAGTCCGATAGGACAACAACGCTGCGTCGATAGTAGCAATGCTACGTCCCTTTGTGTGCACGTGCGTGTTAAGTTGAGTAGAAGTTCCGACCGCGCCTGGTTGTTGAGCAATGCGGCCCGCCCGCCAGGCCCCCATTCAGCAGAGCCGGCCCTAGCAAGCGCGTCTGCACTTCTTAGTGTCGCAGACATCGTGTCGCTATTATGGACTGGATCTCCCTGAATACGCGTATCTTTACTGCAAAGTAAGTTCCATTATAGTCAGTGAGACCTCTCAGAGAAGTGTGTGCATAGGGGGCCTAGCGCGTTAAGCCGTATCCTGTTACACTTTCCATCCACCACTCCTTGCTCCAGGGAGGGATGCAAAGAGAAGGGGGCAAACTGCTCCCGAACCGCATAAGGCTGGGGGGCGCACCCCAGTGCGTTTAGTCTATTAATATGAACAGGGGTGTCTTGGGGAGGCAGCAGGAGGAGACCAAACTCAAAAGTTAACTCAAACGTTATCCCAAAAGCCATTACCCGACACAGTCTGTCTTTTCCCCTGAGTTACCTCTTTTTACTGCCCTGCCTTGACGCAATTCACCCTTTCAGTGCATACACGGGAGGCTGACCTGAACATATGAAATAAATTATATGGGAACATATATGAACATATGAAACATATGAAAACAATATGAACATATGAAAACAAATTATATGGCAGACTGAACTGTACAACTTCAGACTTTGATTGGGGCATTAATTTTGAATGCGCCCCCATATAAGAACAAGTCTCTGTACATAAAAAGCAACCTATCAGGGAGAAATATTTTAGCCCCGTCAGCACATTTTCAACTTGCAAGAAGTGTTTTGCTTCTCCTTCTGTTGGTGCTGCTGCTGCTTCTTTTCAAATATGTAGGGAACATTCAGAACCACCATTTCTCAGCTGCAGTCTGAAATGATAGTCTATTCCATTTGACCAGTGGTCTAACTCAGTATAAGGCAGGTTGCTATATAAGCTAGGGTCAGAAAGCAGTTGTGCCTGATAAGGGTACACCAGAGTAAAGGGCTTCAAGCAGTTTAAGCGCTGGTTCTTCAGAATCAATGTATTCTCATCCATACAGTCTAATGCCATAGATTGTGTTTCAGAAGCATTCCCAGAATGAACTTCTTAATTCTTTGAAGTATAACATGAGAAGCAAGCCCTCCCTTGAACAGCCCTGGACACTTGTTAAGCCTTCTTTCCTTTGCTTGCATTTATTTATTTATTTTTGGTAAACACTGGGTATGTATTTTTTCCCATGAGGGGCAAATCTAATGTCTATCTAAGCTCAGAATGGCTTACATATATGGTTCCCAGGCACTGTCCCACCTGGGAGTTCTCCACACAGCAGGCTTTACCGTGGGTTTTCTGCGAGACTTTACTGTGAACTCAAAAGTTATCCCAAAAGCCATTACCCGACACAAAAAGTGGAATTTTTTTACCCCGGATATAAATCGGGCTACCCTCTGGCCAATATGTAAACACACCCCCTCTGTTCCGGAGGAGATGCAAGCTTAAAGGGCTTTAAAAGCCTGTTGTGAAAAAAATCCTGGAAAACTTTCAGAGTCTGTTGTTTGATTATTTTAATAAATTGTCTCCTAAATCTTTTGGGCTTCGTTGCTATGTTAAGAGAAAATAAACCAACCTTCATAAATGTTTCATAATCTAAAGACTATTATTACTTGATTAGGCAACTATGTATAGTCCTGTCAGCTTCTAATGTTAGGGATATCAGAATATCACACTTGCAAAGAAGTTAGTTGAAGTATTTATTGTTTCCAACACCATGGATTTTAAGATGACACATTTTGATCTAGCAGCAGTCTTACACATAAGTGAAAAAATATATGAAAAAATCGATCACCTTAAAAACAGTGTTCCCTCTAACAGGGATTCTCAGCTCGTGATTCTGGGAGTTGTAGTAAACAACATCTGGGAATCCCTGTTAGATGGAACACTGCTTAAAAAGGATTAATATATTACTGCAGTACTTTGAGACAAAAAATGGCCTTTCATCATATGGAAATGACTTTCTTTTCCAGTTAAGTGGGGCTAAAAAGGCTTATCGAGACAGTGGCTAACATACTGCGCAGCACTCCACACATCCAAGAGAGATGCAGGCTTTCTGCTTCTAAGTCAACCAAGAGCCCATGCATACACCTTCTGAAGGCAGAAGCTGCTCCAAGTCTCCAGAGCTGTGTGTCATCCCAGCTGTAACCAGCCCTCACTGACAGCAGCCTCCACCTTCTGAAAGTGTGTACACCAGCTCTTTCCCCCTTTCTTGTTAGGGATATTTGTAAACTGAATGGTAAACAGCTTTCAGAATTATCCGATAAATCTTCAATTTTCCACACAGGTTAAAACAATTAAAGAATTTGGCTCACCACTTTCCCCAGAATTGTGTTTCTTCCCTGTAATTGCTTAGTCCACTTTATCATAAACATGGGATTCATTGTATTTCATCCCTTCCAATAAACTGCTTCTGTGTGCTACACAAGCTGCTTTTGCAATTATGTTTTAAGATTGTCCTAATTATTTCATTCCTATCGACTCCTACAGATATAACAATCAAGCTGCATGTGCCAGTAAGTGAAACAAAGTGTGTTATGTTTGGGATTTTTCTTCTGCCTACAGATGCCACCTCAGCAAGTCTGTGGTGTTCTTATTTTAGAAACCAAATGCTAGAAATGTCCGTGTTAGTTCTAGTTCAGTTTTATTCCAAGGAAGGAGAAAAACCAGCTGTACAGCTCAACATTCATTTAATTATTTAGGTTGTGATCCTAAGCACTTTAAAATCAAAGAGAGTTTAATTTCAAGTGTTAATTTAGGATCAGGAAATCCAAAGACTGCTCATAGTCTCCAAAGTTGAAGGGATTCAAGTTCTACAACATGTTATTGAGCAATTTATTGTGTTTAAATGTTATGAATGACTAATCTGGTGAACTGACACTCAAGAGTCGATCTTGAGCAATCCTGGTATTGAGCATCCTGATGGCTCCTATAGCAAAATTTCTGCTGATATGTACAAACTAAGATCACCAGATCTTAGCTTGTTCTTTCCATTAGGCTTTCACTCCTATATGCCCCTTCTTGTTTCTTTGGCATACCAGGCTCTGAGTTATAGCTCAGTCCTATGCACATTTATTCAGAAGTAAATCCCACAGACACCAGCAGGGCTAATTCTCAAGTATGTGTGCATGGTTTGCAACCTCAGTGTCATTTTTAATTAGCTATTTCTTTTAAAATCTTAATGAACTATAAAATAACTTTCCATAATGTAACGAACATATCTTTAGCAGAGCAAAACAACATTAGTATCAAAAAATTCTCACAAAGCTGGAGAAAGGGCTAAAATAAATAGATACGTTCACTAAGGAGAAAAGATCGAAACTGGATGAAAAGTTCTCTGAACAGAAATATCTCACTCACAGATTGTCTGACAAAGAGTAAAATAGAAAACTATGGCAAACTTTCACCATACTCAGAGATCTATAAGGATGTCCAAATACAGTCATGAAGAAGAACACATGCTACCAGTCCTCTGCATGTCTGCTTGGATTCCACAAGTCTCATTGAGTTCCATGTTAACCAAGGTTCTGACTCCTGGCCCTTGGAGCTGTCCAAGGCTGTGGCACTCTTGGTTCCTCCTCACCTGAGTTGGAGGCTCTGCATCTGCCCAGAACAGGATAGTAACTGGAGAAAATAACCACTAGGATGGATATTATTGCATAATGACTTTTGATTTAACACTTAGGTAGCATTCTGTTCTGGTCAGGAAAATATATTTTGCAATAATACGTTGGCTGACATGATGCACAGTCTAGCAGAGCTGACAATGGGGATAAGTATGGTAATGCTGTTTGCACAGATGCCAGTTTTTTAAAGTGCTGAGGCTGCCTTCCGACTCCGCTGCAGCCTCAACACAAAGCATTCTGGCTCAGTTAGACTGCAGTTGTGTCAGCCACTTATTTCTTTCCACCTCTTCAGGGTGCTTTCTGGACTGTGAGCTTGAGCGCTGGAGGAAGTGGTGTAAAATCTGATGGCTTGGTAGGATCGTATTCAAAACGTGAATAAAGAGAATAAACCGATTTTCATGTTTCATAGCAAAGCTGGGGCCGTTCATATTCCTATCCATAATGCAGTTTGACAATGTTATTTCCAAGCAGGGATTGTTCATATGACATTCTCTCTGTGGCCTCCTCTTGCCCCATTTTGGGCCAGTGGGGTTACACAGAGGGCAGGGGGGCCCGCTGCCTCATTCCCATTCACCCACTCACTTTTGGGCAGGTAGCACTGGTTCACCTCCAGTTCTAGTGCTTGCAAAGGAGAATCCGGTAAAGATTCCCTTTACAAGCACTGAGAGAACCCTACAGGGTTGGAAAAGGACAGGCAGGGGTGGGTAGGAGGTTACCTCATGCACTGCAGCATGGCTCTTTGGGGTGTTGGCAGGCCGCTGGCAGCTCCCCTAGGCCCTGCCGATGCTCCCCCCATCAGCCCCCACTGGCCTGAGCTGATGGAAGCACCAGCAGGGCCTAGAGAAGCCGCCCCCGCCAGGAGCTGCACAGCCGCAGTGGGGAGTGAAGTAACCTCCCTCCCATCTCACCCACCCTTTTTCAATCCTGTAAGGTTTCCCTGGTGCTTTTAAAGGGAAATCCTTACTGGATTCCTCTTTGGAAGCACTAGAACTGGCCGAACCGGTTCAGTTCAAGCTTGGACCGGCCCCCCTTTTTGGAGGTACTTCCAGATACTTCCAGCCGAAGAGAGGATGGGGCGGCGGGGAGGTACACTGCCACTCTGGAGGACTTTTCAAAAACCAAGCACTGGGGGAGGAGAGCAGAAGGAGGGGTAAGTGCATCCTCCCCTGCCCTTAAAGTCCAACAGACCTCCCAGTGTACGAACCTGTTCAGAGGCCCATAAAAGGGCTTCCGAATAGGTCCGTGCACATCCCTAATCTGGGTCACCCTGTGTCTTCCTCTGAACTGTCTGCCTTGTTCACAAAATAGAGGGCTCCTGGATCCAGAGTAATGCCACCACCTGATCTGAGAGCAGTTCCGAATGTTATTAATTTGATGCCTAGAACAAAACCTTGAATACAGTTATTAGCCCTTCCAAATTCAGTTATCACTATTTTCTTTTTTACACACTTTTAATTGGGCTGAATCCCTGTTGCTCCTTCCCACAAAATTAATAACAGAATATGAAAACTACTCTAGCTGGTTTATATCAGGGAATAGGGATGTGCATGGAACCGGTGATTCGCCTGGTTCAAAGGTGGGGGGCATATCTTTAAGGGCGGGGGAGGATGCCCTTAACCTTCCGGCCACGTTTCCCTCTCCAGTGCTCCATTTAAAAAGAGTCCATTGTCAGCAGTGTACCTCGCTGCCGCCCTGGTGTCATCCTCGGCTGGAAGTACCCGGCACGCATCGACACATCACACTCACTCGTGCGCCTACCCTACGTGTGAGCAAGCGTGGCGCCGACACACACATGCCCCGCGTGCGCGCTGGGTGCTTCTGTCCAAGGAGGACACCAGGGTGGCAGGGAGGTATGCTGCCGCCCCGATGGAGACTTTTAAAATTGAGCGCCAGCCCGGGAAATGCAGCGAGAGGGGTAAGGGCACCCTCCCCCACCCTTAAATGTTTGCCCCCCCACCTTTGAACCTCCCTCTGCTGGTTCCATGCACATCCCTGTCAGGGAGTGGGGTTTACAGTGTTTTTAAACCATGAGACTAGTATTCCAAGTGAGGCCAAGCACTGCCTTGCTTGCTTTATATAACAATTGGGAATGGATCATTTATTAATTCCAAGAATTATGCTACTTGCCTTTTCTACAGCTGCATTGTATTGGCAGCACAGAGATATTTGTGACTGACCAAGCCTCCCAAGTCATTTTTCTTCCCTGTAATTTCAAGTTGACAGGCCTTTTTCAGGAGATATCCCAACAAAACTGTTAATCCTAAGCACACGACTTCATATGTGGCACTACATTTGATTCCATTGTTAATATTTATATGCTGAAGTCTTTTCAGGCATTTTGTTTCATTTCAATGCCACTCCATTTGGTGTTACTAGTAAAAAAAAAATTACTTAGCACTTATTAAGATTGCTAATGTAGATATTGAATAGAATGAGTCTTTGCACATTGGCCCTGAATATTAACCTGTTCCATTACTATTGTGCAAAATGATTAAGCTGAAAAACAATGTAACTTCATTCTACTCACAATAAAATTACTATCAAGTATTGGGGGGTCACCACTCTGCATGTCAAGATGTCCTCGGACCACTTAAGGAGTAGTTAACATTGTCATAATCTTTCATGTGACAAGACTGGATGGAGAAAAGTTAACTGCACAGTCAGCATGTGATTCCACCTGTACTGTTTCCGTGCTCTTGCTGTATTACTCACACTTGGCACATGGATGGTATGATCAAGAGCACAACCTCCACTGATCTGAAAGATTATGGTGAAAAATGTGAGAGAGCGGAAGCTTTTCCTTTCCCCTGCAATACTGCTTTCCTTACCCACCCTTGTTTCAATATGCTTTTATTATTTGCTTTTAAATGAGTATGTGTCCCCTCCCTCTCTCTAGCTTCTTTCCCCCTATTGCAAAGTCCTCACTGCAATAAAGCTTCCAAGCCCATTACTTTTCCCAATAAAGCTTCCCAGCTATACTACTGTTGGAAAAATTTTGACTAGGAAAGTTGCTCCCATTATTCCAGATAAAGAAATGGCTACACAAACTGTCAGAAACATTCTCACATGTTTTTTTAATTACAGATTAATTAACTCAGTGCTGTTAAAATAACTAATGCAGATTAGAATGGATATGTTTATATTTCAAAAGATCTTTTGTAACTTTTGAAATAGCCATGTCCTCATACAAGCCACCCAACTTGTGTGAAAGCATAGGTTGTTAACAATTAGCTTCCCTTTTAATACGTTGTGATCTTGTGAGTAATAAGATAGGGACCAGATTAGTTAGATGCATGAGGGAAGTTATTTTCTTGTATTGTGTTGCTTGAATCAGAGTTGCCTGATTAGTGAAAACTTCTCTCTCTTACAATCTGTTTTATGAAGAGACAGTTGTTCTTACTGCATACTCTTGTTTTTCTTTTAATCTAATAATCCCTTGTTGATGAAGTGTGCTACTCTTCATTTTGAGTCTGCCTTAGGAACATAGGAAGCTTCCATATACTGAGTCAGACTATTGGTCTGTCTAGCTCAGTATTATCTTCACAGATTGGCAGCATCTTCTCCAGGGTTGCAGGCAGGAGTCTCTCTCAGCCCTAACCATCAAGTACTACCACTTAATGCGGCTAAGCCATGGCTCCCAGAGGACCAGCAAGAGTGCCCTAAAATCACCTGCAAACAGAAAGCTAGTGAGCTAGGCAAAACGTTCAGGGAAACCCACTCACATTTCTTAAAAGAGTGTGTGGTAGGCAAAAGAGTGTGGCAGGGAGTAAGCAAGCTGTTAGAGTGGCCTGATTTGGAAAAACAGACTTGGGAAGAACTAACCTCAGGTTTGAACGATAGAACCTCCTTTCGAGGTCCCAGAAAGAAACCTTCAAGGAAACGGGACAGAACATGTGCCCTCATACTAGGGAATTGGAACGTTCCCCTTCTCGTAATCAGGTTAGTAAACCTGTATGTCATTTATGCAATGCTCCTGCATAGGAATAGGGAGGGAAGACACGACCAAGAGGTTCACACAGATGAGACAGTAAATCTCTTCTGGAAAAGTTTGTATGGTTATGTGCAAAAAGACAAGAATATCTCTTCTAAACAGCAATGGGACAAATTGTGGAAATGGACGTCGGATGTAACCCCCCCACCCCCGATTACCTGATGTGCCTTGAAATCCCCCACCTCCAAGTTACAGTACTACCTGCATATACTTCATAACCTTGTGGGTTTCCAAATCCTTGTGTGTAAATCTTTGTAGATATATCATGTACAAACAACCACTTTGTATATAATTGTGCTTTGGCAACATACTGTATGCTTTGGTAGTTTGTTGGTTCAATAAAAAAATCTTGTCCTATAAAAAAATAAATCTTGTCCTATCTTGGAGGAGCCAGGGAGGGAACCTGGAACCTAGATGCTCTTCCCAGAGTGGCTCCATCCACTGAGGGGAATATCTTAACAGTGCTCACATATATCTTACAGTGTTTCCCATTCATATGTAGCCAGGGCTGACCCTGCTTAGCTAAGGGGACAAGTCATGCTTGCTACCACAAGACCAGCTCTCCTCTCCTTAGAAGTGATTCACATGCGCAGGCAAAACTGGTCTAAGGAAGCCCAGCCCAGTTTTGCCTGCACGTGTGCACAGTCAGGATCGAGCCCAATCTCGGTGGCAAACCCGCCTAGGTAGCCACTCTCTAAAATGAAGTTAGGAGAGCAAGCACTTTACTAACTCTATTTCTGCGATCATCTGCCAGCTCTGGGGAGGAGGATCCCCATAATGCACTGCACACTTGCATGGTGCATTATGGGTGCTCTGAGGGGCGGGGTGACTCATCTCGACCCTCCGACCCCCCTCCCCGCCCCAACCTACCGGCAACAGCTGGTAATTGTCTGGGCGGGCACTCCGCTCGCTGAAAAGGGAGCCCTGGATCGCCTGCGGGGAGGTAAACTTTTTCTGGCTTCCTCCCTGCTAACCCTCTTGCCATTTCTCACTGCTTGTGAGAAAGGGCTCACTGTCACAAGCCTTTGGAGGCCTAGGACTACTCAGCCCTTCTAGGAAGGGTTTTGCCATTTTACCCCCAAAAAATCTTATATGGAGAGAGTGGCTGGTCTCATATTAAAATAGTGGATGGTGGCAGCTAGGGGTGTGCACAGAACCAGCTGGTCCAGTTCAGCTTGAGTCCAAACCAGACAGAGCCAGTTCAGTCCGGTGTGGTTTGGTCGGGGTGTGTGTGTGTTCTGTGAACAATTTCTTTTTTAAAATTAAACTTACCTCCACCGGGGAGTTCTCCGAGCCTGCGGGGGGTGGGGCTGTGGAGGTTCCCCTCCCCCGCTGGCCTTCCCACCTTCAAAAACGGCCCCGTTAGGCCATTCTTTGGCCCATTCAGGCCTTTCCCCCACCAGTGCAATGGCCATTTTGGAGGCTGCCGATCCTGCACAGTGGGCCTCTGCGTGGCCTTGACTTCGAACCAGTTTCATTTTGAACTGTTTGCACATCCCTAGTGGCATCCTGCTGTGAATCCCTTAAAGTCAAGGATTAACCCCAGTGAACTCTGGCTCTGGTAGGAGCTCTGACATACATTTTAAATGATCTTGTAAATATGCCCTATGCAGAAGTGAGCTGGAGGGGGAAATCCCTCTTTTTAAAAGGAAAATTCCTGCACACGATAATGCACATAACTTTATGATCATATGAGTGTGTGACAGAGAGAGACTGACCAGTGTAGTACAGTTCTTAGCATATATCAATTTACTTATTTGTCATATTTATATACTGCCACACAGAGAGAGAGAGAGAGAGAGAGAGAGAGCATGCATATATGTATAAATGCGGTGTACATAATCTAAATTACAGTATAAAAATAAAATAAAAACAATTAAACAATATACTTTCACAGAATAAAAACAATTAAACAATTCACAGAATAAAACAATTTCACAGAGTAAAGTAATTAAACCATTTAAAATTAATTTTAATTAAAGATCCTGAGAATAGGTTTGCCTTAAAGGTCTTTTTAAAAGCAACCAGAGATGGAGAAGTTCTTATTTTGACAATATGACAAATTCTATATACTGCTTTTCAACAAAAGTTCCCAAAGGTTTACACAGATATAAATAAGTAAAATGACTCCTTGTCCTCAAAGGGCTCACAATCTAAAAAAGAATGTGGAGGAATGAGGCCTAGACCTCTTAGTTTTGTAAATTAATTGTATTCTTGATGAATTGATATTCCCAAACTACTACTTGTTATGAATAAGCCATTGTATTAATATTCCACAAACCTCTTCAGTATTGTAAATATGTATAGAATGCTGGCTGGTCTCTGTGTTGCTGGCAGGGTCAAAAGTTCATGCTGGGGGGTTTTTAAGTTTCACATTGACAGTTTGGTTTTGGAGGGGAAATATATTTTGAAAAATGGAGGGAACTTTGATTTGTACTGATTGGATGGTTTGGAAAACTGTTGGGGCAAAAATGTGCATATAGAGAGAGAGTTGAGAGAGTTTGAGGTAGTCTGCAAAGGTTCCGTCTGCAAGAGAGAATTCTGCAGGAGAGTGCTGGAAAACGTCAGCACAGCAGCAACCTCTGTGTTCAGGTCTCACAGTTGGAGACGTGAAATCACAGAAGAGCCAGGCTGGATTGAGTCCCAGGCCTGTGCTGTGACAAGGATCCAAGACTGCACAACAAGCCAGTTGTTTAGAAGAGTGTAAATGCCGAGGACTAGGGACCAGTTTCATATAGGTTAGTGGATGCGTTTTTCCAGACTTTTGTTTTCTCTTGTATTGCTCTTAAAATTTGTGTTCAATTTTTTGCTGTGTAAAGAACCCAAGAAGATGTTTTAATTGAACAAATATTTCTCAAAGTAAACTTTATTATATAAAGATTAGAAGCTTGTTTATTTGTCTTCACCCCATGCCTATAAGCCTTTCCACTCTACCAAGTGTTTTTGTTTGTTTGTTTTTGGTTATTTTTGGCAAAGGTGTAATGGCTGTTGTAGTGGACCTAGCCATACAAAAAGTCTACTTGGTGGCAGTGGTAAAAGTTTAGGTGGGATAGACAGCTATTCTTCCACACATGGTGGCAGTAGTAGGATAGACAGATAATCCTCTACAAAGAAATATAAGATAGATACAAGCAACAGCCACTAGAGGGGTGTTATGCTGGATAGGGCCTCTTGCTCTCCCCCTGTTAAATAAAGAGAATCACAACATTTAAAAGGTGCCTCTTTGCTTTATTAATAGGAGCAAGAAGTGCATTCCAAAGCGCTGGGGCAGTCACAGAGAAGACCAGGCCCTGAGTCACCACCAGACAAAGCTGATGCTGACCATAACCAGACCTCCCCAGATGATCTTAATAGGTGGCAGGGTTCATGATAAAGGATGCACTCTCTTAAGTACCATGGACCTAAGCCAATCAAGGCTTTATAGGTAATAACCAGCACTATGTATCTCACTCGGAAACATTGGCAGCCAGTGCAATTCTTTAAAAATCGGTATTATATGATCCCTTCAGGTTGGTTATCCCAGAGACCAATCTGGCTGCCACATCCTATAGTTTACGGACTATGTACAAAGGCAGCTCCACATTGAGTCACTACAGTAGTCAAGCCTGGAGGTTACAAACATATGTACTACTGTTTTAAGTTCATTTACCTCCAGGAATGGGCGTAGCTGACATATCAGCTGAAGCTGATCAAAAGCGCTCCAGGTCACTGCCTCAATCTGAGAAACTAGAGAGAGTTTTGGATCCAGGAGCACTCCCAAGCTAAGTACCTGATCTTTTAGGGGGAATGTAACCCCATCCAGAACAGGCAGATCTATACTATCTCTCAGATCTTGATGTCCCCAATCAATACTTCAGTCTTATTTGGATTCAACTTCAGTTCATTATCCCCATCACTGCCTCCAGGCAGGCATTTAGGGAAGTTATGCCATTTCCTGATGAATTTTATAGGGAGAAATATATTTGGGTATCATCAGCATGTTAATAATACCCTGCACCAAATCTCCTGATGATCTCTCCCAGGAGTTTCATGTAGATTTTAAAAAGCATTGGAGAGAGTATGGAGCCTTGTGGAACTCCATACAGTAACTCCTACCTTGCAGAGCAACAGTCTCCAAGTGACACCATCTGGAATCTACATGCAAGGTAGGAACGGAACCACTGTAAAACAGTGCCATGCACCCTTCTCAGGCAACCCAGAAGGATACCATGGTCAATGATATCAAAATCCACCAAGAGATCCAAAAAGATCAGCAGAGTCACCTCCCTCTGTCAATACGTAATTGGAGATCATCCATCAGGCCGACCAAGGCAGTCTCAACCTCACAGTCCGCTCGAAAGCCAGTTTGAAATTAGGACTAGGGAGATCTGGATTCAGATCTCAACTCAGTTATAGCATATTAACTGGACAACCTTGGACCAGTTATCTGTATCCAAACAAGACAGAAGTGCTCACTGTAGGAAGCTGCAGTTCAGGAAATGGGATAGAACTGCCTGTTCTGGATGGGGTTACATAGCTTGGGCCCATGGAATTTAAGAGAACGTCTTCTTCGTTATGAAACCCCACCGCCTATTAAGATCTTTAGAGTAGGTTCGTCTGAGGATGCCACCAGCTCGTCTGGTGGTGACTCAAAGGTGTGCCTTCTTTGTGGTTGCCTCAGAACTGTGGAATGCACTTCCTGCTGAGATTAGAGCTGCTCCATCCTTGTTGACTTTTAGGAAACAACTGAAGACTCATCTCTTCAACCAAGCTTTTTAGTTAGTTGGTGTGTTTATAAATATTTTAATCTGGTTTTATGTTTTAACTGTTAAATTCTTGGTTTGTTTTATTCTTAGTTTGTTTTGTGCTATAAACCACCTAGAGACTTCAGTAGTGGGTGGTATGCAATAATAAGTAAATAAAATCTTTCAGCCTAACCTACCTCACAAGATTGTTGTGGGGATAAAGTGGGGAGAACATTAAGCACCTTGGAGTAAGGGCAGAATAAAAATGTAGTGTAATGCAGGGAACTGGCAATCAGCATCCATGATTAATAAGGTGGCTACCTGCTCCTTGCCTGGTTCACACTAACCTTTGCCATGCATTGATCAAACATTCAATCTCTCATCTACTCTTTAGAATGGCATGGTCCCTATAGAGAAGAAAGCTCATATATGCACAATCTATGGTTTTGGAATGGCAAAATGAATCAAGTCCTTCCTTTAATATTATTTAGACCACAGCTAGTACAGAATTTGTTAATCACATATACACAAATAATTGTCACTTGCTCTTACTTAAAGGCCCTGAAACAATTCAGCTGAATAAAATACAGTTTGTTTGTTTGTTTGTTTGTTTGTTTGTTTGTTTGTTTATCAAATGTGTACATTGTCCCAAACTTTCATCTCTGGGTGGTTAACAATAGCATAAAACAGTAAAATATATAAAAAACTTAAAACAATTTTAAAATCACCTACAAATTAAAACCTTAAAATGTTAAGGTTATAATGCAAAAGCTAGCAGCATATGAACAAAAGTGGGGGGAGGGGGAGAAGTTTCTCACATTCCTCAGAATTCAGATATTAAAGGTTTACCACTTACCTGCTTAACTCAAGATTAATTCCTCTGTGACATCAGAGCAGTTAAGCCAATGACAGCAAGAGGGATCATGTTACCTCTGCCTCCAAAGCTCCACTGTGACATTAGAGAAGAGTAGCTAATTGCATAGAAAGTGGTTGAGAAGGAAGTGATTCTAGATTAAGACTGCAAGAGAAGAGTAGGTACAGCAGGCCTTGACCAATGTTATTTGAGTCTAGAAACTTGTCCAAAAAGTTAGGAGCCAGACTAGGGGTATCATTCGGGTGGTGGGCCAGATTTGATTCCAGTACACCTCTGGGGAGCCACCGCATATAGCCTTTTGTCATCTTGTGTCCCCCTTGCACGGCTTTCTGTCTCTCCCTCTTCCTCACACCCTTGCCCCTCCGCTGAAATTAGCTGAATGCACTATTTTTACATTGGAATACTCACAGGGAATTTTTTTAAAAAAAATTAAAATACTTTGTTGGTATTTTTTTAAAAAAATACTGAATATCATACTCCTTGATGATTCTACGGAGATCAAATTTTGCATGGACGATCCTGCCAGTGAAATTAGCTGAATGCTCTACTTTTTACACCAGAATATGCTCAGGAAAAAAATTAAATAGTTGGGGGGGGCGGTTGGTACACTTTAGAAGGAATTCCGAACATAACCATCATATTTTGACTGTTATTGTTCAACAGATTTTTAACATTCAATAATTCCAAAGCAACATTATGCCCCAAGGAAAGCAGGACTCCTCTTTCCCCCACTCACCCTTCTTTCTTCTTCCTCCTCTCCTCCCTCACTCAGATAAAAAGCCCCACACACTGTCTTCTGGTTTTGTTGCCACTGCTGTCATCTTCCTCCTCCCTTTTTGTCACCCCTCTTCCTCTTCTGGGCTAGCACTTCACACTAAAAAGCCCACCAAGGGAGGAGGAGGGAAGGAGAGTGGCAGTGGTGGAAGAAGAAGGAAGGAAGCAACTCCTGGCTTCTGCTGTGGCATATGGGGCTGGTGTGGAAGAGAGAAATACTGGCACCACCATGGGAAGAATTAAGCCTGCTGGTCAGCAAGGAAATAAGACAACATCCTGCCTCTTTGGCAGGCAGCAGGGGGAAGAAAAGTGGCAGGGGTTTGAGCTCCACAGGCCTAATTTGGCTTATGGGCCAGCACCTGGAGCCAGACAATGGACACTTGACAAAACTACCAGACGTAGCCACAGACATTGTGGAGGAGAAAGGTTAATGGGCTCTCTTTATCCCTTTTACATTTAGCATGCTTAGAACAGAAACAAGGCTGCCTGGGACAAAAAAAATTATTAAACACCTCTACCTCTGAATAACCTAGTTTAGGCACCACAGTTAAATTTCTAGGTGCCATGACTCCCTGGGATTTGTCAAGCCCTGGAGTACAGTATATTAAGTACTGTACAAGTTAAGTACAAGACCTTGGGACAGATTTGTACTGACAAGTCCGCAGCTAGTTTTAAAACTAAATCCCTCACCTCGGAATTAATATCAGGAAATAGCCCAAGTTTCTTCAGGTGAACCAGCTAGTTTTATTTCTGAATTCTGATAACAACCTAACAATACAATTAAATACAGTCAGATATATTTTACTCAGAAAAGAGTCCACTGTCTGTTTTTTATGAGCTAAGAAAATAATAATAATACTGCCTCAAGTTAAACAGACTTCAGGAGGTGGAGATACTGAGGGGAGGATATTTAGTCCTTTTCTCCACATTGTTTTCTCAACTGAATCCCACCTCCCAGCTGCTGTTTTCCATTCTGGGCAAACCATAGGAGCATGATACCGGTTTGTTTGTGTTTGGTTTTTTGCAGGGTGGCAAATAGGAGCTTGAGCAAGGGAGGTGGTTTAGAATGGGTTAAACACCCCACCCTTAGCATTTCTTCTTCAATCTAATCTACCCTTCCTTGACACATGCTCTCAAATCAAAATAGCTGTCAGGAGACTCAGTCACAGATCTCCCACATAACAAGCAGTTTGAGTCTATTCTGCCTTGATAAGCCAGCCTCTAATTATGACCTGCTAATTTCTTACTAAACTATGAAAAACCAGAGTTGTTGATCACAGTATTTAGTTTCTACTCTTCTACTGATTCAGTATCTGTTTGTTAACTAGCTATAGTTTACACAAACATTACCTCATTTGGATAAAATGGGAAACAATTTACACAAACTATAAACTGAAGCTTCAAATGCTCTATCTTCTGTCTCCTGTGCATGCAAGGGAGAACCACCCAGCACAAAGTAAAGTAAAGTGTGCCATCAACTAGTGGCGACCACAGAGCCCAGTGGTTGTCTTAGGAGGGGAGGGGGTTTACCATTGCCATCTCCCGGCACAGTATGATGATGCCTTTCAGCATCTTCCTATATCGCTGCTGCCCGATATAGGTCTTTCCCATAGTCTGGGAAACATACCAGCGGGGATTCAAACCAGCAACCTCTGGCTTGCTAGTCAAGTCATTTCCCCACTGCGCCATTAGGTGTCTTAGGATTGTGCTGTTGAGTCGGTGTCAACACCAAGCAATCACATTCCATGTTATTTTCTTGGTAGAATTCAGGAGTGGCTTACCAGTGCCTCCTCCCACACAGTATGAGATGATGCCTTCAGCACCTTTCTATATCGCTGCTGCCCAATATAGGTGACTACAGATATATTTACTAGGCACAGTTATTTATTTATTTATTTTATTTCTATACAGCCCTTCCAAAAATGGCTCTGGGTGGTTTACATTAAAATAAAAACAATTAAAATCAATTAACAGTTACAATCAAAAACTATACACACAATATAAAACCAACTAACAATTAAAACATTAAAAACAGTTTTAAAACCCTGGAAGGCTAGGCCAAACAGATAGGTCTTAAGGGCTCTCCTGAAGGCCAATAATTCAGATTACGGATTTCTTTAGGGAGTGGATTCCACAGCTCAGGAGCAGCTACAGAAAAGGCCCACCTTTGAGTCACGGCCGGACCGGTAACTGGAGATGGACCTTCTTGGATTACCTTAATGTGCGGTGGGATCATGAAGAAGGCGGCACTTTCTAAGGTAACCCCAGACCTAAGGCGTTCAGGACTTTAAAAGTATATCAGCAGCCAGTGCAGCTGTTTCAAAACAGACATAATACAGTCTCTCTGGGTTGCCACAGAGACCAGTCTGGCTGCCGCATTTTGAACAAACTTTTGAACGAATGTAGTTTCCGAACTACATACAAAGGTAGCCCCATATAGAGCGCATTGCAATAGTCAAGCCTGGAGGTTACTAACTGGTGCACCACTGTTTTTAGGTCATCCTCTTAAAGGAATGGACACAGCTGTCAAATCAGCCGAAGCTGATAGGAAGCACTTCTGGCCATAGCCTCCACCTGAGATACCAGGGTGAGGCCTGGGTCCAGGAGTACCCCCAAGCTGCGTACCTG
This sequence comes from Hemicordylus capensis, assembly GCF_027244095.1. NCBI lineage: Eukaryota > Metazoa > Chordata > Lepidosauria > Squamata > Cordylidae > Hemicordylus > Hemicordylus capensis. The sequence goes on along the minus strand of NC_069660.1, from coordinate 218,898,821 downwards.
TTTCTTCTGAGAGAGTGTAACCCCATCCAGCACAGGAAACTCTAACTCATATCTCAAATTCTGAGCCCCTACAATGAGCACCTCCGTCTTGCTTGGATTCAGTTTCAATTTGCTATACCTCATCCAGCCCATTACTGCCTGCAGGCAGGCATTTAGGAAATGATGAATTTCCTGATGATGAAGATGAAAAGAAGTAGATTTGGGTGTCATCAGCATACTGATAACACCCAGCACCAAGACTCCTGATGACTTAACCCAGTGGTTTCATGTAGATCAGGCTTCCCTAACCTGCGGCCCTCCAGATGTTGCCAAACTACACTTCCCCTCACCCCCAGCTACAACTTATTGTGGCTGGGAAGATGGGAATTGTAGTTCAGCAACATCTGAAGGGCTGCAGGTTGTGGAAGCCTGATGTAGATAGAATGGAGTCCTGAGGGACTCCATATAGGTGAGAAGCAACTGTCACCAAGCTCTACCATCTGGAATCTACCCAAGGGATAGGAGTGGAACCACTGCAGAGCTGTGCCTCCTATCCCGAACTCCCCCAGGCGATCCAGAAGGATACCATGGTTAATGGTATCGAACACTGTCAAGAGATCCAGAAGAACCAGCAGAGTCACACTCCCTCTGTCAATTCCTCGGTAATGGTAATCCATCAGGCCGACTAAGGCTGTCTCAACCCCATAGCCTGCTTTAAAGCCAGTTTGAAATGGGTCTAGATAATCAGCTTCCTCCAAAACCACCTGGAGCTGGTCGGCCATCACCCTCTCAATCCTCTTGCCCAACCAAGGGAGATTGGAGACTGGCTTATAACTATCCATTGCTAATGGGTCCAGGGAAGGCTTCTTAAGAAGCAGTCTAACCATTGCCTCCTTCAAACAAAGAGGCACCCTACCCTCCCTCAGCGATGCATTTATGATAGTAAGTAGGTCACCTTCTACAGTCTCCCTGCTAGATAGAAGCAGCCATCTCAGGCAAGGATCCAGAGAACAAGTGGTAGGTCACACTGCCCCAAGCAGTTTGTCCACATCCTCAGGAGTCACAGATAGAAACAGATCCAACCTAATATTGCAAGAGGGATTGCTGGACACCCCCTTCATTGACCCTGCAGAAATAGTGGAGTCCAAGTCAGCCCGAATGAGGAAATTTTGTCTGCAAAGAACCCACTAAAAGCGTCACAGCAGAATGCTTTTGGGGACTGATTTAAAGCAGAAGGAGCAGAAATAAAACTTCTCACAACCCGGGATAGCTCTGCTGAACACGAACCTGCAGACACAATGCACACAGACCAAAATCTTTTTTTGCTGCATGCACTGCTACCGCATAAGCCTTCAAATGGGTCCTATGCTGTGTCCTGTCAGATTCGAGCCAAGTTCTTCTTCACTTGCGTTCCATTTCAGCCCTCAAACTCCTCAGTATACCAAGGGTCCATTTTAGAAGAAGGTCAGAAGGGACGCTTAGGAGCAATCATGTCTATTGCCCTGGTGAGTTCCCTATTCCAGGTTCCCACCAAGGCATCAACAGAATCACTGGCCACACCAACTTCAAAAAGCAAGGCTTTTTGGAATCCTACTGGGTCCAGCAGCCTTTTGGGACAGACAATCCTAATAGGTCCACCACCCCTGCAAGGGTGGATTGTGGCTGTGAAACCAACCTTAACCAGGCAGTGGTCCAACCATGGCAATGGGGAAACCACAGAATCCCGCAGCCATGGAACACCCCCGATTCAAACAAAAGACCAAATTGAGTGTGTGGCCAGCAACATGAGTTGATTCAGAAACAAATTGGGACGTGCTCATAGTTGTCATGGCTGCTATGAACTCCTGAGCTGCACCAGACAAGCCAGCCCCAAAGTGGATGTTGAAGTCCCCCAGCACCAAAGGTCTAGGAGACTCCAACACCAACTCCGCAACCAGCTCCGTCAACTCAGGTAGGGAGTCAGTTGGGCAGTCGGGTGGACGGTATACCAACAGAATCCCCAATCTATCCCTAGTTCCCAGCCTCAGAAATACACACTCAGTATAAGTCAACTGTCTCACAGGGGCCCTGGTAAGGGAGATGGTATTCTTATGGAATACAGCCACTCCATACACACACACCCCTTGCCCACTTCCCCTAGCCTGATCCACAACAGAGTAACCTGATGGGAAAAGCTGAGCCCACACTGGACCACTAGTCTCCCCCAGCCAGGTCTGCTATATATGCCAGGTCAGCTCCCTCATCCATGATCAAATCATGGACAAATTGTCCATCCACCCTTACTCTGAACTGACCTGACATTGCAGAGGAGCAAGACCAGACTCTGTGGGTAGTTGGAGCTTCTCCCTGAGGCCTGAGAGTTGTCATTACAAGTTGTCTAACTGCCTTGTCAAACCTGAGTTTGTTATGGAAATGGAAATTTGAAGCTTCCAGTCGTGATTTACAAAAACCATGCTGTTGGTCACATATATCTAATTGTAGTAATTGTATTAGTAAATAGAAACACTTGCAGATTTATTTTTTTTAATCCTGTGACTTTCCCCCTCTCACCCTGCACAGGCACAACAATGAGGCAGGGTGAAGTGGTCACCTCAGGCAAAGGATGCATGAGGTAGTAAGCATCAGCCCCTTGCCCCCACAGGCCTCCTTGCTACCCACTCCTACCACCCTTTTTCACCACCACCACCACCCCCGGGATATACTATTTATACTTTCCTCTTTGCCCCACTAAGGCTCACTTATTCCTACCCCCAACATGAGTTAGGAATGCCCATGTCACCACTGCCTGGCTTGGTGTCATGCTCTGACAGTGCTTGCACATTGCCGTCATAACCTCAGCAGCATGGCCTGAGAGTGCTGAGTAATGGGGAATCCTGAGGTGAAGAATACAACACATCTCAGGCAGTAACGTGTCTTGGACTACCCCTGGCCCTAAATCTAGTGGCACACTCCAGTGAAATCTGCCTGGATTAAACACCATTATTTACTTAAGATGGGCACTTAAGAAAGCACCTTCTTTGTCATGAAAGAATGCAGCCTATTCAGATCATCTGGGGAGGTCTGGTTATGGTTACCACTGGCTCCTTTGTTGGCAACTTCGAAGTGGGCCTTCTCTGTGACTGCCCCAGGACTTTGGGCTATGCTCCCTGTCAAAATAAGAGCATCTCCATCTCTGATTGGTTTTAAAAAGACCCTCAAGACACTCCTGTTCTATCAGCTTTTTAATTGAAACTAATGTTGAACTGTTAAATTGTTTTTATCCCATGACATTATTTCAACTTTTTATTCTGTTAAATTGTTTTTACTCTGTTTTATATTGGTTGTGTTTTAAGCTGTGCACATTGCCTAGTGTGGTATATAATCAGGCAGTATATAAATATGATAAATAAATAATTTGCAAATACTTCTAATCATATTTGTCTTGCAAGACACTTACCTTCCTTGCAAGACACTTACCTTCAGGGCCAGCCTTAAGTGAAGGAGGCACCAAGATGAGCTTGTTGACTTGCTGTTTATTGAGTGTACTGTCTTCAGAGAAGCTGTAAGCCTGTGAGTCTTCTGTGGGATCCCAGAACAGGAGGAGGAGAACACTGGCAATAAAGCAGCAAATGACTGAGAGGTCTCTCTGGGTCCTTTTCATGGGCATTGCTCAGACAGCCTGGGAACAGCAAGGTCTGTTATACTACTAGGTTTTGCAGAAGCAACACAGCTTGGCAACATTGACAAACTACCCCAGGGAGTGGGGATGGGCAGCCCTAGTTGCCCTTAGGGAGCAAACTGTTTTCATGCAGGGTTCCACCAAAGAATAGGAGCAATTTTTGGCAAGTGGGCCAATTGTGCAGTTAGTGCTGGAAGCTACTGGAGAACATAAGAACAGCCTTGCTGGATATCCCAAAGCTAGTCCAGCATCCTGTTTCCCACAGTGGCCCACCAGATGCTTCTGAGAAGCCGACAGCAAGAGGTGAGGGCATGCCCTCTCCCCTGCTGCAACTGATATTTAGAGGTAACTTGCCTCTGAGGCTGGAGGTAGCCTTTCAAAATTTGATGGAATTTTCAGTTTGATCAAGAACTGGCTGTTTGAGCACATGACCTTCCTGAAATCAATCTTTGCACATCTGATTATGTGGGAATGAGTTCTCTGTAATGGCTTCTCTGGAACACTTTCCGACCCTAGACTATATGCTGCATCACTGCTAGACAAGGTCATTGTAATTGTAGCATTATATTTTGAGTTTTTGTAAGAATATATACAGGACCACACTGTTCTGTGTTGAGTGATCCTAGATGCACAATCATGCTTAACTTTATGAACATATGAAGTTGCCTTGCTTTTAATCACACTATTGGTTTTTCTAGGTCAGTATTGTTAATGCTAACTGGCAATGGCTCCAGGGTTTCAGACCCGAGTCATTTCCAGCCCTACCTGGAGATTAGGGATGTACATGAAATTTTTTGATCCGATTTGTGCCTGAATTGAATCACCCCTTATTTGTTTTGTGTCCACCCAAATGACCCGATTCTATTTGGATTTGATTCAATTTGGATCTGGATCGATTTGGACCACTTATAAGGGTCCTAGGGGCACCAAATCTGAGTGGTGGGTAGGCACCCATGGGTGCCACCTACCACTCAAATTTCAAGGCAGTGGGGCACTTGGTTGATTTTTAATGATTTTTTGTTTTTGTTTTTACTGGTTTTGCATATATCCACCATAGGAAATAATGGGGATTTGAAGTCACCCTATCCTAACCCTAACATGGATCCCTAGCTTTAAGTTAAAAAAAAAGAGCTCTGCGCTATCCCTTGTAGAAGTGGAGTTACGGAGCAAAATGGGCGGTCACCTTTGGTGTATAGTAACGTTTCCTCATAATGAATCCCTGTAAGGATTCATTGCACACCTTCATTACTTCTGTTCATTTTGACTATCATTGGACAGTGCCAACTGTCAATTGCCATGTGCCATCTATACACACACACACCCCTTCAAGGCAGTGGGGTACTCAGTTAACTTTTTAGGAATATTTAAATGTTTAGATTCTTTAGAGTCTAATAATTTTCCTCAATGAATTCCTGAGGATTTATTATATGCCTTTATTCTTCTGTTCATTTTGACTTTCATTGGACAGTGCCAACTGTCAACTACACCCCCACTGGGATACTCAGTTTAATTTTTAGGAATGTTTGAAGTGTTTAAATTCTTTGGTGTCTTCCTTACACACCTTCATTTCTTCTGTTAATTTTGACCCCACTGCTTTGCGTGTGTGTGGGGGGGGGGGAATTAGTGGCATCCCATGTGCCAGCTACCCTCTAACCCACTGGGTACTTGGTTTTTTTTAAAGAAAATTTTGAAGTGTTTAGACTCTCTAGTATGTAATGAATTATCATAGGGATTCTTTATGAGAAAGTCATTAACTAGTATTCAGGATGCCTCTGAATACTAGTTGCAAGTGAGTAACAGCAAGAGAGGGCATGCCCTCAACTCCTACCTGCGGGCTCCCAGTGGCATCTGGTGGGTCATTGTGTGAAACAGGATGCTGGGCTAGATGGGCCTTGGGCTGGATCCAGCAGGTGATGTTCTTAAAGGTTATTAGACACCAAAGAGCCTAAACACTTGAAAAAATCCCTAGAACCTAAATTGAGTAGTACCCCACTGCCTTGCGGGTGGGAGTGGGATTGTAGTTGGCATATGGCAGTTGACACTGTCCAAAGACAGTAATAATGAAGAAATGAAGGTGTGTAATGAATACTCATAGGGATTCATTGAGAAAAAGTTATTTTCCCAAAAGAATCCCAACATTTGAAAAAATAGTGACCACTATTTGTGGAACTCCACTTCCACAAGGACTAGAGCTTAGCATTTTTAAAAAATGAAAGCTTGAGAAATTAATAGGAGGAATCCGATTATTGAATCTATTCAAATAGAATCTGGCACAATTCATTTTGGACCCAAATCTAACCAAATTGCCCGAATCAGCTAGATTCAGGTACAAATCTATTTCTACCCAAATCAATTCACACATCCCTACTGGAGATTCTACAGGGATCTGTTCATGTTTATATTGTTTATATCCCACCCTTCCTCCATCCATCGCTCCGGATGGTGTACTTACCAATATGAATCCTCACCACCACCAATTTATTTCTCAAAACCCTGTGAGAAATGGAGAATGTCCCAAAGCCACCCAATGAACATAATAGTTGTGTGGATTTTAACAGCAATCTCTCAGCTCCTAGGCCAACACTGTAACCAGTATACCAGTTGGCTCTGCATACAAAGCATGTGTGCCCAAGCTACAGCCCCAGAAACGTAAGTGCCTTGCTAAATCAGATCAACATCTACCTTGTCCAGCCTTTCCCCCGCAACAATCTGAAAAGTCAGTAGGTGCTATGTGGTTTACCAAAAGTTGGCCAGGGTGCCACTGTTTACCTTATATCTCTGCTGTTGCAAGAGCATGACAAGAATTAGTTTTATTTTAATAGGCTTTGAATAAAAAAATTCATGCATCATAATTGGATTCCTTTTTACCATCATGCTATGGATAAGTAAGTCTTTGCAAACAGAACTAAGCCTGCAAGAACATGGCATCACTATTTATACAATATAGCACATATTTTTGAAGTATTAACATTCTCATACACTATCTTACACCCACCTACCTAACTAAGTCAGTGTATCCTTTCTCCTCCTCTTTTTAAGATCAACATAATTTTTTTTAGTTATAGAAAACCCCATTTCTTGGAAAACAGTCTTTTCTTAACCAGGTCTTAGAAATCTATCCCATTGCTTTTTTGGGAATGTGTTCCAAGGCACATACTTGGGAATGCAATCTATCAAGCTCAAACACCAAACTATATCCTCATTTTGTTACTGATATGAGGGTTTTTTTTAAGTGTGTGGGGGTGGGGGGGGATTGGCCTTATAAACTTTGAATTTGCAGATCATTACATTAACAGTACAATGAATTGCTGAGTTTGATTTCATGGTTACATACCCTTTTAAATTCATCCCACTGATCTGCAATGCAAATTCTAAGCTTCTTCATCAAATCTGCCACAGCACTCAACAGCTCACCCACTGACCTACTATTTCACATCTGCTTAAAAAGGATTATTGAAAAGACCATCACAGGAAGGACCCGTCAGTAATCTTGAAGGAAAGTCCATCAAAAGAAAATAGTTTCCATTTGAAAAATAACACCTTCCCCACTCACTTTTTGTGGAAGATAGTGTGATTTCCCCCCCTTATAAATTGTCTTCCATGACTGTCCAAATAGATTAATGAGGGTGGTGGTGAGCAGGGAAAGACGGCATTATATTACTATATGTGATCTGTGTGCTTTTTGTGAGCACAGGAATGAATGCAAACCAGAAGATCTCAAGTGCACTTTCTAGAATGTCAGATATGGAACCTGGTTTACTTGGGTTCCAGTATATGGAATTTTAAAAGTTGTTCCCGTTATAAAATCCTCCTGTAAAGCATGACCCTGAGCAGTGTCATCTTCAGCACAGATGAACAGCCAAGCAATGTGCAGAGCAGAATTCCTGACAGAAGTCTATGGAAAGGCGAGGCAGGATTTTCACACTGCAAGGTCAGGTTATGACGACATATGGTTGACAGGGCCTTTAAAACGCATGCCTTATAGCTGCATTTCATCTCCACTGGGCCTTCTCTCAGTTAAGGAGGGTAGCTAGCCCGTTTGCCCCTCCCCAACCTCTCCCTCCACAGCCTCTCATTCTTCCCAGTGAGAATGCTATTAGCATTTACTCAATGCATAGCAATTCCTAGAAAGCATGCTGCTGCTGCAGAGATTCAAAGATGCACAAAGAATCTAAGGCTTTGGCTTGCCAAATCTTTCCAGGAAGGTGGGGGAGAAGAGGGGAGGAGACACAAGCTACTGCATTAAACAGTTTTGCATTTCATAAGCATTACTGTAAGGGCATTTTTTTGTGATGGTGTGCAAAAAGAAATTCAAAAGGCAGGACCTGCAACAATGACAACAAGAACAGCAGAGGTTCAGGGTTCAGTTCCAGCTGATTTTATTTCCTTCAGGAAAAGGTTATTTACAGAAAGTATATTGACAATCTGACAGGCAGTGAACTTGGCATAATTAGCCAGCTTCCCCCACCCCCACCCCCACGTTGTGTTATGAGCAGATTGTTAGACAAAGATATTCCACACAGCATATTGCACAGGATGGATGACAAAAAAAAGTAAAAAACCCTTAACGGAACCTCCTCATTAGGCAGATGTCCTAGCGCCTGTCATGTTATATTAACATACATAAACACACAATCTTTTTTGCTTATAATACAGACTTAAATGTACAAAGATGTTTTCACTTTTTCTCATCTTAAACACAACAGCTATAAACCTGAATACATATGCTATCATCATGCCATAAGAGACTAAAACAATTATATTTAGCGACAAGTAGAAAAGATTAAATAGTCAAATACAAGAATGAAAAAATGCAGTACATAGTGTCGCAAACTCAAATCGGCATTTAGATAGATCCAGTGGTTTAAACGGCACGGTTTTTTTGCTTATAAAAAAGTGCAAAAGATGTGGTTTACAAGTTAAAGCTACAGGATCCCTTTTTTTCTGAACATGCTCGAGTTGTTTCTGTACAACATACTGTTTACTTTGAGAGGGGTTTGTTTTGTTTGTTAGGAATTAGCCCTACAGTGAATTAGTTCAGTCCCCCCCCCCACTCAACTCAGAAGTAGAGCTGAACAGTGGATACAAGGGATGCTGTCTCTTTAAGAAGCCTGCAGATTGGAGTGTAAACATGATGAAAGTAGGGGCTGATTTTATGTGTGTTGAGAGATTAACCAGCAGCCCTGTTATAATCAGGAAATCCAAAACAGCAATTTACACCCCTTTATATATTTTTTACAAAAATACACTGAGAAAATAATCAAACGTTTTCATCTCTCTTCTCTTGTTTTTAAAAGTGTCAAAAGTCTACATTTAAATATAAAAAATTAAAAGTTAAAACTCTAGCCCTTCAGTGAAGGTGACATAAAAAATGGTGTGGGTAACAACCGAACTACCAAAAAAGGACAAAGTAATACAAGTAAAAAATGTTTGGCCAGTATAAATACTTCACTTATAAAATGGCATCCAAATTACATGTACAAGGAAAAAACATTTCAAGGAATGGATCATGGGTGTGAAAAGAAAAGAGTCTTCATTTACAGCTATAAAGAAACACGCACGCACGCACACACAGACACTGAGGAAAAATTTGGTCCTGAATTATTATTTTTTAAAGTCCAGCACAGATTTGAGTTGCGTTTGAATCCTTTAAAGAGTTAAGAATGAAAAAAGCTGGTGATAATTTTTGTAGGAATCAAACATAGCGCCATCTATCCGCTTTTTATATTATTCTAACACTATTCTTTTAAACTGTTCAACAGTCTTACAGAAATCTCAGAAAGATAGACAGGATAACATGCTATATTAAGTTCCCACCAGTGAAATAATCCAACACCATCACGATTCTGAGTAAGAAGAAAAACACATTTTCGCAAAAAAGAGCAACTGCCCTCTATTTCCCCTGTACCACATCATTACAGAAAACTTGGTATGTTCTATATCTGTCTCCATTAAAAAAAAAGTTCAGTGTTGTTGAAATTCCACACATACTGACTTCTCTGTATATAATATAAGGTGACTAAGAATATCGCTGCCACCTTCTCCTTTATACGTGCAAATCCTTTTGTTTTATTATTATTTTCTTAGCCGATCTTCCAGTTCATTTTTTTAAAAAACGCCTCCCTCTTCCATCCCTCCCAGGATCTCAGTCCGGTTCTTAGGCTCTCTCTTACCCATCTTCTCTTGCGGAAGAGAACGAAAAACCAAAGTAGCACTTTCGCACGTCCTGCAAACAGATTTTTCTTCTGGAAAACCCTAACAAAAAAATTCCAAAGCTCAGAGCACAATCTATTCCCCACCCCCAATCCCTTCAAACTGGGAAAGAAGCAAACCTCCGAGGTGTGCGTGATTTTCAAAGCCTCCCCCTCCCCCCCCAGTCGTTCCCTTTTTTCTTTTTTTTTAAGCCACTTGATTCTCTCGCTCGTCTCTGGAACTCATTCTTCGGCTGTTGGGAGGATGAAGCGTGGAAAAAAGGGGGAGGGGAATCTGCTGAGCCAGGGAGAGACTTCTGGGGTTGCTTAAGAGGGAGATCCCTCTTGCCACTGTGAAATTTTTCCCCCATATATATATAAAAACTCAACACACACCCCAAGTCAGTTTCATTAAGGGGGGGGGGAGAGAAAACACAAACACACTCAACAACCGTGGGCGAATGTTTCGCTCTTTCGTCGGCAGCGCACGCGGGGTCTGTGCCGGTTCGGTGCCTTCCCCCCGCTTCATTTACCCCCTTCGGTCTCTCCTCCTCGCTCAGTACGTGAAGACCAGGTTGGAAATGCTGGACTCGAGCCAGTCCCCCGAGATCATCTCACTTACCTCCGGGGTGCAATAGTCCGGGAACTCGAAGTGCGAGCCCGAGCCGGGCTCCAAGTTAAAGTCCAGGTCCCTGTCGAGGACCGACGAGCTCAGGCTGCCCAGGGCCATGCTGTCGAAGCCCGGGCTGGGGTTGAGGTCCAACAGGTCGTCTTCGAGCTCGTCGTCCGAGGAGGAGGAAGCGCAGGAGGCGGAGGAGGAGCCCGACGACGACGACGAGTGCGAGGTGGACGGGGCCGGCGAGGGCGCCCTCAGGCTGGTGTAGCTGCGGTGGTCCGACGGCGAACAGCCGCCCCCTGTGGAAGGCGAGGGCTCGCAGCCGCTGCCGCCGTCCTGCTGGCTGCCCACCGCGGCTCCCGCTTCCTCATAGAGACTCAGCGGGTCGCTGGCTTCCGTCGAGGTGCTCAGCGTCGGGCTGGCAGGCACGGCGCCGCCGGGCGACGAGTGTGAGAAGAGGTAGAGCCGCTTGGCCTTCTTCTCGGGGAGGTGTTTGCCGCTCGAGGGCGAGGAGGAGCCCGGCGAGGCGGCGCGGGATTTGTACAGCGAGTGGTGCTCCGGGGGTAGGAGGGCGGCCGGCTGCTCCGAGGCAGGGAAAGGAGAAGAACCTTTGCTGTTGCCGCCACCGCCGCCACTCAGGCTCAGTCTGGGATGCGGCTTGCCCGCGCCGGCGCCACTGGGGGAGAGTTTGGCGGCGCTGCCCTTTTTCAGGGCGAGTTTGGAGGAGTTGGCGGCGGCGGCTGTGCTGCTGCTGCCGCCGCCACCGCCGCTCCCTCCGCCCCCGCTCTTCTCGCCCGGCTTCCCAGAGCTCGTGCCCGATTTCACCTTCTTCCTGGGCCGGTACTTGTAGTCAGGGTAATCCGCCATGTGCTTGAGGCGCAGCCGCTCCGCCTCCCGGATGAACGGGATCTTGTCGCTGTCCTTGAGCAGCTTCCAGCGCTTGCCCAGGCGTTTCGAGATCTCGGCATTGTGCATGTCCGGCGACTGCTCCATGATCTTCCTCCGCTCGATCTGAGACCATACCATAAAGGCGTTCATGGGCCGCTTGATGTGCCCGCTGGGCGTCTTGCACCAGCTCGGGTCGTCCGCTTTGCCCCCCGTCGAAGCCGTCGAGCCCGGCGTGGGAGAGCAGGCGATGCCCAGCTCGATGCCGGCTCCGGAGTCCGAGCTCTCGCCGGCCAGAAGCGCTTCCGTGTTCTCTGCGTTGTTCGTCTGTTGCACCATCTCGGGGGCTCGCGCGCGGCGGCGGCGGCTATGGGGAGATCGGCGGGGCTCAGTTTGGCACCAGGTTGGAGCAAGCCAGTCAACTTTCCCAGGCGCTCGGCGGTCTCGAGCCCCCTTTGGAAGCGCTCCGTCCTTCTGCTACTAAGGCACGGCCCCCTCTGGGAAGTAGTTGTAGCTCCACACAACAGCTTTTTGTCTCTCCGGTACTTTTGTGCACGCCTTTCCCCTGCAACTTTGCACCGGGATTCTAATTGCAGAAGCCGGGCTCAAAGTGGAAACAGTTTCTCTCTCTTTTTTTAAACAGCCAACCGCCAATCCAAGTTCTCGCTTTTCCACCTCTTCCCCCACCCTGGAGTTCACAAGTGCTTGTTTCTCTCTCGCTGCTCGAGGTGTTTCAGAAAAAGCAGCACGCCCACTGCTAACAGTCTCTCGTTTCTCTAAAGGGCACAGCAACAGCCAAAAACACAAAAAGAGAGAGGAGGAATATGCCCACCTCCCACAAAACAAAAATCTTCCTCACTCCAGGGCTCGTGGCAGAAGGAGCAGGAGTTTGTTCGACTGTTATTCAATAGTTGCAAGGGAATAAACGAAAAAAGAAAAGCCCGCTCATGCAACCCAGTAGCATTAATAAATGTGTGTCTTCCTGGTAGGAAGAGCAGTGACTGGTGCAATAATCAATGTACTTAGTCCCGTCTCGCCTTCCCTTGAATGCACAGCTCCAAAGAGAGGAAAGAGACATGTACAAACCGGGGCTACAAAATTGGCCTGTTCCCCCCCGCCCCTTACACGGTTTCTCTTGCTGCAGCTTAGAGCGGACCCCAATTCCGCCTCGCGCCTCTTTATCCTTTCACAGTCATTTGTCCCTCCAATCGCAGGCTGTATCCAACGCTTCGGCGTGCCAAACCCCACCCCCTCGGCTCCTATTGGCTTGGAACCCAATGCAATAATAATCACCGCGTGCAATGAGAAGCTCCAAATCTGACCTCATTCCAATTTACACAGCAAACTTTTTAAAAGGGCCAGAAGTGCAGCTGAGATTTCTGAGTCTTTTTTCCGTTTGCATTTCTCCTCCCACTTCTCCGTCTGTGTGTGTGTGTACGCACGCGTGCGCGCAAAGGGGAGCGTGCGTGTGATACTACACTCAAATATTGGGGTGGGGGAGGGAGATGAGCTCTGCCCGTTATATTAGAGAAGGGGGATGGGAGACAAGAGCTGCATTAGAAGCGTTGACTTCTGCATAAAAGGAAAAGTGGCTACTTGTGAGCGCTTCATCGGCGGGGAAAGCACCCCCCCCCCTTACAACCAACAACAGATTCCTTGTGATGTGGCATCTAGCAAGAGAAAATGATCTCCAAAACTGGACTCACTACTGGGTTCTCCCCAACGTTTGTGTTGGCGTTATAACATAGTATTTCCGAGTCCGACACACTCTTGTTCAGTAATTCCTTAAGATAATATATGTGACCCAGACTCGCTTCTAGTTAAAAAGATTTCGGCTGCATAGTTAGTACATGTAACCAACGCATACCAGTAGTTTTTACGGTAGCGTGGTCTCTACTTTACTGTGCTTGCTTTAGGAAGCGGAGGGTGCGAGGGTTTGTTTTTGTTTTTAAATCACACTATCATGTTGGTCCAGCTCCTCCATTATACGCCCCGATTGCCAGCCCGTGCAGTGGGGTTGGTGGGTGAGGTTCCAGATCTGTCACTGGATTTCTTGTAACCCTCAGTGATGGACACTAAGAATTATACCAGAGCTTCCTCTTGTCCCTTCCCCCTTCCTTTTCCGTCTCTGCGGGGAGGCAAAAAGGCTCTCCTATGAAAAGCTCTGATCAGCAGAGTGGCAAATGGAATGAAGAAGGAATTATCTGCAGGACTGATAAGGATGTAGATTGGAAGCTTTCTCACACACACCCTTTAAAAATGTATGTAAATAAATTGTTTACCTCCTGTATTCTACCAAAGAAAACCACATGGCCCTGGGGACACCAGGACAGGAGTCAACACTGACTGAAGGCACAACAACTGTTTGTCCATTACTCACCACATAGGTTAAATCTTACATTCCACTCACTTTCCTGATGGAAAAGGCTGTAGCAAAACACACACTTATGTGAACACACAAGTTCACAGATGCATTTCCTCATTGATTGATTGATTGATTGAACTCATTTATATACTGCCCTATATAAAATATCAGGGCGGTTTACAATTTAAACAAACAGCAACTAAAACCTAAGAATCATATAAAACAGATAAAAATTACCATAAATAAAACTTTAAAACATCATAAACGAAAAGCCTGATTAGATCACTATGTTATCTAATTAGATGTTATCTAATATGTTATCTAATAACATATATATGTTATGTATGTTATCTAATAACATAATGACATGTCACTAACGACAGTGCTAAAGCACTTTATCAATTCCACATTTGTGTTTGAAGTATGTACCAAAAGAAAAGTGGGGTACCCTAACAATAAATCACAAGTCACTCGACATACTGAAAAAATATGTATTGTGTACAGAAACAAGAGTGCTAGACTAGGACCGGGGAGACCCGAGTTCAAATCCCCATTCAGCCATGATACTAGCTGGGTGACTCTGGGCCAGTCACTTCTCTCTCAGCCTAACCTACTTCACAGGATTGTTGTGAGGAGAAACTTAAGTGTGTAGTACACCACTCTGGGCTCCTTGGAGGAAGAGCGGGATATAAAATGTAAATAATAATAATAATCAAGCAGCCCAAAAGTATCCCCAAAATATTCTGTAGTCCTCAGTTAGTATGTCCTCATTACTAGTTCCAATACCTACTGTAATTAAGCATAAGTATTCATAACCGAAGTAACTGGATATTCTTCCTGTGTGCATCCCTGCCTTTATTTTCTTCCTTTTGTCTGTTTCTAGATTGTAAGGCTCTTGGGGCAAGGACCTGCCCTCTCATTCTCTGTAAAGTATCTTGTGCACAGATGGCACTATATAAATGATTTTTTAAAAAACACACAAAAAACACCTGTCATCAATGTGAATGGACTCCAAAAAGCTTTATCAGACAGACTGTTACTTACAGGGTCAGCTCCAAAAATGGTGTCAGGTTGTTAACAAGCTGGACTCCAATGGAATATTGTTTTCCCCACCAGCCACTTAATGAAGCCACAGTATTAAACAGTCCAAGGAGACTAATCACAAAATGCAGTACACCTAGTACAGGCCAATACACAGATAATAAACACATCAGAATTGCATCTCAAACAAGGTTGTATTTCATACTAGAATTTGCATTACCAACAATCACTCCTTTAATATTTTAAACACGGAAAACTGATGAGTGTGAGGGCCCAAAATATTTTATTTGAAGTATGTGCAATACATTTTTATGCTTGATGGTCCCAATGAACACAAACTTGCAAGCTAAAACGTAAGTTATTGTGTATCGTAAGCATATTTATTCAAAAGTAAGTCCCACTGGGCAGCACCCAAACCTTTGGTGGAGTGGCATTCCATTGCTGGAAGCTCCTGCTCATGTGCTGCATTATTTTCTCTCTCCTCCCGCCAAGTTGCTTCTGTTGCTTGTGGAAGAAGAAATGCATTGATGCAAGAACTCCTATTGCTTGTGGAAGGACCAGCTGCATGCAGGCAACTCTCCTTCCATGGACAGAGGGAGCTTCTGACAACAGTGCACAACTGTGTCAAAGGTTTAGCTGCAACACACTGAGCACAATGAGAGTTCCTTCCAGGTGGTTGTACTTAAGCTTCCTGTAGCTGACAGTACATGTCTGTGTACATCACAAGTGTACTTAGCATGTTTGCTATTGCTAAGTTAAGCAAAGTATATACATTATGTGATTTTAATACATGTGAAACTTTATGTAGCCAGTCTATTCCTTTTTAATATGTACAGTTTAAGCATTTAGACCAGGTGTATCTGCTTGAACATGAGCAAAATGCCAGTGTAACACATTAGATTGTATTTTGTAACCTTGTGCTAGCATATATGTTGACAAGCCTTAAGTGTATAATGGTACGCTAAATGCAGGGCCTAGGATTGAGCCTGAAGGTCCACACACTGAAACTCAAGGAGGCGGGTCTCACGACCCGTGAGACCCGCTTTCGCTGAAACTGCGGGGAGAGCGGGCTAAGCCTGCTCTCCCCACAGACAACCGGGCAGGGAGCCCTGGGCAGCCGTGATGGAGTTGGTGGGGGCTGTGGGGAACAGGGGCCATGCGGCCCCCAGCAGAGGCGTACCTAGGGAAAATAGCGCCTAGGGCAAACACTGAAATTGCGTCCCCTGTCCAAGCATCTGACACCCATCTTTCAGATAACTTTACCATAATATCAGCTGAAAAATACAAGTCAGGCTCGTTAATCTTTTAATATTTCAAAAACTATTTTAGCAGTGGACTTAACCAGACCAAAAAATGCTGGAAAACTACAAATTTCAGTATGTGGGGGCTCATGAAATACCCAAATACTATGTGGAGGTGTACTTGGAAAACAAAACAGAAGTGCCTGTCTAATTCTCTACTATGCATCTACTAGCATCACCATTACATAAGTTTTAAAAATAAATGGAGAATTTGACTTTTCCCAGATACTCTGTAAATAATTAAAGGATATGCAGAGTAAACTGTGTCACTGCTTGGAATATATTATAGTCTTTCAGAAAGACAGTTAAAATGAGAGAAAGAGAGCAAAAAACTCCCAGTAGGCCTTAATATTAAAGATTTCACACTGATTCAAAGACAAATTCACCATTAATAGCCATATTAGCAAGACATCACATTTAACTCACTTATCACAAGAAGCAAAGTAAGAGCAAATGAATACAATCCTAGCTCATAAGCATCAGCTCAGTATTCACAAGCCCTGATTCTCTGTACATAGTGCAAATCTGAATATATGTACAGTGACTTATATTATATATTATTATTTTTTACCTGTAGCCCCTTCGGGGGGGGGCTTCCTAAAGGCTGGGGGGTTTGCAAAGGTTCCTCCTCCCCCCACTGGCCTCTAGGGCCTCGCAGGGACCATTTGAGCATGTGCAGTGGCCATTTTAAAAAATCTTTTTTTAAAAAAAATGGCCACTGAAAACAAAATGGCCACCACGCATGCTCAAATGGCCTCTGCAAGGCCTGGCATGACCTAGGGCCTCACAGAGGCCATTTGAGCATGCACGGTGGCCATTTTGTTTTTGGCAGCCATTTAATTTTTTTTTTTTACAAAATGGCACCCCCCTTCAAGTGGCACCCAGGGCACGTGCCCTGCCTGCCCTACCCCTAGATACGCCCCTGGCCCCCAGAAGCCCCCATATGCCCTGCGCGAGTCCATACGCAGGGCATACTGGGGAGACCCCCGGAGCCGGGAGGCAGCTTTTCGCCTCCTGCTCTGGGGGTCTACTCGCGAGTAGCCTCAGCGCAGAGCCGCACCACGGCTACTCACGAGCAGATAGCCCAAACCCGGGCTAAGGGGCGGGCTACTTGAGCGGGTTCAAGAACCACTGGGCTTGCTTGCGAACCCGGTGGTTCTTACAATTAACAAAAATCGGGCTAGGCTCTCCTAGCCTGATTTTTGTTAACTGTGAGAATAGCCCCAAGGAGTTTCATGGGGACCTGGTCCCAGAATTGGACCAATGCAGCAAGTCATACTACTGTGCTTTGATTCAACTTCCACTGAATATGGTGCTGTGTAAACTTATTTGTGTAGTACTTCTGGGAGTGGAGTAACTGACAAGTCTGATTGATCTTGCCATGGAGAGGACACTAGAGTACTGGGGAAGACAACTTTTGGCAAGCCAGCTATCGAACTACAACTCCCATCATCTCCAACTGCATATTGTAGCTGGGGATGATGGGAGTTGTAGTTCAACAACAGCTGGATTGCCAAAGGTGGGCTCCCCTGCTCTAGTAGGGGTGCCAGCACAATTTGTGGCTTGCACCATCATGAGCGGACATGATCAGTTTGCCCAGCTGTAATCTTAATTTTTAGTAATGCACATTAGGGATGTGCACGAACCTGTTCAGAGGCCCTTTTACGGGCCTCCGAACAGGTTCGGACACTGGTCAGTTCGACTGTTCAGCAGTGGGGGGGGGGTTAGGTCTTTAAGGGTGGGGGAGGGTGCACGTACCCCTCCCCCTGCCGGCGCTGGTGTCCAGTAAAATCTGTCGGGGCAGCAGCGTACCTCCCTGCTGCCCTTTCCCGTCTTTGGCCGAGAATGGCCAGAAGTACCAAAAAACTGTTCAAAAATTGTGTTCTACCCAAGTTTGGGAGCTGTGTGGAACCAATTTTTGGTTGTGTGGAAGCAAGATAGGAGGAAAACCTGGGTAGCTTTTCCTCCTACCTTGCTTCCACACAATCACTTGCACCCAGGTTTCCCTCTTACCTTGCTTCCACACAACAAAAATTGGGAGCATGCATAGCAGCCACACCCAGATAGAACTATGAGCCCTTTCTCACATTTAGTGAGAAAGGGCTTCAGGTTACGAGGGGAGGAAGCCTTAAAAAGCCTACCTCCCCTGCTGATGATCCCTGGTCTGGGTCTGAGTGTGGAGATCGTGTACCCAAACATGCAGCTGCCTCTGGCAGCAGAGAGGGTTGGGGGCTGACATTTCGCCCTGGACCCTGGAACACCCAAAATGCACCGCACAAATGTGTGGTGTATTATGGGGATTCCTGCGGCACTGGCTGGGAGGCTGCTGTGTTGGAGCCATGCGGCACCAACACACAATCACATAATCTGGGTCGAGGGCACGCTTGTGCTCTTAACTCTGACTAAGAAGCGGGCCTCTTTAGCAGATCTGCTGCCGCTGCCAGGAACCATACAGTTCTTAGGATCCGCCAAGACCAGGCTTGGCTTATTTAGCCTGGTTTGGGCTGATCGTAAGAACAGCGTCACAGTTTTTGACTGCGTGAATGATCTCATGGACTCTTCTGCAATAAAGGATAGAAGATTTTATTCTTATTTCCAAAGAAACCCAACAGACACAGCTGCCAGAGATGATTATATTTTGATTGTTTAAAATTCTTCTTTCATTGACCAGGTCATATAAAGTAACACTTGGCAGCCAACTACAAACCTCCTAATCCACAGTAGTCTCACTGAAGCGGTGTCTGTGTACACTCATACATGCTTTTGTGTGGGGGGAAAACTTGTTTTAAAAGTGAACCTGGATACAGGCCTTTTAAATGCATGGTACAGATAGGAAGGGTGCTACTGTACTTGTCATGTCACGCCGCAGCCATGCCCCTGCATCTGAGATCAGATGCAGGGGCATTATTTTACTCGTAAACCGTGCCGCATGGCCCCATTTACTAGCCAAATCTGGCCAGTGTCTCATTCACAGTGTGTCTGGAGCAGCTCTCCCTGCCTTTTAAAGGCAGGGAGAGTCATTCCCAGCCACGCTACGAATGTGGTGCTGGCCAGATTTTGCCATGCGGCCTTGTTTGTGAGCTAAGCTATGCCCCCCTGCATCTGATGTCCCTGGCCTTTATTTTTAACCTTTTGCAAACATGCCTAGAATCCATAGGATGGAAAAGCAGCTGGGGAAAGGGTTAAGCACTCCCCCCTCCACTGCTACTTGGACACCCCTTGCTGCTTTACAGCCACTAAGTGTGCCATCAGGGTTTTATTACATGCATCTGTGTGGAATGTTTAGTTAGGCCCTAATATGGACAAAATTGCACCAACATTGAATGTGAGAGAACTAGGACACATCTGTCTTACTCTGCTATAGCATAACTTCCATCTGCAAACATAACAAGAATGTACTGTTCCCTCTAAGGCATGCACATGTGCACACACACACAAGTTTCTAAATGTCCGATCAGTTAATTTTAGATGCAGCTCAGGTTGAATCAGGAAGGCCTCATTCTGAATGCACGTGCGCACACACTGCCTTGATACTGCCACCCAAAACAAAACTCATTTCGGCCACAGATGAAATAAAACTAGAGGGAACAATGACTTTGAGGCACTTAAAAAACACACACAACTTTGTAAGTAAGTAACTGTCTGGGGGCTGAATGGTTTTTAGATGATAGGTTTGCTTTTTCCAGGCCTGCCAAGCTATGCATCCCATCCACAGCCTTCTGTACCATGGAGAGGTGCAGCTCATAAATATGATTGCCACAGCGCATGAGAATATGATAATATGAGATTCTGCATGATCCCCACCACACATTAAGGTCATCTGAGGAGGTCTGTCTCCAGTTACCACCGGTTCGTCTGGTGGTGACTCAGAGGCAGGCCTTCTCTTTAGCTGCTCTTGGGCTGTGGAATGCACTCCCGACAGAAATCCACAATCTGATTTCTTTACTGGCCTTCAGAAGAGCCCTTAAAACCTATCTGTTTGGCCTGGCCTTCCAGGGTTTTTAAATAGTTGTAATTGGTTTTAATGTTGTAACCTGTTTTTCAGGGTTTTTTCATTGTTGGGATTGTTTAATTACTGTTTTATGATGTTTTAATTGTTGTTTCATACTGTTTTATAATTTTTGTCTTAATTGTTAACTGATTTTAATGGTTTTAATTGTAAACCGCCCTGAGCCATTTCGGAAGAGCGGTATAAAAATCCAATCAATCAATCAATCAATCAATCAATCAATAATATGGTGGCTATTGCTAGTACAGCAGCACCAACACATACATTGCTTCACATAAGCACAATGTTTTATTTCTGTTCACACCACCAGCATAATATCTCTCATTTCATAAAATTGTGCTCATGCAGCAACCCTTAACTTCATCACACTTATTACCCAGTGCCGTAAATAGGGACAGGCCGCAAATTCAACTAACTTACCCATATCATTAGCTTAAGAAGTTAAATGTCTCTATTTGTAATTTGTGGTGCAGAGGTTAATATCTTGAATAGAGGGGAGGAACAGTAGAAGTGCCTGCCCCGGGAAAAGATATATGGAGGGCACAAAAGGCAACCCATCTGTGTGTTAAGACCCTGCAAAACAATAAAACCTTCCAGGTGCCTTTCTGAGCATATCGAGACTGCTTTCCCTCTCTCTGACTAAAGAAAGACAAGGATTAAATATCTAGTGCTTTACTGAATTGAAGAGCACTAGCCAGAACTCGATGAGAGGGCATTGAAAGCATGGAACAGGCAAACATCAGCACCACCAACTTAAAGCATGCAGACTAGGTTTATCCTTGCAAAATGAGAGAAGATACATGCCTCTAAGTGGTTTGTCGCTTGCACTACTCCACAATGTTGTACAACAGGTAATAAAAATCTTTTCCGGGATGCATACGAGTACAATGTTGTACAATGTGTTGTACAACTAGCTAGTGCCCTGTGTTGCAGTGGAAGTATGGCAACATCTTCCACTAGCACAATAATTAGTCTGAAACAGCACAGGTAACTTGCTTCCCACAATGTCCTTACACTAGTATAATGCTGTTTCACCAGCACACCACCATTCTGGAACCTGCTCATAAACTATAGGGAAGGTGACACAGGAGGCCTCATAACTAACTTTCAGTCCGTGTGTGTGTGTGTGTGTGTGTGTGTGGGACCCTAAAAGTGTGACAGAGTGACAGAATGTGAAAGCACACAAGTGGGCACTGGGGTACGCCTCCCCAAATTTTACAGCATTTTTGGTATTTTTGGAATTCCTTGGTCTCTCTGCTTCTGCTTGCACCGCTGCTTAAACTGTGCTGAATACTGGGGTGTGTGTGTATGTGTGTCAGTGCTAAAGACAGATAAATCTTGGGAAAGAGAGGGACAACGATAACAAATGTTTAGTAAATTTTCTTTTCACCTTCTATCATCTGAAAAATAGTGAGTGATGGTTAACAGAAGTTCTTTCCCTCAGTCTTGTACACAAATATATAATCCCCATATAACATCAATATTCTGTCTTCAATATAAACATCATGTCAACAATATAAAGTACATTTTATGAGAGATGCTAAAAACTGTATTTGCAGAAATCAGCATTATTTTACATTTTACAAAGCAGAGCAAAAGAAGCATTTTAAAATTATATAGTATTCTGTTTTCTTGAACGTGTAGCTTGAATGATTGATTCTTTATATATTTATGTTTTGAAGAAATGCTGGGAATATGTTCAGGTTAGCTAGATGGAAAGTAAGTAAAGGGGGTCAATCAACTGAGTCGCTGTTAAACCATATGTTGCTTTTAAAAAGAACTGGATAGTCTGGCCACTATCCTCACATCACTTACTGCACAGTAAATTTGCAGACATCAATTGAACTACTCTGGAGTAAGTTGCTGGAGGCTTTCACTTCCAGTTCAAATTCTTGCAAATAACTGAAGTCAGTCATGGAAAACAGGACACTAGGTGGCAATGCTGAGCCTCTTCTGCAGAAAAATAAAGTAGACGTGGGAAAATCTGGATGCAATGAATCCAAGGTATTCTCTCTCTCTCTCTCTCATTTATTGAACAGCATGCAGCTGTATGCTTCTGACTGAGCTCCAAAGGGTTTTTATAAATGCTTTCTTAAGGGAAACACCATACACCTACACATTTCTTTGACCGTTGGAAGTTAACACAAAATACTACCATAGTGTGGGGAAATGACATGTTTTGTTTTATTTTGTACAAAGCATTAGAATTTATAAATTATAGTATTAGAAATGCTAGGGGTTACTTGGCTTCATTATAAACCTTCCAATAACAGCTTGATGCTAAAGCTTTTATTCCAGGGGTTCTCAAACTTGGGTTCCCAGACCTTCCTGGATTATAATTCCCATCATTCCCAGTGACAATGGCCTTTGGCCAAGTTGTAGTTCAATTCTAACATCAAGGTGGAGCATCTCTGTTTTATCATATGCATACTTAGAAGCACCATTGAATTCAATGGCACTTCCTTCTGAGTAAAGGCTTGGGCTGCTCAAGTAATTGTCATAACAATTGTTAGAATTCATCAAGAATTCCAGAATATCACCACCCATCCCCCTTCCTTGTCTATTAAATTGTAGAGGGATGTCAAATGGAAAGGGGTATGACTGTACACTGCATTCCCTACCCCCATGGCTTGACAAATCTGAGGTGCCAGGGAGTCATGACACCTAGAGATTTAACTGTGATGCCTAGATTAGGATATTCAAGAGGTAGAGTTATTTAATAAAATCTGTATTTGTCCTAGGCAGCCCTATTAGACACACGACCCTTATATCTGATACACTATTCTTGATATAAGGTGGGGTGGGGAAGTGAACTGAAACAACTTTTGGATTGTGCTTTTGGGGCTAAAAAGTCCGATATGTCCCAATATCACTAGTATTTAAACAGTGACCTCTCTTCAAGGTAGCTGATGATAGCTCCATCCTAAGCATGTCTGCTGAATTCAATGTATGCAGATAGGGTCACATCATCAACTGTGACCCAAGTCCCCAGTTCAAAAATCTCTAGCAATTTCTAGAGTGAAGTGATCTTAGGCAAGCAGCAGGGAGCTGTAGCCAGTCCCAGTTGTCTGCTACACGTACCTGTACAGTATCTGCAGCGAGCACTATGCAATTTCCATGTTCACAGGGACAGTTTTACAGGTGCGCATAAAATGTTTTGTAGATGCCCATGAATGGAATATGTGAAGCGGTCATCAATCAACCCAATCACTACTGGAAAGTGTGCATTCCACTCCTTGCATGATATCCCCCAACACAGGCTATTCACAAGAGTTTCCCAGTTTTCAAGCTTCCCAAAGGTACTACTTAGGGCATTTTAAAAAATAATACTATGAAGACAGGAGGCCTTCTTTCTTTCACCTGAGAGGCTTGCTCCCAGCAGTTCCTCAGCTGTTACAGCTACTTGAAAAGAAAGTTTAACATATGCAGTAATACTCATCATTGCATCTCCAGAGAGTAAAAACCTCAGCACCATTTCATATGCTATGCAGAGAAAATCTGGGTTTGCCAATGGAGCATAGAATGGCAGCTGCAGCCAGTCCTGGCTTCCTGTCAAGGTGATTAAGGCGTGAGCATGCACATCTTCCCCTCTCCCAACACACTGATCCTCACAGTGTGAAGAATTGCACAGGGGCAGTTCATCCAAGCCACTCCTCTATATTTGCATCAAATACTACACCTTAATCACATGGGAGTGGGGCTAGTTGGAAAGTATTGTCCAGACTAGCCAAATGGGTGAACAGGCCATTGCCACCTGCAAGAAACAACCAAAGGGCCTTGGCTGTTATGAACAAGTGTGCCTATAATTTAGAAGTCCCATACTTCTTAAGTCCCATTCTTCTCCAGACAAGACAATTGTCTTGTCTGGAACAAGGGGATTTAAATCTCAGGCTACAGTTCATCGTACTTACCTACAGAAAGCACTTTCAGGCAAAATGCTTAATCTGGGATTGTCACTTATTCACTCAATCACTTGTTCACTCCCACTTAATGCAGAAGTTAATACATCATAAAAGTGTCCACCTGTATGTTCCCCACATTTAAAACATTGCATTTCTTAATGGAAAAAAGCTTTTTTAAAATCCAGTTTTTGAGATCAGCATGGCACAGATAGCATATTATGTGGACAGTTGTCTGTGCTTCTGTTAAGTGTTTTTTTAGAGACATAATAAAAAGATGAGTATTAGTCAACTGTTGTCCTCCCAGTGACAGTCCACTGTATACACCATTCACTAGTGCAAATAGGGCACGGTGCAATGCAAGTGACCCGAAAGAGTTATATCTACTGTACTGCACTGTGGAAGGAGCATTGGAATTTTGCATGTGTGACTACATGTGAAACAACAACTGGCTTGCACTACAGATAGCATATTTGGAGGTGCCCTTAGAAGTAAATCCTGCTGGCCTTTGATCCAGATTCCGTGTGTGCACAGGACCACAGTCCTAGAATAGAGTAGTCCCACTGATCTGAGTGGGATAACGAGTGCCCTGTGGTTTGTGAACTGCAGCCTGAAAGATCGCACTATCATGCAGCTATTTACCAAACGGTGATCCTTGTTCCTGCATGTCAGATGTTTCCCATGGTGGAAACCGCTGTTAGATCTCTGTCGCTTTTAAACCGCTGAAGGGGGAAACAAAACAACAACAATCTACAACAATCTGCACAGGAAAAGGGAAAGAAAGCGAGGCAGGCCGTGTCTGAATCTCAGAGCAGCAGCTCCAACATCAGTGATTCAATTATCCCTACCCGCCCCCCGCTTCCTGTTTTCTCCCCAGAGGGTTGCGACGGGGTCATCGAAAGAAACTAGAAACAGAGGAAACTGCTGCACAACCCAAAGCCGCGGGGATTGTTGTTGCACTGTGTGTGCAGTCGGGCCTAGGCACCTGGTAAGCCGAGAACCAGGTAAGGCAGAGCGCGGCTGCCGGCTCCATGCTTGGAGGAAAAGCCGCTTTGCAAAGAGAAGTTGACTCGAGGCGGAGCCAGGCGCGCGCCGTCTGCAAGGCAAGCGCGGAGCTTCACGGCTGCCTGGCGTCAGAGCCCTTCCCGCGCGGCTGGGAGGTTGTTTGGCTTCCGCTTGTGCGGCTGCGTGGTCTGATCTGGTCTCGCGACTCGCCGGAGAGTTTTTCTCTTGCCTTTGGGCTAAGAGAGCGTCAGCTTGACCTTTTCAGGGGTTACGCCATCAAAGTCACCCCTCCCTCCCCCGCCATTCCGATTCCCTGCCGCTGCCTTTGGGGAGGAAACTTTTCAATCCCAACACCTACTCTGTTAAGCCGTCTCACACAA
This sequence comes from Hemicordylus capensis, assembly GCF_027244095.1. Lineage (NCBI taxonomy): Eukaryota > Metazoa > Chordata > Lepidosauria > Squamata > Cordylidae > Hemicordylus > Hemicordylus capensis. Next base: position 218,873,492 of record NC_069660.1, on the reverse strand, counting down.
ACAGCACCTCCCCACTACCCGGCTTCCAGAAATACACTATTCCTGCTTCTTGGGAATGCGAACGCTGTCCCGTTCTCCTCAAACACTTGAAGCCCTCCTATAGGATTCCCAGGTATTCCTTACAGCAGCGCCATCTTATGCACGTTTAATCGAAGAGGTCCCGCCACCGACCCGAGCCCAGTGAGATTGACACAAGCAGTGGGCGTGCACAGCACACTGTATAGGATTCTCTAGCCCTCGTTTGTATCTACGCCGGAAAGAGAAGTTCGGCTGCTGCAATGATCCTCTGGGACTTACGTAAGGTGGGACTTACTCCCGAGGAAACATGCACAGGATTGCTTCACACACACACACAAGCCATTCTGCACGTCAACCACACCTAAGCCTGCCCACCTCAACCTCCTCCTCCCCCGGCTTTTGAAAGTCTGTTTGGGCTTGTTGGGTGGGACGACCCAAGTGTGCGGGGGTGGTGGGGGCGGTGGAAGAATTGCGCAGCGGAGGGAGAAGCTCTTCAAATGCCACGCGACTCTTGGCTGCCGATAGGGGGAAAAAGGAGCGGGTGTGGCGCGTGGCTGCGCGAGACAGGCAGGTGGCGCCGGGCGGCCTGCTGGAAAGACAACAGGCACAAAGTCTGATCTCCGGACGCGTAGCCAAGCGAGAGGAATGTAAGCTCTTGGGGGGGCGCGGCGGGCCTGCCTATGCCAAGCGCTGGAGGCTGGGCTTCCAGCTTGGGCACACAGTGAGTTGCTACAGAAGCCCCTCCCGTCGACTTCAGCAGCAGGGTGACTTGGGAGTCAGTGGGGCTGCTCCAGAGAGCGAAAGGGTTGCAGTAACTTTGCGGCTTTGTGCCTTCTTCCCGCTGTGTCCTCCAGGGCCCAAAGAGGTCGGGCGCGCACTGAGCGAAAAGGGAACCTGGTGCTAGTGAGCGCCAAAGCAAGCCTTCATAGCTGGCCTGGCACCTGTCTTTTCAGAACTTAAGCATCAAGTCATGGTCACTATTCTCAGGCACGCAATGCAGCTCTCTGCTTGATTCCTCCACTTTCATGGCCAGGAAGGCATATGGGACAGTCCTCCCCCCCCCCCCGCCGCGGTCTCTGGTGAAGCTGACAGGATTAAGGAAAGTCTTGTGTGGGTTCCTCTCCCAGCCCCCTTTTTAAAAGGCAGATATAATAGGCATGCTAAGGCTTTCCCTCTAACTTTGGCAGTTGAAAATGAGGTGGCTTTGTTATTTGGATCAGTGAAGAGACGTGTCAAGGAAATGGCAGGGGAGCAGATAATGCAGATTGATGAGATTACATAAGAAGAACCCTGCTGGATCAGGCCAAGGCCCATCTAATCCAGCATCCTGTTTCACACAGTGCCCAACCAAATGCCTCTGGGAAGCCCACCAGCGGAAGATGAAGGCATGCCCTTCCACCCACCACCACCCATCTTCTGCAACTGATATTCACAGGCATGTTGCTGCAGAAACTAGAGATAGCATATAGCTGTCATAACTACTAGTCTTTGATAGGTTTATCCTTCATGAATCTGTCTAAACCCCCTCTAGGCTAGTGGCCATCTGTAACAATCAAAAGCAGGAGAAATACAAAATCTCTCCTCTAGCTGTGAGGAGTCCTGGGTAGGCTTTTATATGAGCAAATTCACCTTTCCAAAGGAATATTCTGGGAAAGTAAAATGGAAAACCCCTCCCTGGAAAAAAAGGCTTCAGCAGTCTTAAGCCTTCAGGGGCATGTGACTAGAGCAGAACCCAATAAGGAGTGACACTCTGTAACAAGAAGGATTTATTAATAACTAGCTGGCCCTGTGCAAAACTTCTATGCCCTTGTTCTTCGGCTCTCACCCCTCCCTGGACAATCCAGCTCCCTGCTGTGTCTCTGGCTCTCCCTTTTTTAAGCCACTCCCTGCCATCCAGGATGGCAGTGGAGGTGGCAAAACCTTCTCCACTCTCCCGGCCCAACTCTCTCTCTCTCCCTCCCACAACTCTTTCCCCACCCCCACAGCACTCTCTCTCGCTCCCCCCCACAACCTGCTCTCTCGCTCTCTCTCCCCCCACAACCTGCTCTCACTCCCCGCCAACCTACTCTCACTCTCCCTCCCACAACGTGCTCTCGCTCTCCTCCCATCCCCACTCCACAAATCTCTCGCCTTCCCCCATCCCTCAGCCTCCCCCTTCCCTTTCTAGGGAGAGTGGCATAGCGGTGGCCTAGGCCGGCTCCTACCACTGGCCTCTGTCGCATTGCCCTGCTAAGTCTTCTTGCAGGGGGGATGGCCCATTTGGGTGGAAGAGCGCACCAAGGGGCAGCCTCCATCACCCAGCCGAGTCTCCTCACGAGAAGAATAGCTGAGCCGGGGCTTCCTTCCAGCCTGCACGGACAGCCCCTGGTGCACTCTTCCGCCCTGGCCATCCTCCTCACTAGGAGACTTGGCAGGGTGATGGAGGCCACTGCTCAATGTCTCTTCTTCTTCTTTCTTCCTTGTTGCAACAGCACCTCCTCCGCCACTGCCTGCCCTCTTCCTCCTCCTCAACAGCTGCCCCTCTGTCCACAGCTCAGCCCTACTCCATGGCTTCTCTCTCCTCTAGACAACTCTGGTAAGATGGGCCACATACCACAGAATGTGTGACATACATCCTAAGGCTTTTCAATACATAGATAGAAGACTGAATTATAAGGACAATTATAGAGGCATCAACAATTGCTGCTTCCATTCAAGTAAAACCCTTCCCCAGGAAGTACAAGAACTGTGTCATCAGATCCAAGCACTTGAACAAAAATTAATTCCCTGATGCGTCTAGCTAAACTGGTCCCTATCCTTCCTACTGATTTCCAGGTAAGGAACTTCCAGCTGATTCCCAGCCCAAGGCTGTTAGTCTCCCCTTTCTTTACAGTAGCTGCTGATCAGACCTCTCTCTGAGGCCTCCAGGAAAGAACTGCACACACCCCTCCCCTCTTCCTCTATAGACTCTTGTTCAGTAAACCCTGCCCTTCACTCTAGATTGGGCCACAGGGATTTGATCCTGCTGGGCTTTCTTCCTTATTTGGAGAAGTCCAAGCAATTACTCTGATTGAGGCCTAGTTCTCCCTCAACCTTGACTATCGCTATCCCATCTCATTTTTTAACAGTGAATTTCATAGATTATTGGGCTGTGTGAAGTAGTACTTGCTTTTGTCCCTAACACTGTTACCTTTCCTTGTAAGGAAAATGCTCCAGCCCCCAATCTATTTGGTTGTCCTCTCCTGCATCTTTTCCAGTTCCACAATATACCTTTTTGGGATGACCAGAACTGTATACAGTAGTCCAAATGTGGTATTATAATATTATTTATTTATTATTTATTTATTAAAACATTTTAATACTGCCCAAAACTTACGTCTCTGGGCAGTTTACAACAGAATAAAAACAAAGTAAAACATTCGTTAAGACAAAAATGGGGAGGGGGGAGGAACACACACATTACAACAATTTAAAATTTTTAAAATAATATTTTAAAACAGCATTAAAACCATTAAAACAACATTAATTAAAAGCCTGGGTGAAGAAATGTGTTTTTAAAGACTTTTTAAAAGCTGTCAGAGATGGGGAAGCTCTTATTTCACTAGGGAGCGCATTCCAAAGCCTCAGGGCAGCAGCAGAGAAGGCCCGTCCCTGAGTGGCCACCAGACGAGCCGGTGGCAGCTGCAGACGGACCTCTCCAGCAGATCTCACTGGGCGGTGGGGTTCATGTAGAAGAAGGCGTTCCCTTAAATATTAGCAGTTTTATTTTCAACCCTTTCACTAATGATCCTTAGCATGTTATTTGTCTTTTTTACAGCGCTGATGCATACCAGGTCAACACTTTTATTGAGCCACTGTCCCAAGATCTAGATATTCACCGACACCTCAGAGCCCATCAGTGTATATATGAAACTGGGACTTGTTTGGGGTTTTTTTTTGCCCAATGTTCACTGTTTATACTTCCTCTTGCATCAACATCTATTCAGTTGACACTACTGGCCAATCTCAGGGATAGATAAGTGGGAGAATATCTTTGCACATGCTAGCAAGAGAGCTATTGTGATATTTAAAGAAGGGAAAGCACATGAAAGAAATGTGCATAAGGTGAAGAAGAATACTATTCCCAAGTGATAATGAAAAACACTTGTAAATGCTGTTGTTTGACCTTGTCGTCATAAGGAATAAATAAATAAATAAAAAGTTCTTAATTTCTAAAATTTGGGGTGAGACGCAGACACCCAGGGCCCTACAGTGCAGCACAGCCACAGAGACTCTTCTAGTTCTGGCAGGGCCTGAATAATATTGATTCATAACAGGAATGGAACCCTGCAGCTTATTTGTCTCCCGGGCCCCGCACAAGCTCGATGGAGTCTTGGGTACAGACCATTTCTGATTTACAGGTAAAACAAAGTACACTCTACAACAGATTTCTGAGAAGTAGTTTCCTTGTCATGTATTTTTGCGACTAATCCAACCCACCGATGTGTGCTGTAGTTAGTTGTAGACACTAGAAGATAATGCATTCAATATTCTATGCCCTTATCGTTGGAGCGTGTAACTTCTTTACCGCAAGACCATAGGATCACTGTGCCACCCTGCAGCTTAGCAAGACTGGAATGGACCCTGGGACAAAAAGTGAAGATGGGCCTCTGTCCTCACCTTTCCACCGTCTTCTTTGAAGAGGTATGAGGCAGAGAGTAAAGAGCAAGCTGTCACTCATCTGGTGCCCACACAAGGACATTTGTGTGTTTCCCTTTAACTATAGCTACACCCCTGCTACAGCTGCAACTTAGTAAGGATACAATCATAACTACCATTACGATTGCCAGCTTTTTTCTTAAAGGGCTCCTGCAGTTCTAACCACAGCCTGAAAGACAGAAATTTACTGTAGCTGGCAATGCTTTTTCCTAACACCAAGTTTCTCATAGTGATGGGAAAGACTCTGTGTACTAACCTTTTTCTTGTTGGATCCCTGTTAAGGCATCAGAAGCTTTGCTACAAAAAAAATGCCAAACCAATTGACCATGCTAGTAAGCTGTCAGTGTAGGCCAGGGCTGCTCAACTTTGGCCCTCCTGCAGATGTTGGCCTACAATTCCCATAATCCCTGGCTATTGGCCACTGTGGCTGGGGATTATGGGAGTTGTAGTCCAAAAACAGCTGGGGGGGCTAAGTTGAGCAGACCTGGTGTAGGCAGTTATGGTAGCACAAACATTTAGGCTTAGGTTGCCTGTTGATTAGGCTGTACATAATGAGGCCGCCCTTTGCCATACCCTAAATATGAATTGCCTTCAAATACATTTTATAGTTACAAATATTTTTGTCCCTAGGATTATCCCATTAAACCAGTATTGAGGAGAAGATTAGCTTGAACATCACCAGTTTTCTTATGCTATAGCATTGCTATAGCTGACATTACCATCAGTTTTTATGATTTATCTTAATGTGCAGGTGTGCTTAATGGATGCAGGATGTTTGAATTTGCTTTTCTTTATAAAGTGTATTTAAGGTTGATGAATTGTTACCTAATAAATTCTCTGGACAGGAAATTGAGAAGTTACAACATCTTACACATTTTCAAAGACTGTATAAAACCAGTCACTTTCAATGGATCAAAGCATTTAATGTTTCAGATTTGAATATTGCAATGCCTCAACTAACATTTTGCTTAATGCATATTTATTTTTACTCTGAGAGTTGGGCCAGAAAATTCCTAGGCACCTAGTTGCCTGGATGTCTACATGTTTCAGATTGGCACTGGGAATTTGAAACGTCTTATCTTAAAGTACCATCACAAAGAGATGTAATTGTTTCTTATGCCACTGTCATGTTTTGTAATTATTAATCACAATAATAATCTAATGGAGAAGACCAAGATTTTGCAACCCAGATTCTAAACCTTTTTATTACTATAGTCATCTAGGATGTCTGAACAATTTCACTGCAACATTGTGCCCAAAACTCTTGATGATCTGCCACAGCATAAGTGGCATGATTAGAACTTATTCCAGGATTACATTTTACAAACAGAAAAATGTCAAAGGCAACCCAGTCCTATGGTCTTACTGAAATGGTGGCTGCTGTGCCTCTGCTTCAATGCAAGACAGTATCCTAACCTCAAGAACAGCAACTCAATGACACAGAAACATGGTAAAAGAAAACCAAATCCTGACACAGAGACTACCAATTGTGCAGCCTCTTTACCAGTCATTATGCAATCCCTGGGCAACTCCTCTATCAACTGTGTAGAGAAAGCATGGCACTAACAGTATCAGCATTCAGAAGTCACAGCTTGAGAACACTTCTGCTGTTTCTCCCTGCCAGATCCAACTGCTGGGATGGCGCCCTCCTCCACACTGTGATTCCCACAGTCATAATTATGTAGCACTCTGGTTGGAATGGCATACTGAACATGGATCTTTATTGTGCAAGATAGTGCTACAACCTGCTTAAGGAAATTTGTTAGATCTTCTTAATCAGTGCCCAGTTTCCCCATGTCCTTGTGGGATCAGTTTGTGGCTAGCAAAGTTCACACGATGTTTCATGCCCCAGCTTTGGTTCTGGGTGGGCTTCCTCGAGGGTGAAAGGGTGGCATTATTAAAAAGAAAAGAAAAGCTGGACTTTGTGGTCTGAGCTGCTTTCTTCTTCTCCTTGTTAATGAGTCCCTCATTTGCTTGATTGCATGGGGGAGCTTTGTCCTTGTACTCCCAGTTGCTGAAGTTTCTAGTGGGTGTTTGAGTCCAGATGCATAAAATGGAATATTACCAGTAGGAATCTAGAATACAAGAATTATGCAGCAAGTTTTATAACTGTCCTTATTTTGGGGTTCTCTAGACCTTGGATACTAAATATTTGTTATTTGTGCATGTTCATAATTGACTACTGGTTAAAACGTATATTTTGCTCCACAGCTCTAGTATCTTTAGTACTAAAAGACACATACCATTCGGGTTGGATTAAGAATGCGGAGGATAGATTAACATACTATGGCTTCTCTCTGGCCGCTATACTATCTTTAAAGCCAGCATGGTGTAGTGGTTAGAGTGCTGGACTAGGACCGGGGAGACCCGAGTTCAAATCCCCATTCAGTCATGATACTAGCTGGGTGACTCTGGGCCAGTCACTTCTCTCTCAGCCTAACCTACATCACAGGGTTGTTGTGAGAATAAACTCAAGTATATAGTATACTGCTCTGGGCTCCTTGGAGGAAGAGTGGGATATACATGTAAAAATAACTAAATAAATAAATAAAATAAAGTATGATACTGCAAGGACCAGGTTGTGAGAGAGAATTTTTGACATGGAATGCCAGATTGATCGAGGAGCCAAACACGGCAAATGTGTTTCTGGGTAGCCAGATTTTGAATTATTCACCTGCAGCATACCTATTTCACTTATCTATCTCTAAATTTCATCGGGCCCTGACTTTAGCCCACTGTAATGCTTTGCAAACAGCGGTACTGGAAGGGAGGTTTCCTGGTATCCCCCAGGAAGATTGGGTGTGCCCATGTGCTTCGGGATAGATTGAAAGTACGGCCCATGTCATTTTACACTGCCAGTTTTATAATGATGCTAGATTTGAGCTTATTTGCCCTGAACTTGCCTTATACTCAGATTCAGATGATAACTTATGTTTATTTCGTCTTTTAGCTGAACAGAACGTAGCCAGACTGTGGAAGGTTGCCAGATTTTGTTACATTGTGAGTAGGATACATCTGGAAGTTATGAATACTCCTTAGCTGGTTATTTTACCAACGTTAATTATCTTATTACTTTATTTTCCTTTATATTTGTTATATTGATATTGATATTTGTATTTTTTATGTTTTCTTCTCTGTTCAGTGACTGTAATGAAACTGAATTGAACTGAACTAATTGTTTCAATTGCGATCTTGTACACTCATTGTTTCAGCTTTTAAATGCTTGGTGCTCCACCACCATCAGTTACTGTGTTGATATGGAGCTGCACATGTTCAACAAATCAGTTGTTATCCTATCATTCTGCATTTTGCTTCCTTCCTTCCTTGTATATTTGTAATTTCATGAGTGTTGGACCAAAGTGATGCAAACTCATATTGTGGATCATGATATGTTCAACTGTACTGAACTGCTTGGTTTCTGCCTCCTTTATCTTTTGTTCTTGAATAATGTTCGGCATTCGCAAATCTTAAAATGCATGTATGAAATTGGCCCTTCTAAAGTGTTTTGTAAAAGTACTTGCAGAACAATTTCTACTAAAATATGTTCAGCATGCTTTCCACAGATTAACATTTTTTATTTACAAATATAAAAATGCACTAATAGCAAAAAGAAAAGAAAGAAAAAATGAATGCAGTATGCATCTGACCAGTAACAGAAAGTTCATGACACTTGTTTACAAATACAAGTTAGCTAGCTGTATAAATCAGAAAACATTAATTTACTTCTTCAAACTTTTGATTCAACTTGGACTTGATAGGTATCTTGTATCTGGCATCAGACCCCTTGGGAAATCTTTATTAATTTCAGGGAGAATACAATTGGCTAGTGAATTGTGTGCACTATAGCAAAGTGGTTTTAGAGTAAAAAGGGGAAACCAATGAAACTGCATTTGTTGATTAGTCAGAACTGCTCTAGTTAGGCAATATTCTAATTAAGTAGGTGTGGCTTTGGCTTTCATTAATACCTAAGGAATAATTGCAATGCATTTTTGCTATGATCCCATGTGGTTTTGTTTCTTCTAGCACTTATCCTCAAACATGCCTGAATCTGCAGATGACCTGGAACATTAGCTCTAAGCAGTATGAACCAGACAGTTAATTTCAAAATTACTTTATAATGTCAGCACCCAGAATGTTAGGAAACTCTGTCCAACCACAACTGAGAATATTTTCATTGATTTTCCCAACCTTTCCTATAAAGCAGAATCGTTTGGGTTCAGTTAACTTTGCAAACTCTGTGTGCTAAAGCATACAGAGCAATAATTAGAACTACAGTAACATTTCATTTGTTTGTATTTCATGTCAACAGACAAGGTTTTGGGAATAAAACATGTTTTCTGTGGAGTTCTTATTTAATTTCCTGCAGTCAGTGTGGCTTGGGCACTATTTTCTGTGCCCTGCTGCATCCTCTTTGCTGCAGCAGGTCCATTTCAGGTCCATCACTGCTGCCATTAATTCCTCACTCAAATGTTGTCATGTATGGCATGTTTGCCAAATTGTCATTGCAAAGTGAAGTCAACACGTAACTGATGTTTCTTCATAAGACAGTCAAATACTGCAAATATTTTGAAATGCGAAGTGAAAGACAGAAGGTTACTTGATTTTAGTAAGTGGTTAAAATTAAATCACCAAGAGCAATTCAGCATTGGCCTAGTGATATTGACAACTTGCTTTGGTTATCAAACACCGTGCATTTATTTTGTATATTCCCAACTCCTCCTTGTAATTAAGATATTAACACTGCTGGAATAAGCAGTAATTTCTCTCAGGACAGCATATTTTTGAAAAATACTAAGAGTTGCTTAATAATAAAGACTATAGCATTATTTAACTGAAAACTAGTTATTGTTTATCTGAAAGGCACTGACCTGGATGAGTCAACCAGTATGTTCCAGTCTATGTACCAAACTGTTTGTTCCACACAAACCTTTCTTGTCTTAAGCCTTAATCATAAATTTGCAACACAGACAAAAGTTTGTGCTAAGTAGAAAAATGTCAGCTGTTCCTACAGACAACAAAACCCTTTTAAACATCATTATTTACCAAACTGGAAAATGCAGTTTACTGCTTACTTATCACAATCTCTAGTGTAAATCACAAAAAGCATTTTATAGAAGGCCAGGTGCAATGTTATCGCTCATTTGTTTTACCTGCAGCTGCAACAGTTGGTGTCAGTTAATAGTTTACTTGCTATCAAGTATACTTATTTCCTTTTAGCTGCTTCCTGACTCAGTTCTAGTGCATGGCATTAATGTGTGTGTGCACCAGGAGTTGAATTTTAATGCCACCGTTTTAAAAAATGTTTAGAGACTGAAAACGCTTGTGTGTGAATGAACATTACTACACTGAATAGGCCCTCTTGAGTTTGTATGTGCATCATCTGGGATTCAAACATTTTATCTTCTGCTGAAGAAGATATGTTATTTGTATACAAAGACTATATTTTGTTATTCTATATTATATTTATTCTTACACAAGCACTATATTTACAATGGTGACTGCATGTTTCCTGTTAGAGCACTGGAAATTAAGCTTTACATGTCTTCCCAGAGACAAACAACTCCTGCTAACTGGGCAAAGAGGCACCTTTTACCGTGGTGATTCTCTTTATTTAGCAGGGGGAGAGTAACTGGCCGTATCCACCCCCAGCACAGTACTCCCAGTGACTGTTGCTGGTGTGTGTCTTATGTTTCTTTTTAGAATGTGAGCCCTTTGGGGACAGGGAGCCATCTTATTTGCTTGTTATTTCTCTTTGTAAACCGCCCTGAGCCATTTTTGGAAGGGCGGTATAGAAATCAAATAAATAAATAATCAGGCCAGCCACCACATTTTGCGGGCAGATAGATCCCATTGGGCCCTAACAGTCTTTGAGGCTTCCTCTCCCACTCAGAAGTTTTACTATAATACAGAAGAGTTGAGACATAAAGCACAACCCTATCAATATTAGCTGAACGGAGAACTTGCATTTGTACCAACAGTAGCAAAAGAGTGGTAACCAAAAACTGAATATCAAGCTTGTGGACATTCACACAATCAGAACCTGAGGCTATTATCACAACCTCCCAAAAGCAGGGTAAGGGAGCCCAGACCAGTTTTGGGAGGCCATGTGCTGCAACTGGAGCCGCACGACTCCCGGCAGCAAACCTCCTTAAATGCTACCACCTTAAATGAGGAGCTTTGGGCTCCTTGGAGGAAGAGCAGGATATAAATGTAAAAATAAATAAATAAAATAAAATAAATAAATAAATGAGGTTAACAGAGTGAGCGCTCCGCTAACCCCCTTTTTAAAATCATGAGTCGCCACGGCGCAGCTCCATACTGTGGCAACTAATGAGGAGACCCCCAACTGGGAGGCTCCAACAAGCCTCCTGTTGTCGGGGTGGGGGCTCCCCAGCATGCCCGGGCACTTGCATGGGGCATGCTGGGACTTCCGCAGGCCAGGAGGCCCCTGATCCCCACCACCCCTACTAGCTAAGTGATGGAGCCGGTAATCATGTGGGTGGCTGCCCAGGGCACACTGATTGCTTGTGTGTGGGGAGAGCGGATCAAGCCCGCTCCCCCCACCTAACCCTATCCCACACTCCACACTGCTCATGTGGAGAGCCTCACTGTATTCTACCCAGGTTTGGGAGCTGCGTGCACACCCAATTTTCGGTGGTGTGGAAGCAAGGTAGGAGGAAAACCTGGGTAGCTTTTCCTCCTACTTGCTTCCACACAATCACTTCTACTCAGGTTTTCCTCCTACCTTGCTTCCACATAACCTAAAATTGGGAGTCCACAAAGCTCCCAAACCTGGGTAGAACACAGTTTTTGCTTGTGTGAATCATCAAATGATTTGGCAAGCATAATCTGCATAGGTGAGAAAAAGGGTTTTGCATTGGGGCTATTCTCACGATCAGGCAAAATCGGGCTGGGGAGCCTAGCCCGATTTTGCCTGATTGTATAAACCACCAGGCGAGCCCGGTGGCTTATGAGTGGCTAGCCTGCTTTAGTAGCTCTCCCCTTAGCCTGGGCTGCCTGATCATGAGTAGCCGCGGTGCGGTTCCGCGCCACAGCTGCTCGTGAGTAGACCCATGGAGGGGAGGCGAAATGCCGCCTCCTGGCTCTGGGGGTCTCCCCAGTATGCCCTGCACGCTTGCATAGGGCATACTGGAGCTTTCGGGGGCCGCATGGCCACCGAGCTCTCCAGTCCCCACCGGCTCTGTCACAGAGCCAGCAATCGTGTGGGCGGCCGATCCGGCTGCCCAGGGCTCCTGCTGCGATTGTCTGCGGGGAGAGTGGGCTTAGCCCGCTCTCTCCGCAGTAGCGGCAAAAGTGGGTCTCACTGATTGTGAGACCCGCCTCAGTAACCTCTAAATCAAAGCCTCTTATATCTATTTCCTAAACAATTGGACATTTTATGACCCTTATGGATACATAACTGAATAACCTGCAGGCAAGAGAGAGGTACCAGCAGACTCAAGGTAACCTACAGATAGTATGTATGTATGTATTTGTTTATTTCGGCCCAAGGCCAGCATGATAGTCTGTTTCACAAAAATCTGAAGAGGAGGAAACTTGGGCAACCCCCCCCCCAAAAAAAACCCCAAACCCCAAACTACCCCAATGTAACTCATTCAGGGGCGTAACGAGGCTGGAGTGGGCCCAGAGACAAAACTTTAAAATGGGCCCCTCGCTGATACACACACACTCACTTCACATTTGACTTGCCTTTGGGGGCCCCCTCGAGGCATGGGGGGCCCCAGGCAGCTGCCTCCCCTTGCCTAATGGTAGTTATGCCCCTGAACTCAATGGAGCAGAACATTTGTGGACTCAGGGGGCACTTAACAGACAATCAGGTGAATGGAGCTAATGGAACTACATGGTGAGAGGGGGAAGGAGAGACTGAACAAAAAGAGCACAAAATTTCTCAACCTGAAGAATGTTCCCTCAAGTCACAGTCCCTCCTGGTTTTATGGGGGAGAGGCATCTAAAACTCTTTAATTTTCTCACCAGCCAATTCACAGCTTTGTGTTTCTGAGGAAGAAATGGTTTGACATATTAAAGCTCTTGGTGTGGGATGATAAACCCCGCCCCCAATAACATAAAAATAAGTGTGTGTGTGTGTGTGTGAGAGAGAGAGAGAGAGCATGCTCTCCCGAGGAACAGAGAGTCAAGTTGCGCATGGAGTCCATTAATCTGCTGCTCATTGTATGTGTGCATGTGCACACCCACACAGTCACCCAAAAAGCTAACAACATGCATCATCAGATATCATATAACCTATTCCATGCTGCCTTTCCCTTCCTACAACTTCAGCAAATATTGGTGAAAACATTAAACTGATCCCTCGACAGCTGTTAACTCTTGAAACTTTAGGGTTGGAAGAAAAGGAGCTAGGACTGAGCACTGGTGTCTCCCACTCACCCATTCACCCTAAAAGTCACTGGAAAGCGGGGGGGGGGGTGGAGAATTAGATATGAATTAAGACTTAAGATAGAGTAGGGACTCCTGTCTTTGTTACTAACTTAGCTGCAGTTTTTTTTCACTGTGCTCATCAGCCACAGGCTCCAGTAAAATATTTGCGGGTGCATGTTTATATTCCTGAATAGGTATGGTATATCACACCTAGGAAGACATGCACAATGTGTAAATGACTATCCAATTACAGTGCCACAGATGTGGGAAAACTAGACCCCAGTTGTTATGGTTATTGTTATTGTTGTTGTTTACACAGTCAGACAGGTGTTATTGACTGGTTTGTTTTATCCAGACACCGAGTCCTTCCCAAGGGCCTGGGATGGCTGAATTTATTTTATTAAATTTATTTATTATTATTATTTCTTGTTTACACAGTCAGACAGGTGTTATTGACCGGTTTGTTTTATCCAGACATTGAGTCCTTCCCAGGGACCTGGGATGGCTGAATGTTATCATCAATACTGTTGGTTATTATAGATATCGTTGCAAAATATAGGCTGTTCCCAGTAAAGTTGCTTTTTGTAGTTGGCTGATGGTGATTTCTGTAGCCCCTATGGTGTTGAGGTGCTCTTCAAGTTGTTTTGGAATTGCACCTAAGGCACCAATTACCACTGGGATGATTTTGGTCTTTTTCTGCCACAGCCTTTCAATTTGTAGATCTTTGTATTTTTTACTTTTCCTATTTCTTTTTCTTCTATTCTGCTATCCCCTGGTATTGCTATGTAGATTATTTTAACTTGTTTTTCTTTCTTCTCAACTACAGTTATATCTAGTGTATTGTGTGGCAGATGTTTGTCTGTTTGTAGTCGGAAGTCCCATAATTTTTTTGCATCTTCATTTTCTACCACTTTTTCAGTTTTATGTTCCCACCGATGTTTGGCTACAGGTAGCTTGTATTTTTTGCAGATGTTCCAGTGTATCATCCCTGCTACCTTGTCATGCCTTTGTTTGTAGTCAGTCTGTGTGATCTTTTTACAACAGCTGATTAGGTGGTCCACTGTTTCATCTGCTTCTTTACAAAGGCGGCACTTGCTGTTTGTTGTTGACTTTTCTACTTTTGCTCTTATTGCCTTTGTTCTTAGTGCCTGTTCTTGTGCAGCCAGTATTAAATCCTCTGTTTCTTTCTTCAAGTTGCCATTCTTAAGCCATTGCCAGGTCTTGGGGATGTCTGATTTCCCACTTATATTGTGCAAATATTGACCATGCAGGGGCTTCTTTTTCCATTTTTCTGCTCGGTTCTTGACTTGTAGGCCTGCTTTCTTTCATTGGTGTTGAATAGTTTCTCATTATTGACCATCTTAAGTGCATCTTCTTCACTGTCCTTGATATATTCTTCAAGGCCTCTTTTCTCCTCCTCTACTGTTTGATGGGCTTGCAGCATTCCTCTTCCACTCGAGCTGCAAGGAAGGTATAGCCTATCGACATCACTGCGGGGGTGCAGAGCATGATTAATGGTCATTATTTTCCTGGTCTTATGATCTAGCGTCTCTAGCTCTGCCTGGGTCCAGTCTATTATTCCTGCAGTGTATCTGATAACAGGTATAGCCCAGGTGTTTATGGCGTGTATGGTGTTCCCGCCGTTGAGTTTGGACTTGAGGATTTTTCTAACTCTCCTGATGTATTCACTTCCTATTTTTCTTTTAACTTCAGTGTGTGCAATGTTATCAGCCTGCAGAATGCCCAAGTATTTGTAATTTTCTTTCTCTTCCAGGTTCTTGATGTTGCTTCCATTGGGCAGTTCTATTCCTTCTGTTTTTGTTATTTTCCCTCTGTTCATTATTAATGCAGCACACTTGTCTAGTCCAAACTCCATTGCTATATCGCTACTGAATATACGGACAGTGTTTAGCAGTGATTCAATTTCTGACTGGGACTTTCCATACAACTTCAGATCGTCCATATACAGCAGATGGTTTGGTATCCAAGGCCTGTTCTGTTTAGTATTTGTGAAAGTGGAGTCATGGCGATTACAAACAACAGAGGGGATAGTGAGTCCCCTTGGAAAATACCTCTTCTAATGCTAACCTGTCCAAGTGTCTCACCATTGATTATTAACTGTGTACTCCACGTAATTGCTTTTTAAATAAACATCTGAATGTTTTTGCTGACACCAGTTTTTTCTAAACATTTTAGTATCCATGTGTGAGGCAATGAGTCGAAGGCTTTCTTGTAGTCAATCCATGCAACACTTAGATTTGTTTTACTTCTCTTACAATTTTCTAAAATCATTTTGTCAATCAGTAGCTGGTCTTTTGTGCCTCTGGTGTTTGGGCAATTTCCTTTCTGTTCAGCTGGAAGCTGTTTGTTAGTTAATAAGTGTTGCATCACTTCATCTGCTATTATTCCAGTTAATAATTTGAACATGGTAGGCAGGCAGGTTATCGGACTATAATTACTTGGAACTACACCTTTTGCTGGGCCTTTCATTATGAGATGAGTTTTCCCAGTTGTTAGCCATTGTTCAATATCACCTCCTTGCAAAATGTGATTGAACTGTTTTGATAGTTGTTTATGAAGGCTTGTTAGGTGTTTAAGCCAAAAGCCATGCAGTTCATCGTCGCCTGGTGCAGTCCAATTTTTAATTTTCTTTGCTCTTTCACTTATTAATTGTGGTGTTTTTATTAGATCTTGCATTTGTTGGTTACATTTTTCAACCTCTTTCACCCAGCCTGCTTTTTTATTATAATCTATTGGATTGTCCCATAATTTCCCCCAGAATTGCACTGTTTCTTTTTTATTTGGTGTTTCTAGGTTTCTTGCAGTTTCTCCTTCTATGCTTTGGTAGAAACGTCTCTGATTCGACTGGAATTGGAGATTCTGCCTGTGTTGTGTAATTCTGGCTTCGTATCTGCTAATCTTCTTTGACATTGCTGTTATTTGCAGCTTTATTATTTCCAGGACTTCTCTGATTTTCCTTGAATCTAGGTGGTATTTTTGGATCAGATACTGTTTGGTGTTTTCATTCTTCAGCTTCTTGTCTTTCATATCTTTCAGTTTACTAGCATCTGATCTAAGCCTGGAGATTTTATTTTCTAATCGAATCTTCCATTTAGGTGATGTACTGCTTTCTTTTTTTACAGGTCCACTGATCTTATATCCGGGCTCTTGTGTTGTTATTGTTGCTGCACTGTACATTAGTTGGTTTGTTTCTTGCAAATTCTTGGTTGTTATTTCTGCAAGTGCAGCATTGACATCTTTTAATGCCTGAGCAAGTTGTTTTTTGGCAACTGTTTTTAGAGCTGGAAGTTGAACCCTGGTGGTTGTTTGGTTCATGTGCTCAGTTATTTTTTGCTTTAGTTCTTGTTGCTTTTCTGTTAAACAGCATTCGGGTTTTTGAGGTGAAGGCAAAGGGGCGGTTGCATGGTTTTGATTTTGAAACAGTTCAGCAACAGTGGCATCCTCTATTTCCAACACCTCCTCCACCTGCGCCTGAGCAACTGCTTCAGTTGGTGGTAATTCTTCTTCCATATCTTGAGCCTGTGTTGCTCTTTGCAGTTCTTCCAGCTCAACTTCTGTGAATACTTTATTTCTTATTATGAATCTTCTCTGGTCTGCTAGCCTTTGTTCTGTTATTTCTGTATCTGGATGCTTCTCTTTCCAAATTTGGTACATTATTTTTAAATAACCTCTTCTAGTTGAACTAGACTTGTAATAGCAGATCATTATTTCCTTGTTGGCATTTTTCATATATTTTTTTCGGTTAAGCAATGTTTCTTCCAGTAACCTTGCAGTCTCCAGCCCTGGTTGCTCAACTGAAGATCCTGAGTCCTGTTGCCCACTTGCCACCAGATGCCCAGGGACTCTAGCATCTGGCGCGGTCCTTGTTGACCCGGGCGACGACCGATCTGGTATAGATTTATTAAAGTTACGTCTCACCATATTGTTGATGGGAGAGGCATTCTTGGTCTGGCTCCTCTGGTGAGACCTGTCCAGTATGGTTGGACCTCTGGCATAGCTCTCACCTTCCTCAGAGCACACAAGCCCCCCAACCACGCCAAGGTAGTGCCTCACTGGGGGATGATGATGATGATGATGATGATGATGATGATGATGATAATTCTACCTTTTTGGCACCATCTTGCAGAACTTGTATAATGTCCTATTTAGGGGCTCATTAGCCATTATGCACCCAAATACCACCTTGTCATCTTTTTCTTCATCTTAGTCTGAATAACAAGCTCCATTCACTACTTTTCCTCCTGTAGAAAAAAGACCAGGGGTGAGAGAGGGTGGCAAGTGGACAAGCTATAGGTAGAAAAACTCTACTATAGGGAGAGCACCGCCTCCCTGACCTGCTCTCTTGTTCCTTAAAAGAAAAGAGTGGTGGGGTTCTGATACATGCAGTCAAGCACTTAAAGCCAGGTTTTAAGATGATTATATAAGAACATAAGAACAGCCCTGCTGGATCAGGCCCAAGGCCCATCTAGTCCAGCATCCTGTTTCGCACAGTGGCCCACCAGATGCCATTGGGAGCCTACAGACAGGAGTTGAGGGTGTGCCCTCTCACCTGCCGTTACTCCCCTGCAACTGGTACTCAGAGGCACCCTGCCCTTGAGGCAGGAGGTGGCCTACAGCCCTCCGACTAGTAGCCATTGATAGACCTCTGCTCCATGAAGTCATCCAAACCCCTCTTAAAGCCATCCAGGTTGTTGGCTGTCACCACATCCTGTGGCAGAGAGTTCCACAAGTGGATCACGCGTTGTGTGAAATAGTACTTCCGTTTGTTGGTCCTAGACCTTCTGGCAATCAATTTCATGGAGTGACCCCTGGTTCTAGTGTTGTGTGAGAGGGAAAAGAATCTCTCTCTCTCCACTTTCTCCACACCATGCATGATTTTATAGACCTCTATCATGTCTCCCCACAGTCGTCTTTTTTCTAAACTAAAAAGCCCCAGGTGTTGTAGTCTTGCCTCATAGGAAAGGTGCTCTAGTCCCCTGATCATCTTGGTTGCCCTTTTCTGTACCTTCTCCAGTTCAACAATGTCCTTTTTAAGATGTGGTGACCAGAACTGTATGCAGTACTCCAAGTGTGGTCACACCATAGTTTTGTATAAGGGCATTATAATGTTAGCCGTTTTATTTTCAATCCCCTTCCTAATGATCCCTAGCATGGAATTTGCCTTTTTCACAGCTGCCGCACATTGAGTCGACACTTTCAACGAGCTGTCAACCACAACCCCAAGATCCCTCTCCTGGTCCGTCACCGACAGCTCGGATCCCATCAGCATATACTTGAAGTTGGGGTTTTTCGTCCCAATGTGCATCACTTTACACTTGCTAACATTGAACTGCATTTGCCATTTTGTCGCCCACTCCCCCAGGTTGGAGAGATCCTTTTGGAGCTGCTCACAATCCGTTTGAGATTTCACTATCCGGAAGAGTTTGGTATCATCTGCAAATCTGGCTACTTCGCTGCTTACCCCTGCTTCTAGATCATTTATGAATACATTAAAAAGCACCGGTCCCAGTACAGATCCCTGGGGGACCCCACTTCTTACTTCCCTCCATTGTGAAAACTCTCCATTTATACCTACCCTCTGTTTCCTGTCTTTCAACCAGTTAGCAATCCACACATGTACTTGTCCCTTTATCCCATGACAGCTAAGTTTCCTCAGGAGCCTTTGATGAGGAACTTTGTCAAAAGCTTTTTGGAAGTCCAGGTAGACTATGTCAACTGGATCACCTTGATCCACACACTTGTTGACACTCTCAAAGAAGTCCAAAAGGTTGGTGAGGCAAGATTTACCTTTGCGGAAGCCATGCTGGCTCACTCCGAGCAGGGCCTGTTCTTCTAGGTGCTTTACAATTTTATCCTTGAGGATGCTTTCCATCAATTTGCCTGGAACGGATGTTAGGCTAACTGGCCTGTAATTTCCCGGATCTCCCCTGGATCCCTTTTTGAAAATCGGTGTTACATTTGCCACTCTCCAGTCCTCTGGTACAGAGCCCGATTTCAGGGATAAGTTAAATATTTTAGCAAGAAGGTCGGCAATTTCACATTTGAGTTCTTTGAGGACTCTTGGATGGATGCCATCCGGCCCTGGTGATTTGTTAGCTTTCAGTTTTTCCAGACAGTTTAGAACATCATCCCTTGTCACTTTTATCTGACTCAGCTCTCTAGCCTCCATCCCTAAAAAGCCTGGTTCAGGAACAGGTATATGCTCAGTATCCTCTGTCGTGAAGACAGATGCAAAGAACTCATTCAGTTTCTCTGCAACCTCCATATCCTCCTTAATAATCCCTTTCACTCCCTCATTGTCTAATGGCCCAACCGCCTCCCTGGCAGGTTTCCTGCTTCTGATGTACTTAAAGAAGTTTTTGTTATTCCCCTTGATACTTTTGGCTAAATGTTCCTCAAACTCTCTTTTTGCCTCCCTTATTGTCACCTTGCATTTCTTTTGCCAGAGTTTGTGTTCCTTTTTGTTCTCTTCGTTTGGACAGGCCTTCCAATTTCGGAAGGAAGTCTTCTTCCCTTTTATGGCTTCCTTGACGGTACCCATTAGCCATGCTGGCATCCTCCTGGACTTAGTGGTACCTTTCCTCCTTTTGGGTATACAATCTAACTGGGCTTCTAGTATTGTGTTTGCACACACATGTACGTTTGCACTAACAGCAATGTCCATGAGCAGTTTTAAGCACTCTGCCAAATAAAGTGTAGAATGTGTTTGGACTATAGCTACATGAGCAGGATTTGACTATGATCCCACATGTGTACATACACTTGTAATTATTCACTAGGCCACTTGCTTTCTTTTAAGTTCCTCCCTGAAACCGCTCTTAAAGTCTACCAAAGTTCTGGCACAATATAGCCATGCTAAAAAATAGCATTGCAATTATTAGTTTCAACTAGGTACAGTTCTGCAGTCTGTGCAAGCTAGGTTATTATCAGCACCTATAAATATTTAAGTCTCCTATTGAAGGGCACAGAGTCTGTTGTCTGTTGTTTCACAATACTTGGAACACTAATTGTGCCTGAGTTTTTGTCTATGTGCTTATATAAACCAAATGAATTTGGCACATGGCCTGCTTCAAATATGGGTGAGGCTTAAAAAAATTATTATACCATCTGATCAGAGTTTTCCCTCTTACCAAGATGCTTTACTGTACAGTAGAGAACATTAAAATTATACCGTGTGTGTGAGTGTAATTTCTGTCTGAGATAAGTGGCAGTTTTTAATCTATCATTGATCTGGCTGAAGACTTCTTGGTAGAGCTACATGTTATGGGAACACCAAAGCTGATCTAAAGTAAATTTATTACTTGTTTAAGATAACACTCCCTGTTTTATTTGTCAATGAATCACAGCCTCAACAGGATTTCTATTATATAATCCTTTCATTTAAACAAATCTTTTATGTCAGTAAGGTACTTAAGCAGTGGTGCTGTGCCGACATGGGTGTCCTATTATTGGCTAATGTGTAGCCAGATGTAGCACCTTAACATCAATTTTTTCTCACTTACAGGGGTAGCCAAATTGGTTCAGGAGCTCAGCCAACTTAGGGACTCGGGATGTGCAGAACGTTTCGAGCTCTAAATGTTCCGACTCTAAACAGACCTTCAAATGTTTCAAGCTCGCAACGGAATGCCCTTCAAATGAAGTTGGAATGTTCAAAGCATCCTGAGTGCCATTTTGGAGGCACGTTTTTCCTTTGCTGACTGCTTTTGGCACTGGCTTCTGATTGGCTTGCAATCTCCTTGCTTCATGGTTGGCTTGTTATCATACAAATCAAAAGTACAGTTCTGGTCACCATACCTCAAAAAGAAGATTATAGAACAGAAGAATGTGCAGAAGAGGGCAACCAAGATGATCAGTGGCCTAGAACACCTTCCTTATGAGGCAAGGATACAACACCTGGGGCTTTTTAGTTTAGAAAAAAGACAACTGTGAGGAGACATGATAGAGGTCTATAAAACTATGCATGATGTGGAGAGAGTAGAGAGAGAGAAACAAAATTCCCTTGTCTCATAACATTAGATGTGGTGATCCCATGAAACTGATTGCCAAGAAATGTAGGACTGACAAAATGAAGTACTTCTTCACAACACATGACTAATCTATGCCACGAGAGTGGCCCCGACATGCCAGCCGTGCGACATGCCAGCTGTGCGGCCCCTTCAGGAGTTAAAAGGCTGGTGCTGCTTTCCTGGGCTGCGCTGTGAAAGCAGTGCCAGCCTTCGTTTAACTACTGAAGGGGCCACGCGGCCCCTTCGGCAGTTAAAGGGCAACTCTGTCTCCTCTCTCTGCCGGCTGAGGAGCCTCAAGGCTCCGTTCAGCCAGACCACACCCCCGCGTCTGATGTCAAATGTGGGGGCGGGGTCATGGGGCGGCAGCGGCCGCCGCTCACAGGCCGCCGGCGATCCCGCTCCGCCACTGATTCTCTGCCACAAGATGTGGTGACAGCCATCAGCCTGGATGGCTTTAAGGAGGGCTTAGATAAATTCATGGAGGACAGGTCTATCAATGGCTGCTAGTCACTTCCAGTCTAAGAGGCAAGATGCCTCTACATACCAGTTGCAGGGGAGCAACAGCAAGAGAGATGGCATGCCCTCAGCTCTTGCCTGTGGGCTTCCCTGAAAAAGAAAGTTGGCTGCAAAAACAATAACAACCATGTAGAACTGACTAGGGATGTGCACGAACCTGTTCGGCATTCTATTCCTAGAACACGGAACAGGTTCGGGAACCCCCGCATTTGAACCAGTTTGAACACGGGCACGGGGACTCCTTTAAGGTGTGGGGAGGGTTCTCTTACCTTCCCCCTCCGGCACTGCTGTAAAAACCACTGGTGCGGGGAAGCTGTTTTCCCTCTTGCCGCCCTGGTCAGTGTAATACTGGAAGTGGCGAGAGTGGGCATGTCATGCATGCGCCCACAACTTCTGGTATTACACGGCAAGAGGGAATACAGCCGCTCTGCACCAGCAGCTTTTACAGCAGCATCGGAGGGGGAAGCATGGCAGGGGAGGTAAGAGCACCCTCCCCAAGCCTTAAAGGAGACCCCACCCGCCTTCCAGCTGTGCATAGAACCAGTCCCATGCACATGCCTCGAACTGACTTATTTGCTCATGGAGGCTGTTTTGTGGTTTTCCTGCATGAAAATAACTTCTAGGTGCTTTTCCCCTTGTAAATCTACTTGATGGTATTATCCAGCCCACATTTGACCAGCCATGGGGGACTTTGACAAATGCTTTGTTGAAATAAAAATAAATTGCATCCACAGCATTCCACTGAGGTAGCAACACTACAGAAAAATGGATCATAAGATTTGTTTGGCAGGATCTATTCCTGATAAATTCATGCTGGCTTCTACTAATCACTGAATTGTTATCAAGACAGATGCAGACTGATTAGTCTGTAGTTTCCTGGATTCTACCTATTTCACCCCTATTTATTTATTTATTTAACATACTTCTATACCACCCAAAAACTTGCATCTCTGGGTGGTTTACAACAGAACAAAATATATGATGACAAGAAATTAAAACACTAGCTAACACAACAACAAAAATTAAAACATTACTTAAAATAAAAGACAGCAGAAAATTAAAACATAACAATTTAAAAAATTTAAAACAATATTTTAAAACCATGTTAAAACTATTTAATCAGTATTTAATTAAAATACTATTGTGAATTACCCATCTATATTGTGGCATCTCATTCATTCTCCAGGATTTATCAAGATGATAGACAGGCGTTCTGAGGATACAACAAGAAGTTATTTAGTATCTTGAGACTTAGAGACTTTAATTTAAGGGGAATACATTCCAAGAGGCAGATCATGGCATCTAGAAAGTAGATGGCTACTCGAAAGACTGATAGGGCCGAGTTTGTAAATGGGTCCAGGTCATTGGCAGAGTGAGCACTGGGCCAGGGGGCTCGGGCATCCACAGATTAGCTGCAAGCCCTGGACCTATTGCCAATGGCTTGTAAACCCCATGCCTCCACCCTTGATCTTGTTTAGAAGAAGAGGAGATGGTAGGGAGGGTCTTTGAGCTGGAACTTTTCAGGCATTTCCTATTATTGCCTCCTTGTCAATAATAGGAAATAGGAATAGCAATAATAGGAAATGCCTGAAAAGTTCCAGCTCAAAGCCCCTCCCCACCATCTCCTGCTTCTTCCAAACAAGATCAGGGATGGGGGCGTGGCATGGGAGCAGCCATTAGGTCTGGGGCTCGCAGCCAATCAATGGAGGCCTGAGCCCCCTGGGCCAGATCCTTCCAATTTGCTTGTGATCTCCTTGCTTCTTGGACAGTAATTCACATGTGGCTGCACCATACATTTGTATAAGAGCATTATGATATTATCAGTTTTATTTTTAATCCCCTTCCTAATCATTCCAAACATGGAATTGGCCTTTTTCACAGCTGCCACACATTGAGTTGACACTTTCAATGAGCTGTCCACCATGACCCCAAGATCCCTCTCCTGGGCAATCACTGATAGCTTAGATCCCATTAGCGTATATATGAAGTTGGGGGTTTACACCCCAATCAGTCAATCAATTCTTTATTACAGTTGGAGACCAGCATAAAATTAATACAGATTAAAAATTATAGGTAACAAAGCTAAAATTAAAGATGATTGCAGTTTAAGATTTAAAAAAACAATAGATATTAATTCATCATCAAAAGGCTAAAACTAAAACTATAACTAAAATACACATTGGTACTAAAGTTATTAAAAAACAGAGAAGATAAAATATTGTAATAAATTAAAAAAGGGGGGGGTATAAAACTGTATAGTCCAGGTTTAAAGTTGTACAAAGCAATAAAAAGACAATGGAATGCAATAAAATGCAATATAATGCAGTAAAACAATGGGTATGGAAGCGTGGGCGAGTGCGATATCGATCCAGAGTCATCAAGAATCAGATTAGGGGGGCTCACCGCCTATCATCCTTCGCCGGATGCCAATCGCAGCAGCACAGAACTTGGCAACATTCTGTGTAATGGCAGAGTTAGAATCAGAGAGCAATAAATGACTGTAGAATTGACTCGTACTTCCCGGGAACTTACTTAGCAATAGGAAAATGAGGGTAGCACATATGTCTCTGTAGAACAGGCAAAACAGAAGGACATGCTCAATGGTTTCGATCTGTTCCTAGCCACAGGGGCATGAATGCTCAGCAAAGTTTTCACTCCAATATGCATCACTTTACACCTGCTGAACCGTGTATGCCATTTTGTTGCCCACTCCCCCAGTTTGGAGAGATCCTTTGGAGCAATTCACAACCTGTTTTGGATTTCACTATCCTAAACAGTTTGGTGTCATCTGCAAGTCTGGCCACCTCGCTGCTTACCCCTAGATCTAGATCATTTATGAATAAATTAAAAACCACCCCTTCTGATCATGTGCAAACACCCTATGCCTTCTATACCCTCTGTCAAAACCAAGCAAAGTTTTGGAGGAGCTTTCTACTATTATTGACTCTTAACAATGGCAACCTTTTTTTTTTTTTGCTTGGAGTACTGTTATCAATATACAACCTCTAGTGATTCAGTTTTGGCTTTTGGCATAACTCTGCCTTACCACAATGCATGACTCACATTAACTGGTTAGATAGCTGCAATCTTCTTAATGTAAATACTTGTAAATATGTCCTGAATTAAGATTCTTACAATCGTATAGATCTGATAAAGATCTAAAGTAGACAGGATGAGGCAGCCATGTTTTCCTTTACAGGTCTTTCTTATTTGTGTTTAAAATTTAGATGGGGTCCTCATTTTACATTGAAAGGAGCACATTAGTAAGAGGAGCTGAACTCAGAGGAGAGACTGAGGATGCTCAACCCCTCATGCTGAGATGCTTGTTGCCAAAATGCCTGGTTTTGGTGAGCATAGTGCGCAACCCCCGCCCCATGCTAATGGAACTGTGGGCTCACAATCTCAATTTTGGATATTTAAGTTCATGGGGGGACCATAACTGGTTTCCACTCCTCACCTATTTAGAAATTCAGGAAGGTTCTGTTTCCTCCTCTTCTTAAGTGTACATGTGCATCTCTCTATTAAATACTGATTTATATTGATGTAATAATTTGGTTTTAGGTAAGTATTTGGTTTAACTTTGATATAAACATTTGTTATAGCTTTGTCCTCAGTTGATCTAGATAATGTTTTGTATCTTGAGTTAATGTTTAGTGTTTTTGTATGTATCTTCATCAATCACAAATGCTACTGTTTTATAGGGGTCTTTTATATTGAAATAAGGGCCTGAAGGTACCTGATAAATTCCATCTCTGAACTAAGCAGGTGTTAGGCTGGAAGGACTCAATGGGAGATAACAATCCACTTTGAGGAAGAGTGAGACAGATACAATAAATAAAATCATTGCTACCTGGGCAGATAGGCACCTTTTAAACAAATATTTACACCTGAAGGGACATTTCTTACAAAAGTGTAAGTCGTCCACTTTATCTGCTGGGTCCAGAAGATGACAGCAGTCTTCTAATCAGCTACCATTTTCGGAACTGGGCCAAGATTCTGAGCAGTTTTTATGTACATATAATAATTTATATACATCTACAAGGGGAAAGGGGCTCAGAGTTTTGGCTACCTCCAAGCAGAAACTCATGAGAGCTATGTCTGGCAAACTATAAGCGATTGTTGCTCAAGCAGCTGCTTGGAGCAGACTGTGCAAGGCTCTCCACACGAGCAGTGCGGAGAGCCTTTAGAGGGTTCGGCGGGGAGAGTGGGCTTGACCCGCTTTCCCCGCAGACAAGCAGGGAGCTTGCCCTGGGCAGCCGGATCAGCCACCCACACAATTACCGGCTCTATCACAGAGCCGGTTGGGGCAATGGGGATTGGGAGCCTCCCGGCCCTTGGAAGTCCCAAATGCCCCGCACAAGTGCATGGGTCATTCTGTGAAGTCTCCCGATGCCGGGAGGCTTGTTGTAGCCTCCTGGTTGGAGGTCTCCTTGTGAGTCGCCATGCCGCGGAGCTGCACCACGGCGACACACAATTGGAGGTATAGGGTAAGCGGAGCACTCACTCTGCTCACCTCGTTTAAGGGAGGGGAATTATGCAGGCTTGCCACCGGGAGCAGCATGGCTCCCGGTGGTTCACATGCATGCTGGAACCAGGGCTGGGCTCCCTTAGTCCAGTTTCCACTGCGGGTGAGAATAGCCTCTGCTTGTTTTATGGCTGCTGCCCAAGCAGAGTGAAGTGGCCTCACCCCTCCCTTAGGGAATATTTTGTTGCTTGAAGGCACCTTACTTGGTTTTCTAAGCCCTGATTCCAGCAGGTCTTCAAGGGACTCCTTGAAATCAGAGGATGAAGGCAGTGCTGTGCTCCCTGCTTGAGATGGAGGTGCTGGCTTGGGTTTCTTGGTTCTCCTGGTGTATGTGTATGTGTCAGGGTGTGTGTCTTGGTACAGGGTCACCAGGGTTGTGGGTCATAGGGTCTTCTACACCCTGTCTCATCCTCTAAACTAGTAGCAGTAGTAGTTTATTATCCTTAATGACCAGACCAAACATAATTATAAACACACAATGGAAATACAATAGAACAACATACCTCTGTCCAAAGTTAATTCACAGCTGATATATCAGCAACCTGTTCATTGAAATGGACAGCCCATGCTGCCCCCCAGTTGCTATTTTAAATCTGAGACCACTGTTTCTTGTAACAGGATTCATGGATTGCAACTAAGCCATTGCAACTAGGGATGATGGGAGTTGTAGTCAAGAACCTTTGGGAGTCCCTGTTAGAGGGAACATTGGTCATGACAAAAAGCAGCTGGTGGCACCAACAGAAGCCTAATCTGTGATATTCAAAAGCAGGGGTTATTGTTCCCAAGACTAGTATCCCAGATTGGATCTAGGGAAGGATGTGGGGAAAGGGTGGGGAAAAAAGGAGAGGTGGCACTGGCAGGAAGTAAAGAGACATGGAGGCTATTCACACGAGCATGCAAAACCAGACTAAGGGAGCCTAGCCCGGTTTTGCACACTCGTGTGAACCACCGGGATCGGGAGTGATCCTGGTGGCTACATGGTGGCAAACCCACTTGTGAAACCTCCTAATTAAATGAGGTTAAGGGAGTTAGTGCTCCCTTGACCTCATTTTTGTGATTGTGTGGCTGCCAGTAATTCACTCGTGTGGTGCATTATTGGGGTTCCAGGGGGCAGAGCACTGCATGGCAGCGCTTCCCTGCACCCAACCCCCTGGAGCTGCTGGGTGAGCTGCTGGGCGAGCTGCTGGGGAAGCCGCCACTCATCTGGGCAGTCAATCCGCCTGCCCAGGGAAGGGTGAGTGATTGCCTGCAGGGAGGGGCGGGCAAACCCACTCTCCTTGCAGACCTTCTCACTGATCGTGAGAAGAGCTCCATGGAGGAGGGAAGATGTTGGACAGGGAGAAGCAGCTCTTGGCCATATTACAGCTTTTAGAGGTGGCTTCTAGGGTCACAGCCTTGTGTTAACCCTGAACCATTTTTCATATGCTTACATACCAGCAGAATTGGCCTTTGAACACAGACCTCACCAAATACTGTATCTGAACACATTTCATTTTGAGTAGAGCTAACTTTTAAAAAGGCCTTAAGCTGGCTCAAGGCTAGGTTAAATTAACTGATTCAGTACTGCCTTCACAAAGAACTTTATTCTGTCACCTGTAAATACAATGAGAAACTGTATTAGTCCCTTATTTAACATGTTTTCTGACAGAAACACTTGTTAACCATACTGAAGGTAGCTTACAATATTTTAAGATTTCCCCTATCCTTTGGGTATATCCCACCTCTTCCTAAAGTTGCCTTTGGCCATCCTTTCCCTAGACAGATTAAACAAACAAACAAACTTCAGCCAAATCCCTTCTATGTCACTCCCTTTCTTGTCCTCAGATGAACAATTCCTCACTAAACCATCCACATACAGTACAAACACTCTATCCCCCCTTTCCACACTTCCTTTCTCCTTCTAACCTCTCAACCCTCCCAGCTGAACATCTGGCCTAAACGATTACTCCATGAATATCTCTGTGCTGAAATGTATTTAAGGAGTGTGCAAGTAAATAAGTAATACAAGACCTCTTTATATTAAGAAAAGCAGGGTGGCATTACTTCTTCCATTCATTATTGCTTAATAAATAAAAACAGAAACCTGCAATGAATTTGAGTAGAACCACCATTTAAACCCATGACCACCCAGTAGGTAAAAAAGGCAACCAAAGAAAGTTGTTTTGCTCTGGAACTGATTGCAGTCATATTTGTGGTTGATCTGACGTGTGTGTGTGTGTGTGCGTTCGTGCGTGCGTGCGTGCGTGCGTGCGTGTGTGTGTGTGTGTGTGTGTGTAATGGATTAACCAAGCAAAACAAGATGTATTATTAAGCCAGAACTTGGCAATTATATAGAATTACATGGACCAATAATTTATATATGTTTATTTTATATTATACATTTATACATAAACTAAATATTTATATTATGTATGTATTAATCCAACCCCCTAAATATAAACCATCTCAAACAAAATGAATGGGTGCAAGGAAAAATGAAAAGAGAAATGAAGTGTGCTCAAAAAGTGGTGGTTATTTAACATACAATAGAAAAGTATGCTATTGGAAAAAGAATTGACTACGGTTGCAGTGGTATGCACACTTACTTACCTGGAAATGAATCTGAATCCCAGTGAACTTCTGAGTAGCTAAACAAAGAAGTCATTCACATGGCCAACGTTAGTGATGTGCACGGTCCGGAGAAGTCCGGACCGGCACCGAAGGGGGGCCTTGTTTCTAGGGTGGGGAGGGCTTGCTTAGCCCTCCCGCCTCCTTGCCCCCGCCAGCGCCCGTATTGAACAGTATAGGGGCGCTGGAAACCAGCCGCCCCCCCCGCCGCCGCGGCGGCGAAATAATCCCCAAGGTCAGCCAGCCCTCCCTCCCTCCCAGCTAGCTGCCCTCCCACCCACCCACCCGCTCGCTCACCCGCTCGAACACTGTATAAAAAACGAGAGGAGCTCCGGCACAGAGCTCCTCTCGTTCGGAAGGCCTCCTGAAGAATGGCGGCTTGCGCGCGCGCGCATGCGCGCGCCGCAAAGCACACCGTTCTCCGGAGGCCCAGTCTACCCGGCGGGAAAGGGCCGGGTAGACCGGGCCTCCGATCGCTGAGTAGACCGGGCCTCCGATCGCTGGAGGCCCGGTCTACCCAGCGATCGGAGGCCCGGTCTACCCGGCGGGAAAGGGCCGGGTAGACCGGGCCTCCGATCGCTGGGTAGACCGGGCCTCCGGCGATCGGAGGCCCGGTCTACTCAGCGATCGGAGGCCTGGTCTACCCGGCCCTTTCCCGGCGGGTAGACCGGGCCTCCGGAGAACGGCGTGCTTTGCGGCGCTCGCATGCGCGTGCGCGCAAGCCGCCATTCTTCAGGAGGCCTTCCGAACGAGAGGAGCTCTGTGCCGGAGCTCCTCTCGTTTTTTATACAGTGTTCGAGCGGGTGAGCGAGCGGGTGGGTGGGTGGGAGGGCAGCTAGCTGGGAGGGAGGGAGGGCTGGCTGACCTTGGGGATTATTTCGCCGCCGCGGCGGCGGGGGGGGGGCGGCTGGTTTCCAGCGCCCCTATACTGTTCAATACGGGCGCTGGCGGGGGCAAGGAGGCGGGAGGGCTAAGCAAGCCCTCCCGCCCTTAAAGGCATACCCCCCACCCGGACCCGAACCAGGCAGGGCCGGACCGGTCCGGCAGTTCGGCCATTCTTTGGAATGGCCGCCAGACCGGTTCGGGCACACTGCTAGCCAACGTGAGGAGGGTGGCTGGGGAGGCAGGCTCCTACCTGCCTCCCCACACATGATCACCCTTCCTCTGAGGCTCTGCTGCTTGTGCGGCATATGAGCAGCACCACAGCAAGTGGCAGAGCCAGGAGCCAGAGGAGGAAGTCCTCCAGCATCCCACAATGCACCTTGCCAGGAGCGTGGTGCATTGGGGGATTTCCCCACTGCCAGGTGCTCTTGCCGCTCGGCTCTTTGGATGCTTGGGCCGAGCATTCGCACAACTAGGAAGTAGGGTGGAAGGGTACGCTTGCACCCTTTTACCTCATTATTAGCCTGGGTACAAAACCTGGGCGGCTACCCCAGTGCAGAGCACCAGGATCAAGACCATTCCCAGCACTCCACACAAGCAGCCCTACCTGGGTAGGGCTGCTCGTGTGAATACACTTTTAGTATAATGTTTTACATTTTGTATTTAGTTGCTAAGCCGTGCTGATAAACTTCTTTCCTCAAAGCCTCTTTTTAATATTCAACCTTGTATTCAGAGCAATGTAAAAAAAAGTAGCAAGCTAACCCCAGAACTGGTTCTAAACTGGGAGCAGAGTTGCCAGTTTCTGCATTCTGGTACCTAGGAGGGATCCCAGCAGTAGGACCTGCAGTGTCAAGGGGCAGTACCTAGGAGGGTCAGAGGTCGAGTCTGTGGGGTCAAGGGATGGGAGTGGAGCTCTCTGGCAAAGAGAAAGAGCCCAGTGGGAAAGGCATGGAGCTGTCAAAACTCTTTGTTCATCTAAGTTGTACAGCTATTCCATTGTACAATGTTGTACAGTGCTATACATCCACACTGTTGTACAACTGTACAACAGTTATACAATGCTATATACCCATGCATGTACTAAGCCAATACTGATCATCCTCATACCATCCAGTCTCCAAATATTGCAAGAACTGGATGCGTATAACTCAAGCAAGTGAGCTCTGTTACAGACAACACATCACACATAAGAAACATAGATGCAGCACCCTTTAAAGGAATTAAAGATTTAGAAGACAGTTCCGAAAAATGTTTATCCATAGTATAGATCAAGCCTGCTCAACTTAGGCCCCCCAGTTGTTTTTGGACTACAATTCCCATAATCCCCAGCCACAGTGGCCAGTTGCCAGGAATTATGGGAGTTGTAGGCCAACATCTGCAAGAGGTCCGAAGTTGAGCAGCCCTGGTATAGATGTAAAACGTTGAGGTTGAGAGTCTCTAGCCTGAAGCACAATCAGTGCATCTATGGCAAAGAGCTCAAAACCTACTGAAAGACTGCATGGATGTTTCCTCCACACATCTGCTGTAGTGATGGTGCTAATTTCCTCATTCTTACCAGAGTCTTTAGTCTGAAAACTTTAAGTTGGTTCTTTGATTCTTGGAAAACTGAAGCAACTCTGTTATGATTGACTAGACCATGAGGGCAGAGACTGTATTTCTGTTTTACTGGAGACAATAGATCTTGGGTGTGCTAACTTAAGGGGATACTCTGAATTGTTTTAAAATTGTTTTTATATTGTTTTAAGCAGTGTATTTGTAAATTGTGTTTGTTTTTATGTTTTTTAAATTTGTTGTGAACCACCCAGAGCCTTTGGATGGTGCGGTCTAGAAATGTAATACATAAATAAATAAAATCTTCCCCACACTGTTAGAGATCTGGAGAGCAAGCCCCGTCTCATATGAGGAAGGCCTCATTTGGAACTATCCAAGAGTTATTAAGCAGTACTCATGCTTGAGTATATGCTTATTTCAGGTAGTATTAGATTACTGTTTTAACTGTGATATTAAATCAGTGACTAACATCCAGACTAAGATATTGCTGAAGAGTTTATTCTAAAGGACTACATTTCAATAAGACTTTGTAGGGGGCAGCTAAGGGTTAAAACAAAGGGCCTGGAAATTCACAGGAACCCTGTGGTTGGTAGCCAAGCCAAGCGCAAGCCCAATCAAATTCAAAAGGCATTTTGAATTTTTGGGTGGAGGGGTCCACCCTCTCTTTTTGGGTGGAGGGATTAATAGCTCAGTTTGGTTTTAGAGCTACGTTCTGTTTTGGTGGTTCAGTCTGTTGGAAGCTGATGAAGAGAGAGCAGCCAGAAAAGGCCACACTCTCCCCCCACCCCACCCACCCAGGTCTTCAGCGGGTGGCCTGGACTGACAAAGCTGAAGGAAAAGCTACAGAAGAAGAAAACCTTTAAGATAGAACACCCATCTGAGAAAAAAACAATGGTAGGAAAGGTTCTTAATTAGACATTGCATTAGGTTGTTGCTTCTTTTCTTTTAGTGTGCCTGTGAATCCTACAAAATGGTTTGTTTTTCCTATTACCAACCCTTATATTTTCTTATCAATCAAGTGCTTCAGATAATTAAAAAACTCATTTTTCTATTGAAGACTAGTTTGGAATGCTCTGTGGGAAAGGGAAGGGAGGTTCCCTAGCACCATGTTAATGAGCCTTGAAGCCTAGGGGTCACCAATTGCACCTGTCCTGTGAGGGCTCTTTATTGATTCCAGTTGGATGGTGGGTGGCCTGGGTCTCTTACTCTACCCAGTCCAGAATACCCAAGGGGAAGGGGAGAAAGTGCCCTGCCCCTTGTGGTGGTAGCAAGCATTATCAGCCTGGAGGACCAGTCCTTTTAGTGGGAGTCAATCCTTCAGTCACCCTGTGACCAGTGGGTCTTGGGGGTCACCCTGCTACAGACTTCCATCAAGTAATTTAATCAGGATGTCATCCATTATAACCTTTTTTTCCTGGATTTGTTACTCACTCGGCTCCTTATCGGAGAAAAGGTTGGAAATTGAATCAATAATAATAACAACAACAACAACAACTTGATGGAACAGGAGTTTACATATGTAATGTTGCTTTCTTTCCATGAGGAAGCAACAAATTTGACTCTGTAATAATAACAGAAATACAAGAATACTAGTGGGCCCGGGCACAGAGCATCTGTGCCTCTAGTGCGGCCGGGCCCGCCGCCTTACCTCCGCGGCCGGGCCGGAGGGTGCCCCCGCCGCCGCCGGGCCGGAGGGTGCCCCCGCCGCCGCCGCCGGGCCCGAGGGTGCCCCCGCCGCCGCCGCCGGGCCCGAGGGTGCCCCCGCCGCCGCCGCCGCCGGGCCCGAGGGTGCCCCCGCCGCCGCCGCCGCCGGGCCCGAGGGTGGCCCCGCCGCCGCCGCCGCCGGGCCCGAGGGTGGCCCCGCCGCCGCCGCCGCCGGGCCCGAGGGTGGCCCCGCCGCCGCCGCCGCCGGGCCCGAGGGTGGCCCCGCCGCCGCCGGGCCCGAGGGTGGCCCCGCCGCCGCCGCCGCCGGGCCCGAGGGTGGCCCCGCCGCCGCCGGGCCCGAGGGTGGCCCCGCCGCCGCCGGGCCCGAGGGTGGCCCCGCCGCCGCCGGGCCCGAGGGTGGCCCCGCCGCCGCCGGGCCCGAGGGTGGCCCCGCCGCCGCCGGGCCCGAGGGTGGCCCCGCCGCCGCCGGGCCCGAGGGTGGCCCCGCCGCCGCCGGGCCCGAGGGTGGCCCCGCCGCCGCCGGGCCCGAGGGTGGCCCCGCCGCCGCCGGGCCCGAGGGTGGCCCCGCCGCCGCCGGGCCCGAGGGTGGCCCCGCCGCCGCCGGGCCCGAGGGTGGCCCCGCCGCCGCCGGGCCCGAGGGTGCCCCCGCCGCCGCCGGGCCCGAGGGTGCCCCCGCCGCCGCCGGGCCCGTCACCACGGCCAGGCCCGGCCAGGCCCGCCGCCTCGACTCCGCAGCCGGGCCCGCCTGGCTCCCCGGCCAGGCCCGCCGCCTCGACTCCGCGGCCGGGCCCGCCTGGCTCCCCGGCCAGGCCCGCCGCCGTTCTCCTGGGTGCGCCAGGACCAATCAGGCGCCCCCGCAGCCCAGCCAATCAGCTGGGCTGCCCGGACGCATTTCTCCTGGGCACACCCAGGAGAAATATATATATAGATTCTTCTACCTTAGGAGCGTGTGAGAAAAATAAAAATATCAAGACAACTTTTTCATCATATATTCATACATCTCTTTAGTATACAAAAACCTCTTTTAAAACTATTTCTGGCATAATGTTGAAAGTGGTGCCATTGTGGTCCTGGCTTCAAGCAGTGACCAACACATAAATCCAGAAGGAGAGGTGTGTTGGGATGCCGCCTTACCTATATTGTTTGCGTTGTTGCCTGCGTGGCCCTGTGGAGTCCAGCAGAGAGCACAGCATTCCTCCTTTGGGGCTTTCCCTGAAGGGAGCGGAGGTGAAATGGTTCCAGACTGGTCAGGTCCCAATGGGGTTGAGCAGGTGAGGCACAGAGAGCTGCATGGAACAACTCCAGTGGGGCAGCCATGTTGGGTGTGGCAGGAAGTAAGGTCAGGGAGGGGGCGGAGCTTGGAGTAGGCTTTAAGCCCTCTCAGTTCTGTATTGGGGCATTTAATGCCAAGGCATCTGATGATGAGGGCTGCTCTTGAGCATAGGAGTTGGAAGTTTCCCTGGAGATGGAACTGGCTGGATGCAACAAACCAGGAGGAGGGCTAAGGTGATGAAGTAACCTCTTCTCCTGGTCTACTCTGAGGCTGACCTTGTCTGTTCCCATCTTGTAATTCTGGGTTTAAGAAAGGCCAGGAACACACTTTCTCTCCCTTGGAGACTTAAAGAGTGTCCAAAAGACCTAGGGAGTCTAGATGGTGGCATGGGCTGCAGATCCCAATGCCACTCCAGGACCATATAATTCAGAGCCTTCTAAGGAACAGAACCACTCCAAGCCAGCACCCTCTGTTTTGGAACCCTTGAGGAGGCACTAGTCTTGTCCACAAGGCTTCCTGATCCTCTCCCACCTGGTGGAGCTGACAATGAAGTTGATTGGACACAACTGAATAGCAATGGAGGATAAGGCTCCAAGCATATGGACTGCCCCTTTAAATGATTTGATTCATTCATGAGTGAGTAGAGCATGTGATGATAGTCAGGCTAGAAGAGGAGGATATAAGAGGTCACTCAGTTGTGCTCCAGCCCCGTCAGTGCAAGTTCTCAGACTGGAGCTGTCTAAGGTCCTGCAGCAGCCAGACTCTATCTGTTGGGTCTGGACTCTGCCCCCCTCACAAACTTTTTCTTGCCCTGTAGGGTCTCGCTCACAGTGAGGGCAGGACAAGTACTATTCTTACGAGTCAACATTTTCAGTTTGATATTATTAAATCCTCAGGTTAAGATCTCAAGTGTATCAAATCTTGAAAAAAACTTGGCACACACTTAATGAACTTGGAGGCAATTGATTTTGTAGGCACACACATATAATCATAAACAGTTTTGCTCCATTCTATATCTGAGACATCAATCAGCAAGGAATGTCTCTTTTTCAGTACATAATTTTATTTCCCAAATGTAGATTGGTTTATTTTTAAAAACACAATATTCAAGGAACTTATGAAAGGTTTAGACTGAGCCAGAGATAATCTGGAGGCATCCGTCCAGCACTGAAGGGCACCAGCAAACCTCCAAGTCAGATGGGGTAGCCAACCCCAAAGAACCTCCTGGCTGCCACAGCAGGTGATCTGTAGTGGTACAGCTATTATGGCACTGATAGTAGTAGGGGCTCACTCTACATAGGGATATAGGAAGCGGCCCTATACCAAGCCAGACCAACGGTCCATCTAGCTCAGTAGCTCAGTATTGTCTCTACACTGACTGGCAGTGACTCTCCAAGATTTTAGGTAGGAGTTTCCCCCAGCCCTGCCTGGATTGAACCTGGAGCCTTCTGGATGCAAACCAGATACTCTACCACTGAGCTATGGCCTCATCCATAGTTTAAAATAAAAAGACTAAAAAGGAGGGGCATGGAGGACATATCTGGGAACCAAACACGGACACAGAGCTTAGCTCCTGGAAAAGGGAACAGGATCAGTCCAGAACTCTCTCCCCACACTGATCTGAGGCCCTTGCAGGGATGATAAATAGGCTGAGGAGTCAGTGGAAAGTCAGTAGGAATCCCCACCCCAGAGTGGGCAACAGAGGGCTCAGAGACCATTGGGTGCCTTAGGCAGACATTTCTTAAGGCCCCTCTTGCGGCAGACATCCCAACAATATACACAGACTGCCACATTTTAAAATCTGTATGTTTGTAATTGGCAATGTTTTCATATACTTCACAAAATAATATTACATATATTGCTTTGTAAATTAGGACAGTTTGGCCCATTTTACATGAAGATGCAACATGGGCTTGGAAACCGATGTGTATTTGTCATATTTATATACTGCCTCATCACGAGGTGATGTACACAATTTAAAACACAACACATATAAAACAGAGTTCATAAAACAGAATTCCATGCTAGGGATCATTAGAAAGGGGATTGAAAATAAAACGGCTAACATTATAATGCCCTTATACAAAACTATGGTGCGACCACACTTGGAGTACTGCGTACAGTTCTGGTCACTACATCTTAAAAAGGACATTGTTGAACTGGAGAAGGTACAGAAGAGGGCAACCAAGATGATCAGGGGCTTAGAGCACCTTTCTTATGAGGCCAGACTACAACACCTGGGGCTTTTTAGTTTAGAAAAAAGACGTCTGCGGGGAGACATGATAGAGGTCTATAAAATCATGCATGGCATGGAGAAAGTGGAGAAAGAGAGATTCTTTTCCCTCTCACACAACACTAGAACCAGGGGTCACTCCATGAAATTGATTGCCAGGAGGTCTAGGACCAACAAACGGAAGAACTTTTTCACACAACGCGTGATCCACTTGTGGAACTCTCTGCCACAGGATGTGGTAACAGACAACAACCTGGATGGCTTTAAGAGGGGTTTGGATGACTTCATGGAGGAGAGGTCTATCAATGGCTACTAGTCAGAGGGCTGTGGGCCACCTCCAGCCTCAAGGGCAGGGTGCCTCTGAGTACCAGTTGCAGGGGAGTAATGGCAGGAGAGAGGGCACACCCTCAACTCCTGTCTGTGGCTTCCAGCGGCATCTGGTGGGCCACTGTGTGAAACAGGATGCTGGACTAGATGGGCCGTGGGCCTGATCCAGCAGGGCTGTTCTTATGTTCTTAGAGTAAAAACAAAACAATTTCACCGAATAAAAAGTTAAAACAATCTGTAGGATAAAAACAATTAAACAGTTTAAAATTAATTTCAATTAAAAGCTTGAGAAAATAGGTGTGTCTTGAGGGTCTTCCTAAAAGCAAACAGAGAAGGAGATGTTCTTATATTGACAGGGAGCATATTCCAAAGCCACAGGGCAGCCACAGAGAAGGCCTGGTCCTGAGTCGCCACCGGCAACCATAGCTGCTAGCAACCATAATTGGACCTCTCCAGAAGATCACAACAGGCATCAGGATTCATGACAGAGTAGGCACTCTCTTAAGTACCCTGGACCCAAGCCATTGAGGGCTTTATAGGTAATAACTCTGGCAGTGTGGGTGGCAAAGAAGTGGTTCTTTTCTGCCCACATTGCTTCAGCAAATTCACATCCAGCAGAGCTGTCTAGGGTTGTGAGGGGGCTATTATATGCCCCCTCTCCTTTGAATTTGAACTTGGAACCTCCAGGTACTTAATGTGATGTCTTCAATGATTTTTTTCGTGGATACAATCTCTCGTATTTGGGCCACTGGATTCCACAGTTACTGAAGAGTCTACTGTGGAGGTGTCCAGCAACTTGTCTTATAGGATTAAATTGGATCACTTCTAGTTTGTGACACCTGAGGATGTGGACAAACTGCTTCAGACTGTATGCCCTACAACTTATGCCCTTGTCCCTTGCCCAACTTGGCTTATTTCATCTGGTAATTGTATTATCAGAGAGGGCCTGGTAAATATTATAAATGTTTCTCTGAGGGAGGGCAGGATGCCTCCTTGTCTTAAGGAGGCTATTATTAGACTTTATTTGAAGAAAACTGCATTGGATCCCTCAGGGTTAGCTAATTACAAACCCATTTCTAATCTTCCACAATTGGGCAAGGTGATTTGAGTGGGTGGTGGCCTCTCAACTCCTGGTTGTTTTGGATGATATGGATATCTAGACCCATTTCAAACTGGCTTTTGAGCAGGCTGTGAGGTTGAGACTGCTTTGGTTGGCCAGATGGATGATCTCCAATTGGCTATTGACAGAGGGAGTGTGACTCTGCAGATTCTTTTGGATATCTTGATGGCTTTTGATACCATTGACCATGGGATCCTTCTGGGTCACCTGAGAGAGGTGAGATTGGTGGCACTGTTTTACAGTGGTTCCAATCCTACCTTACTGGTAGTTTCCAGATGGTATCACTTGTAGACTGCTGCTCAGCAAAATGAGAATTAAAGTATGGAACTCCACAAGGCTCCATAAACTCTCTCCAATGCTCTTTAACATGTACATGAAACTGTTGGAAGAGATCAGCAGGAGGTTTGGTCAGGGTGTTGTCTATATGCTGATGACGCCCAGGTCTATTTCTCCATATTGACCTCATCAGGAAATGGCATAACTTCCCTAAATGCCTGCCTGGAGGCGGCAATGGGCTGGATGAGGGATAACAAACTGAAGTTGAATCCAAATAAGATGGAGGTACTGACTGTGAGGGTGGGGATCTGAGAGAGAGTTTAGATCTGCCTGTTCTGGATGGGGTTACATCCCACCTGAAAGATCAGGTACGTAGCTTGGGAATGCTCCTGGATCCCAAACTCCCTCTGGTTTCTCAGGTTGAGGCAGTGGCCAGGAATGCTTTTTAGCAGCTTCGACTGATACATCAGCTACAGCCATTTCTGGAGGTAAATTAACTTAAAACAGTGGTACATATGCTGGTAGCCTCCAGGAGGGACTATTGTGGCTGCCTTTGTACATAGTCCAGAAACAACAATTGGTTAGGGATGTGCGAACTGTTTCAATTTCAAACCAGCTCACCATCGGACTGGGCCTGTTCGAAGGCTTGCCCTCGAGACAAACAGGGACTGGTTCGGAATGGCTCAGCTTGGCTCAATGTTAAGCTGCACACACCAGGCTGGCTCAGGGGTTCTAATTTTTTTTAAAAAAGTAATAACTCACCACCAGCTCCAGGCTGTACTGCTAGACTCGGAGGGATGCTGCCGCAGCCACTGGAGATGTGTGTTGTCTCAGAAGGTTCCCCCTGCCCCCACCAGCCTCTCCCTGGTCATTTTCGGGCATGTAAATGGCCTTCAAAATGGCCACCATGATCAGGCAGAGGTCTGGGAAGGCCCGTAAATGGGCCAAACAGGCCCACAAAGGACTAGACGTAAGCCAGCAGCATCCCCCGGAGGCCACTTTTACAACCCAGAGCCAGCTGTGAGTTCTGAAAGAATTTTTTAAAAAACCATTAGAACCCCTAACCAGCTAAAACTTGGGCCGAACAGGCATTCTAGTTTGGAGTGCCAATACCGAACATGCCTGATCCGGATCGAGTCTGGTCCGGACTTGAGCCGAACTGGGCACACCGGTTTTGTGCACACCCTACAATTGGTACAGACTGTAGCAGCCAGACTGGTCTCAGGGACAACTCAAACGGACCATATAACACTGATTAAAAAAACCCTGCACGGTTGATATGTTTCTGAGAGAAATACAAAATGTTGCTAGAATAATCCAATTTTAATACACTGTCTACTTCACAGTGTAGAAAGTTAAAAAATAAAGAATAACAATTAATTTTAAATATGTTATTCAAGATTTGAGATTACACAGAAATCTTCTGTACAGCCTGGTAGCTTGCATAACTACCTTGCTGACAAGGTGAGAGGCATGTTATAAAGTGATGGCTCTTTTATATTTAGAAGGGGAGAGCAAATTTTCCTATTTAACCCAGCACAGTGTTTCTTCAGTGGCAGTTCCTAGTGTATCCCTAGTTATTTTATTTTATTTATTTATTTCTGTGATCCTTTTTGGGACAGAGAACAATTTTCTCATATCACATTCTCCTACTGCTTTGATAACCACCCCCCAGTATAAAACCAGTATATAAATATAATAGTGACAATAGAAATAGTAATAATAAAATTTAAAAATGATATCTTTACCAGCTTTTGGCTAATTCTAGGAAGACATTCCCTCCCATCTTTGAAGGGCCATGCAAAATGTGTTTGATTTCTCCTTAAGCCTTTTATGAGATTATGTCCAGCCACCACTCTAGGTCTTCAGAATGCAGTTAGACTCCTTCTTGCCTGTAAGGATCTTTTATTTTATTCATTCATTCATTCATTCATTCATTCATTCATTTTTACATTGATATCCCGCTCTTCCTTCAAGGAGCCCAGAGTGGTGGGCTTTTGGGGAGAGAATGTTCCTGACCACGATGCTCCCAAGTTAAAGCAGGAAAGAGGAGGTATTAAGAGCAGGACTCTAACCTAGTTCTGGAAAATAAGAAGAATAAAATTGAAATTAAATATTTAAGCACCCGAGAAGACCTCGTTGTAGATGTGTCCCAAGGGATGACTCCAAGGGGTAGCAGGTGACCCCTCCAAAAATATTTCCTACTCCTCCTTTTGCTCCCCCATCCACCAGACTGGAACTTGACAGCAAATGCTGGACTATATAGTCATGGTATATTATGGTCCTATAGCAGGGCTGCTCAGCTTCAGCCCTCCTGCAGATGTTGGCCTACAACTCCCATAATCCCTGGCTATTGGCTACTGTGGCTGGGGATTATGGGAGTTGTAGTCCAACAACAGCTGGTGGTGCCAAAGTTGAGCAGACCTGTCATCAAGCTTGAATTAATTATTTTTAAATGCCTTTTAAAAAAGAAAACTCATTCACTCACTCCTATACCCCAGAACAAGCAGCTGAAGCCATTGCAGCCAGATAGGAAGGAAGAAGCATCCTGAGCCAGGCCAGCCCTTAGCTTCCCTTCTGGCCAGGGCATTGAGCTGGGTGAGACCATGTGTGTGGGGAGGGCGGTCATCTCCCCAGTGAATATCAGCTGCCCTGGTACTGACCTCTCTCCTCACCGCAGTCTTTCCTGTCACATGGATAGGAATTGAAAACTAGCCTGGAAAACAGGTTTGGCATAATGCAAAAAGAGTATGTTCTAATCATCTGGCCCATTTTCTGAACTGTATGACAAATGACCAGTTAAATGACTTGGCTGTCATGGGTACTGGAAAAAAAATAACAAAATACCCATTTTGACCAAGTCTCTTGAACTGACAGATTTGCTTCTTGTCCCAACAACAGGCATATTTCACTTCATTGATAAGTTAAATAAATGAACAGCATTTATTACCTTACCTCTTTTAATGTATTTAAAATACCTCTTACCTCTTTTACCTTACCTCTTTTGATGTACCTTATTTAATGTATAGGAAAGTCCTCACTCCCCTAATAATGTTTTTTGCTCCTCCAAACTAGTTGTTCTAGAGTTGGCCCTTGTTTCCTTCACTGACTTCAAAGAATCAGGGCTAGATTGCTCAGCTACTTATTGGATCCAGACATTGCTCTGCAGTAACACCATTATAAGTTGCGGCTGTTGGTTGCAGAGAAAAAATATCATTTTTTTTCCACTGCCACAGAACACATCTGTTGAGCATTTTTTTAGGGATCTGAAGTTAGCAGATCTTACCTTTGGCAAGTTACACAGCACTAGTGCTCAATTCATGCAGATCATCATCATCTGACTATTACAATGAAAAGCATAGTTTTTGTACACCACTTTGGTAGCATTTTTGCAATGCAGAACAATTAGGTTTGGAATTGTAGTCAGCCACTTTAAAAGTAGAAAGCAGTTATGCAAGTGATTAACTTCCATGCCCTTCTTTTCTCATCCTCTAAACAACAGGAAGCTACCTAATGGCGCAGCAGGGAAATGCTTGACTAATAAGCAGAAGGTTGCTGGTTTGAATCCCCACTGGTACTATATCGGGCAGCAGTGATATAAGAAGATGCTGAAAGGCATCATCTCATGCTGCGCGGGAGGAGGCAATGGTAAACCCCTCCTGTATTCTACCAAAAGAAAACCACAGGGCTCTGTGGGTGCCAGGAGTCAAAATCGACTTGGCGGCACACTTTACCTTTAAACAATAGGACTTGCAAGGCTTTCCCTGTTACAGTGGTAAGAGGAACAGAAATGTTTAGGAAGGTGATGAAATGGTGGCTGTCATAGTTTTTAGTTGATTAAGAAAATGTTTGCTTCATCCCCTGGAGCCTGGACATGACAGACATCTGTGGATAGGAACCTCGCTGTGAGAGAAATCTAGATGGTCAGGCTGGCCAGTTGGATCAGGCCCATATATGTCTAACATCTGGATCCTATGCATGCTTTCTCAGAAGTAAGAATTATTCCCAGGTAAGTTTGCATCAGACTGCAGTTTTAAGCTAAAATGAGGACACTGGGGGACTATTGACCTGCTTGTCATTGGTTTCTGTGAGACCACTCCACACAGTAAATATTTGTTCTTTATAATCCGAATCCCTCCTTAGATATTTCAGCTTCATATACACTGCAAATTTAAGTAGATTGAAATTGATTTAATTATTGAGAATTTTCCCCCAAATTAGGCATTTGATATAGAGGTCTTTCAGACAATCAAAAACTGTGTTCTACCCAGGTTTGGGGAAACCTGGGCAGAAGTGATTATGTGGAAGCAAGGTAGGAGGAAAAGCTACCCAGGTATTTCCTACTTTGTTCTACACAGTCACATACAATGTATGGTGCATTGTGGTATACCCAGAGGCCAGAACGTGCCATCCCGGCCTCCGGAGTTCCTTGCTGCTCAGCACAGCACTGTTTGTGTGTGAGTGCACTCCACACTCCAGGGACCTTTCCCCACCTTCGTCTGGGGGGAGGTGAGGATTGTGCAGCCTTCCCCCTGCCTGTCGTGTGAATAACCCCTGTATATTCTTAGTTTTGCCTATTCTAGTCCCCTGCTAACTGAGCAAAGGGGCACCTTTTTAAAGTTTTAAAGTTAAATAAAGATTTTCTTTATTTACTGGGGGGAGAGTAACTGGCCCTATCCATCAGTGTTCTCTCTAATTTTTTTCATCTGTGTGCAGAATGAGTTTTGTTCTGGGCAGAAGAATCAAGGCAGTATGTGCGTACCTGCATTCAGATTGGGGCCTTCCTGATTCAACCTGAGCAGGATCTAAAATTAACTGAGCAGACATCAGAAAATGTGTGAGCATGCGCATGCCTTAGAGGGAACAGTGCTATCCATTCCCAGCACAGCATCCCTGCAGTGGCTGCTGCTGGTGTCTATCTTATGTTTCTTTTTTAGATTATGAGCCCTTTGGTGACAGAGAGCCACTTTATTTATTTATATCTATGTTAACTGCTTTGGGAACTTTTGTTGAAAAGCGGTATAGACATATTTGTTGTCTTTGTATATCACCCATGACACTCATTGCTCTAGTCTAATACCTGGATTAGAGAGATTTGTTCACAGTGCCCACTTCTCTGTTTCACACCTCTTGCCAAAGATGTTAAGACGTACTTAATTTGCTCTTGTCTTTTTATATTGTGAGCAGTTTTGCTTACTCAAGGAGAACTCAGCTGTAAGGCAGCAGAATCCATCCCCCCCACCACCCTGCAAAATACTTCACCAAAAACATAGCTCATATAAGGTACCTGGATAATTCCAGGTGCCAGTTCCCTTTTTTTCTGCTTTTTGGGCCTTTTTCTGACGATTTGGCATGCCAGGTCATTCTCT
Source organism: Hemicordylus capensis (assembly GCF_027244095.1). Classification (NCBI taxonomy): domain Eukaryota; kingdom Metazoa; phylum Chordata; class Lepidosauria; order Squamata; family Cordylidae; genus Hemicordylus; species Hemicordylus capensis. Next base: position 218,830,029 of record NC_069660.1, on the reverse strand, counting down.
TTAGAAACTGGCCTTATTTTCTGAGAGGACATTGAATTATAACAGTGCAAGTCAGCTGACTGCTTTGTCACAGAGCTGCTGCTTTCTACATTATCGCAAGTGCCAGAGCTCTCACTGCTGCAGTTTTCTAGTCGCAGTGCGGCAAGGCAGACGCCTAGAACCGGGCACGGAGCAGCACAGAGTTTATTTTTTTAAATTATTATTATTTTAAAAATCCTCCACCTGTTTTGAACGACTGTGCCTTTTTACCTTTTGTCAGAGTACAGGAGCGGCATACCACCTGGATGTGCATGTGGGCTTCTGACATTAGCAGCATCTCTCAGCTGAGGCAGGCACTGCTCGGAGCCTTTTACCAAAATTGCCTCTGATGAAGAATGATTGGTTTTCTTCCTTGCATGTGAACTGTTGCTTATGCCACAGCGATATACACCTGCAAGGACAGGACAAAGGAGCCGATACCTGTTACTGCCTGGGCCCTTCCCCCCCCCTCTTTTTGCAGATGCTCTTTGCTGAAGCTGCCTAATTGTCCTAGATTAACGTTAGTCCTGGTCCTATTGATAGCCACAGTTTCTCACATGGTTAGAGCAAGAGCTCAAACCCGAAAGCAGACTCCCTGACCTAAATCCATCCCAGTCCTTTTGGACGAAGGCAGGGTAGCAACCGACTAGCAATGACACAACCAGCCATCAAGTGGAGAATCTCTGGGATTGCAATCTGTTTCAGTTTCAGCCTGTGAGAATCGAACGCTCCACTTTGTTACCCAACTGCTGCTGATTTTTGTTTTACATTTCTTTTCCATAAGCAGCTATTCATGGTTTGGGGGTCTCTTAAGTGTACATTTGTGTGGATTAGCTTGTCACGAACACAGTCCTTGTGCGCTTTACGTTGGAAACGAGGGCACTGAAGTCAGCTTGCTTTAACAGTTGTTTCCTTCTGCGTGATGCTATGCAGCTAGAATGGGTTACACTGACAACAAAGGAAGAAGCACAAAACACCACTGTCTTCTGGGTTGTTGTTTCAGGAAATAATTCTTCTTCAGTGCAGTATGTTCTCTCTCTCTCTTTTTTCAGCCACCTAATCAAAGAGCCTAACAGGCACCGTTGTGGATGTGGGTTTTTAAAATACCATGGAAAAAAGACAGCTCATGGAGAACTGCGATTTGAGGCAAGCAGCACATCTTTGCATTATTGCTGATTTGAAATACTCAGTTTGCGAAGAGGAAGCCCTAAGGGACAAGTTCAGTAACTAAGAATGCGATCGTAGATAAAAGAAATAAAAATGACAAGCGTAATGGAGGCTCAGCAAAAGAAACTGTCAGAGAAATCAGTTCCTGGATGACAATCTTACCCAGTCTGAATAATTATGAATAATTCATAGAACAAAATTACTCAGCTTTCACCTTTTCCACTTAAAATGGCATGATGTGAATCTCTAATAAATTTTCAAGATAAAATATAATGCCAATTTGAATCTGAAGAGCTTTTTCCAGCCAGATGCTACATCCTGATTCTTCCGATACCTTTCACAATTATTCTGTGAGAATCCCACTTCATCACGAAGCACCATTACCAATGAAAATTACTGTGATTACAGTGGCAACAATAGAATGCCATCAAATGATTTCTAATTTACCTAATTTACTAAGGCTGACTGCATTGGTTTTCATGCCCAGGTCTTCATGCCTGGCACCTTGGATCCATATCAGAATGAAACAAAAGTGGCTTACGAATGTGCATCGTGTTCGACACCTTTAACTTCTACAGCACGGATAAATGTAGCCATCTGTTAAACATGCGTATAGCTATATATGTTACATGTGTGTTTTCCGGCATTCTTGATGATTGTGTTTAGCTGCTCCTGGGCGTAGGATGGCATTCTGTTACAGGTTTGTTTATGCTATAATGCTCAGGCATGAAGACTGCAGCAGATGTTTAACTATGCAAACAATCCGTACAGCTAAATCAGTGTATATACTTTTAATTAGATAAATCTTCTTTCTTTCTTTCTTTCTTTTCTTTCATTTGAACAGCTATCTGTTTCCAAGTTAGAAAAGCCTTCTGCTGCCAGTATCAGTTATGGTTCAACTACATAAGTATATAATCTGAAAATGGGTGCTGTAGACATTGGCAAAGCTGATGATGACTATGTACATAGCTTTCAGGATTTCTTTTTACCCCTATTTAGTCTCTATTCTGTTTATTCTACAATTATATGTTTTGTTACATTCATATGTGCCAATTATTTAAACAAAAAGCATTTTTGAAACAACAGAGGGAGCAATATAGGGCGTGATCAGACTATGTTAGATGAGCTGTTTTGGTACCAAATCTACTTAGGAACTAGTCATAAACACAGAATGACTGAAATTTGAGTAACAATATTACCATATTATTTAGATACAGATTTATTCTAAATCCAGTTTTAGTAGTCAGAAAAGGTGGAGTACATTGGGTTAAAAAACTGTATTTCAGTGGAAAATACTGTTATTTGAGTTTATACTTCAATTTTATCTTTCATTCCATCAGCAGGCTTATTTAATCTCTGGAAAGTATTTTATAAGAGTGAAGAAGATAAGCAATAGTTCTTGTCAGCTACATGACTTTAATGATGCACTGTCTAACGTGTCTTAGTTAAAAATACCTGCTATTTGCATGTGTTACAATACCTGGCCATTATAACAAGAGTGTATTCCACAAAATACATTCAATATGCATTCCTATAACATATTTTTAAAATACTTAAAATTTGGTTTTTATTTATATAAAATATCTGTTTGTGTGTGCCACAGTACTGCTTTTCCATTGTATTTTAGCTTTTGATGCATTGTAATTGAATGTTTGACAAAAAGAGTATTGAAATGTTTTCCGTGGTATCTCTGTATATTTTGCAAGGTACAGTCAGTTCTATTCACAAACCATTTAAGGCTACTTCATCCCAAGAAACCAGATCACTTTTATGAAAAGGATGCAAGTTTCACTAGTTTGTGGATTACAATCTGAATCAAATATAAATATTTGCATTTGTGTGCATTGCTTTTTAAAGGTGTCTGTTTTAAGTCTCAACATTTTATATCTGGGAAGAGATCTGAAGGAGTTACTTTCAGATTGTGACACCATAATGGGAAGCCCAAACTTGTAAAAGTTATTTAATTGCAGTAGTGCCAACAACGGCTTGTGCCAGGGTACTCTGTCTCTGGCAAGTAAAGCTGTCTTCCTGTCAGAGTGATCCCCATGAAATGGACTCTGGAAACATCATATCCCTGCTGTTTGAAATGACGGTGATGCCCAAGCAGTCCTTGCAGTGTCGTATATCAGGGCCATCACTTACTCTGCCTCCACTCCAGCTCAGGCAGTGCTAAGGAACTGGCTCTGCCCTTCACTTACATTGCCAGAAGCACCGGTTCTAGATCTAGAGTCTCTTTGTGGGACCAGAGCCCAAGCCATATTTGTGGAATTGCACCAGTAGAGGGGAGTATTGTGCCTGGCTCTAGGAGATCCAGGAGCAGAGAACTGACGGGTAGAATCAGGCTGCAAAGGACTTTAAAAAGCACAGGATGAGCTTGTTTCCGCAATCGATATCTATATTAATACACATTTTCTTAAAGGGCTCTCTACTTGGTCTTCAGAAGCTAATAAAGTAAAAATTAGATTGCGGCTCTTCTTTTATGGTGGTAAAAATATGCAAATTGTGCCCACAGTAAACCTGGTCAGTAGGAGCCTGATTCAATCCAATGAGTACATTTGAATCAAACTACTTATTAATAAGTAGTTTGATTCAAATGTACTCATGGGATTGAATGATCTTCTTTGCATACCTTTTAACAGGAGTGTGACATGGAGCAATATTAATCCTACTTAAAGAGTATGGTTGAGTGGTAAAATAGAGTACACCATGTTTAAGACTGATGTTACACCTCATTTTCGAAGCTGATGTGATATAGAATAGACACTGAATGTTATGTATCTGAAATAATTTAAGAGTTTAAATACTGTGCTGGCATAGCAGTCCCTATGCCCTTTCCTAAGCAGGTATTTGTAGAAGGTACTGAAACAGCATCCCACCAATAGTAAACTGTGGAATACATATCACTGTGGTGATGATGTGCAAATAGGGTTGCCTGATGGAAGCTATTCCTGAAGATTCCCCTTCCCCAATATTTTTCATAATATTGAGTCATTAAAATCTCCAAAACTGGAGATTACAGCTGATAGTTAGCCATGTGATATCAGCTGGGTCTCTTTCTCATCTCGCTTATAGATTGTATTGAGTCTCAAAACATTGGTGGTTTTAATCTTGTGTGAATCTTTAGACTCACATCTGAAGAAATGTGGAATAGCCATTACCTGTCTCAGTAGTGTTTGAGTCTGCTGTATAAGGAGAAGGATCTGAACTTAAGGCCTAGTCCGGATGTTAGTCATATGCCACACATGCAGCAAACAGCTCATTCACGCTCATTTTTATGTCATGTTTTCACATGCAAAAAGAAACTTTTCACATCTCCACTTTGAGAAGATGCAGACACATATCCTTGTAGGGAAGATGCACACATTCTTTTCTTGACATGACAACAAGTACTCACATTTTGAGCACACCTGTGTTTGTGCTTGCTGCTGCATGTTGTACAGTGCAAGCCACCCTTTGCTGTGCTGGCACGTTGACTGCTTATGATGGGAGGAACCAGCTTCTATGGCAGCACATCAGAACATCATAATGTTATGCCAGCTGTATAAGGATGTTATAATATCGGCATAGAAAGGTATGTCAATGCAGATGTTTCATTTCAGAGTGTTAGCTATCCTTTGAAGTGTCAAGCATTGCATTTGTCTAATTTATATCCATAAATTTGTCTAATTAATGCCCATGCATTGTAAATCTATGGAATTCCTGCAAGTACAGTATACCCACTTAAAATCAGAACATATATTTGCAAGGAGTCAAATGTTCACTACATTAAGGAGTCTAAATAAATGATTCATAAGTGATATTACTTTTTAGGAGTTGGATTAAATCATTTCCTAAGACATGTTATATATATATATATATATATATATATATATATATATATATATGAATGATGTGTACAAGTATACAATTTATTTTATACAAAGAACTATATATACTGTATATATAAGATAAAGCAATCCTAGAGTTCTTTTGGGATGGGGAGAGGGAAATGGAGAGGGAGGACTGAAAGAAGTTGGGCTATTTTGAATGGTCTAGGGCTAAGCTAATTTTTACATTTTATCTGTTTCTTATTTAACATTTTCGTAGGGGACAGATGGAGAGCGCCCTCCCCTATAATTCTTCTGTTTGTTCCTGAAATTTAAATTTAATTTAAATCCATGACATCCTCAGGTATTTGTTAGCTTTCAATAGACGTTTTGTCTAGGCTTTTGACTGAATGGAGAAATGCATTTAGTCTTAGCATACGGTCCTCAGTTTGCTGCACTCATATCAGTGGGATGGATGTGAGGAACTCTCCCCAACAATGAACTGAATGAAATAGTCTCTGCTTAATATTTATTTAAAAGATTAATATTGTTTTAATTATTTTTAAAAATGATTTTATTTAAAATGATCCCAGCAGCTTTCAATTATAATTAAACTAACATGACCCACTATTTATAAAAACAATAAAGACAAAATTTCAAACAGATAAAACATTCAGAACAGCAGCAGTTGAATACCCAGCTGATCTCATTTCCCATATGCTCTTCTGAATAAGAAAGTCTTGTAGCCATTCTGGTCATGCTTTGGTGGAACATTCACACATTGGGCAGATTTATGTTGAAGTCTGTGCAAGATATCGGGAAGCACTCCATACACAATTTGGGTTTCCCTCTGCATATTGGAGCTTAGCCCGCATTATCTCCGTGCTAAAAATTTCCACTTTTTACAGCAGCTTTTTGGGATACTTCAATATATCCAATATACACCAATGTTTCTTCTATATGGAGGGACCATGCTGATAGAAGCCTTTTCTTAAAGCTTCACTTTTTTCATATTTTTAAAAACATTTGCTTGGTGATCTTGTGGAACATAGTTCTATGCACCCACATGGTGCATTTTGTTTACCTCTTTTAGTAAGGTTTATCTCATTTTTCCCCCTTTTGAAAAGCCTCCTGATTCTGACGACTCTCCCAGGAGTACTTTATGGTGAACATAAGCAGGCTTTTCTTAAAGCTTCACTTTTTGCTTTTAAATAAAAATAAAAAATTGCTTGGTGATCTTGCAGAACATCATATGCATCTCCACAGTGGGAGTGCATGGGATGTTCCGCAAGATCACCAAGCAGGTAAAAAAAAAAGCAAGCAAAAAGTGAGGCTTTAAGAAAAGCCTACTTATGTTCTTACGTTCACCATGAAGTACAAGTGGGTAATTCAAATTATTCTGAGAGTGGTACACTCTACATGGACATGCATGGTGCACACACACAAAATTGGAAAGAACTGACAGGAAACAGGAACCCTATTAAAGGAGCCCTATGTTTACTGCCCCCAGGTTTCTTCAAATAATCATTATTGCACTTATATGCAGCTAATATATTACCTCATAAATTGCTCTATGTACCCCACTTAATTCCGCAGTTAAGCCCGCCATCTGGGAAAGGCCCTGGGTGTTTTGGAAGAAGCAAATTATCTGGACCCATTTCAAAGTGGCTTTCGGGCGGGCTATGGGGTTGAGATGGCCTTGGTTGGTCTGTTTGATTATCTCCATTAGGAATCCACACACAGGGGGGAGTGTGACTCTGTTGGCCTTTTTGGATCTCTCGGTGGCGTTCGATACTATCAACCATGGTATCCTCCTGGAGCACCTGAAGGGGTTGGCGGTGGAAGGCATTGCTTTGCAGTGGTTCCGCTCCTACCTCTTTGGTAGGTTCCAGATGGTGTTGCTTGGAGATTGTTGCTCATCAAAACAAGAGCTATTGTATGGGGTCCCACAGGGCTCCATTCTATCTCCAATGCTTTTTACATCTACAGGAAACGCTGGGAGTGATCATCAGGGGATTTGATGCAGGGTGTTATCAATATGCTGATGACACCCAAATCTATTTCTCCATGTCAACTTCATCAGGAAATGGCTTAACTTCCCTTAATGCCTGCCTGGAGGTGGTAATGGGCTGGATGAAGGAGGCTGTATCCAAGCAAGATGGAGGTATTCATTGTGGGTGGCTGGAAATTAGGAAGTGGTTTAGATCTGCCTGTTCTAGGAAACAGTCCCTTGGAAAGAGCAGGTATGTAGTCTGGGAGTACTTCTGAACTCAAACCTCTCCCTGGTTCCTCAGGAGGGCTTTCTGTCAGCTTTGGCTGATACGCCAGTTACATCTGTTTCTGGAGATAAATGATTTTAAACGTGGTGCATATGCTGGTAACATTCAGACCTGACTACTGCAATGCAGTCTATGTTGGGCTGCTTTTGTACATAGCCCAGAAACTGCAGCTGGTACAGAATGCAGCAGCCAGGCTGGTCTCCAGTGTTACCCAAAGAGATAATATTATGCTCATTTTAAATGAACTATATTGGCTGCCAATAAGTTTCCATGCAAAAGACAAAGTGCTAGTTATTACATAAAGCCCTGAACAGATTGTTCAGGTGGGGTTCTTCTTCATGAACCCCACTGCCTTTTAAAATCATCAAGGGAGGTCTAGATGCAGTTGCCAACAGATCAGTTGGTAGTGACTCAAAGCTGGGCCCTTCCTAAGGTTGCCTTGGGTCTTTGGAATGCACTTCCGAATGAAATTATAGCCTTCCCTTCTCTAGAAGTTTTAACAAGGACTTGAAAATATACCTGTTTAGTCAGGCTTTTAAGTTAAAGTTTTAAATTTTTACATTTTTAGAGTTTTTAATCTGTGTTTTGAATTGTTTAAATTGTGTTAATGTTTTAATTGTTGTATTTTTAGATTGTGAACCACCCAGGGACTTAGGTATGGGGCAGTATAAAAATGTATTGAACAGCCCTGTCCTTGCTGTGGTGAATGTGACCTAATGGAGCAATACAACATGGAATAGGGCACCCAGTTAAGAGCTTAACTAGCAGCTCCAGTTCTAAACAGGAACTTTGCTTAGTTGATTTTCATGAAGTCAACACACATGCTAAGCTTAAGGTGCAGAGGTATGCTAGGGGCTGGTGCAGGCATAACCCTGGTTCCATTATATCCTCTATTAGGAGAGCAGGAGCTGGCCACAGAAATGCATCTTCCTGTGACTGGCCCCCAGTCTCTTAAGTGTGGATAAGAGGAAGCCAGCATTACATCTGGATGTGTCCTATATGACTAGCTTGACTTTTCAGAATAAGACACTGAACAATACTCAACACTGATGTACGTTGCCAGTCTTTTCAGTCAGATAGATGTGATTATTGTTGTTTCATTTATAATAGCATGTTGAGAATCAGAGGACCACTTAGAAGCCACTGGAAAATTGGAATAAAGTCCGTCATTGCTTTTCAAATCACTGTTTAATACAATACACTTTCATCGGGGGAGGGGGGGAAACGTGGTGATTATAATTAATCTCATACCAAAGATGTTTATTTTGGAACACTGGCAAAAATAGAATACCAAAGCAGCTTTCATACTAAAACATGATTTTAATTTTAGTTTGCCCCTTGTTTGTGATGCCCCCTCATTGCTCTCTGTGGTTTGTTGTATACACGAAAGAACAAGAGTTATAACGAGGGACAAATATGCCATTTCAATGGATAAACTGGGTTACCTGCGTAAATTTACTCAGATAAATTTCTGAGTTGGATGCTAAGGTTCTTGCGGCACCAGAACTGGAAGTTGCCAATGTACCGTCTGGTCTTGTTACTTTGGATCATTTCCAAACTGGGTTGCTTGAGGTGGTGAGAAGGCTGCTTGGAAGGCTGAGGCCTACCACATGCATGTTCAATCCTTGCCCTTCATGGTTGTTGAAGGCTGTTAGGGAGGGAGTGGGTCCATGGGTGGTGGGGGTAGTGAATGCTTCTCTAAAATGGGGTGGTGCTCCCTTGGTGGAAGGAGGCAGTCATTAGGCCCCTCCTAAAAAATCCCTCTTTGAACTCAAATGAACTTCCGACCACTCTAATCTCCCCTTCTTGGGCAAGGTGTTGGAAAGCATGGTGGTGTCTCAGCTCCAGCCAGCGCTGGATGAATCTGATTCCTTAGATCTTTTCCAGTTTGGCTTTTGTCCTGGATATGGGACAGAAACTGCCTTGGTCGCCCTGGTGGATGACCTACGCTGGGAGATAGACAGAGGAAGTGTGACGGTTGATTCTCCTGGACCTCTCAGCAGCTTTCGATACCATCGACCATGGTATCCTCCTAGGATGTCTCTCTGTGTTGGGACTTCAGGGCATGGTTATATGGTGGCTTTGCTCCTAACTGGAGGGTCATACTCAGAAGGTGTTGTTGGGGAATGCCTGTTCCACCCTTTGGCCTATGGCAGGGGTGGGGAACCTTGGCCCTCCAGCTGTTTTTGAACTACAACTCCCAACACATTGTGGCTGGGGATGATGGGAGTTGTAGTTCAAAAACAGCTGGAGGGCCAAGGTTCCCCACCCCTGGCCTATGAGGTACCACAGGGATCTATTCTGTCCCCTATGCTGTTTAACATCTATATAAAACCTCTGGGAGAGGCCATCCATAGGTGTGAGCTGAGGTGCCATCAATATGCCGATGATATCCAGCTCTACCTATCTTTTAAATCAGCAGACACCAGGAAGGCAGTGGGTGCTCTGAACTGGGGCTTGGAGGCTGTTCTGGACTGGATGGGGGCAAACAAGCTGAGACTTAATCTAGATAAGATGGAAGTGCTCTGGGTTGGTAAAACTGATCATCCAAGTAGTGTGGTAAATCTGGTCTTGGATGGGATCACACTCCCTCTGAAAGAGAAAGCCTACAGCTTGGGGGTGTTTCTGGACTGACGCTGTCCTTGGAGGCACAGGTGGCAGTGGTGTTCAGAAGTGCCTTTTACCAGCTACGGCTGGTATGCCAGCTGCGACCCTACTTGGAGAAGTCAGACCTGACCTCAGTCATTCATGCTTTGGTAACATCCAGATTGAACAACTGCAATGTGGTCTATGTGGGGCTGCCTTGAAGATGATTCAGAAGCTTCAGCTGGTCCAGAATGTTGATGCAAGGATGCTCGTGGGCACAAGTCACTTAATGGGTGTCACATCCATCCTGCGGCAGCTTCATTGGTTACTGGACTGCTTCCAGGATAGATTCAAGGTGCTGGTCTTGACCTTCAAAGCTCTATACTTTAAAGCTTGACTCAAAGGCAAGCCTTCTCTGTAGTTGCCCCTGGGTTGTGGAATGCACTTCCTGCTGAGATTAGAGTTTTTAGGAAACAACTAAAGATGCATCTCTTCAGCCAAGCCTTTTAGCTGTTTGGTAGTTTTAATGAGTATTTTAATTTGATTTTTTATATTTTATTTTCTTGGTCTTATTGCTGTAAACCATCTAGAGACTTTGGTAGTGGGCAGTATACAAATACGTTAAATAAACAAATGTATAATACATGGCTTGGGGCTAGGGTACCTGCCAGAGCCCTCCACTCATCATCTCAGGCCCTGCTCATGGTCCCACCACTAACAGAGATCTGGTTGGTGGGGACTAGAGACAGGGCCTTTTCAATTGTGGCTCCTTGGCTTTGGAACACTCACCCCGAAGAGCTTCATCATGCTCCCTCCCTCAGTGTTTTTAAAAAGCAATTGAAAACACATCTTTTAAAATAAGCCTTTTAATGTTTTATCTCTGTTTATATCTGGTAGGTTCTTTAGTTTTTATAGTTCTTCGTTTTTAGCTTTTAAAATAATTTTTAAAGAACTTGCTTTAAAAATTGTAATTTTAAGTGTGGTTTTCGTCTGTTTTTTAACTGTAACTTAAATTTGATGAACTTAATTAGTCTTATTTTACATTGTATCTTTTTATTAATATTGTGAGCTGCCTCGAGCAGTAGTGTCCTGGAGGGGCAGGGGTATAAATGTTTTAGATAGAGAGATAGAGAGATAGATAGATGTGCTAGTAGATTTCTACCTGTACTGCCAGTAAATGTTACCCAAGGGTAAGTACAGCATACCTTAATTAGGGGGCAATGGCTGACATCCTGACTAAAGAAGCAGTGGTGCAACAGGAGAAGCATGGATGCTTCTGAAAAGTCCAACTAATTAAGTTCAGCTACTAGTTCAGCAGGGCAAATTTTTGACAACTCCCCTTCCCTAGGAAGCATTCTCTGCCACCCAAAGATATGTTCTTGAGGGCCATAGAGCCATCGGACATATTTTGGGGTGATACAGAGGGTTTCTGGAGGAAGGGAAAGTTGCTGAAATTCCCCACCACACACACTAGCACCAGTGTAGCATTAGTCTGGAACTCCGCCACCCTTTTCTTCCTCCTCCTTCTCCTGTGGGGTCCAGGCTCCGTCTGGGTGGTGGCGGCAGAGGGGAAGGAGTGTGCCAAGCTGTGCGCCCACAGAGGGAGCTACCAGCCCAGCACCAGCCAGTGTGAGTGCCAGCTCAGCTGGGTCTGGGACCAGTGCCAGCACTGCGGGGGCCGCTTCCGGTGGGTAAGGAGGGGCCAGGCGGGGCGGAGGGCTTCCTCAGCTCGGTCGCAGGGGCGGAGGGGGAGCAGCTCGAGGGTCCTGGCAGGCTGGTGGTACTGCTCCTGCTATACCAGTGCTTCAAATAATTAGGATGTTAGTCAGTGTTCCCTGCAGAAACTATGCAGTGAAGTTAGTACCTGATTTGTTGTTGTTGTTGTTTACACAGTCAGACAGGTGTTATTGACTGGTTTGTATTATCCAGACATCGAGTCCTTCCCAAGGACCAGGGATGGCTGGTTTTTATTATCAATATTGCTGTTATTATTTTAGATATCGTCGCAGAATATAGGCTGTTCCCAGTAAAGTTGCTTTTTGTAATTGGCTGATGGTGATTTCTGTGTCCCCTATGGTGTTGAGGTGCTCTTCAAGTTGTTTTGGAATTGCACCTAGGGTGCCAATTACTACTGGGATTATTTTGGTCTTCTTCTGCCATAGCCTTTCAATTTCAATTAGTAGATCTTTGTATTTTGTTATTTTTTCCATTTCGTTTTGTTCTATTCTGCTATCACTTGGTATTGCTATGTCAATTATTCTAACTTGTTTTCTTTCTTCTCGACTACTTATTATTATTTATTATTATTTCTTGTTTACACAGTCAGATAGGTGTTATTGACTGGTTTGTATTATACAGACATCGAGTCCTTCCCAAGGACCTGAGGTGGCTGAATTTTATTATCAATATTGTTGTTATTATTATAAATATTGTTGCAAAATATAGGGTGTTCCCAGTAAAGTTGCTTTTTGTAATTGGCTGATGGTGATTTCTGTGGCCCCTATGGTGTTGAGATGCTCTTCAAGGTCTTTTGGAACTGCACCCAGGGCGCCAATTACCACTGGGATTATTTGGGTCTTTTTCTGCCACAGCCTTTCAATTTCAATTTGTAGATCTTTGTATTTGGTGATTTTTCCTATTTCCTTTTCTTCTATTCTGCTATCACTTGGCATTGCTGTGTCGATTTTTTTGACTTGTTTTTCTTTCTTCTCGACTACAGTGATATCTGGTGTATTGTGTGGCAGATGTTTTGTCTGTTTGTAGTCGGAAATCCCATAATATTTTTGCATCTTCATTTTCTACAACTTTTTCAATTTTATGGTCCCACCAATTTTTGGCTACAGGTAGCTTGTATTTTTTGCAGATGTTCCAGTGTATCATCCCTGCTACCTTGTCATGCCTTTGTTTGTAGTCAGTCTGTGCAATCTTTTTACAACAGCTGATTAGGTGGTCCACTGTTTCATCTGCTTCTTTACAAAGGCGGCACTTGCTGTTTGTTGTTGATTTTTCGACTTTTGCTCTTATTGCATTTGTTCTTAGTGCCTGTTCTTGTGCAGCCAATATTAAACCCTCTGTTTCTTTCTTCAAGTTGCCATTCTTAAGTCATTGCCAGGTCTTGGTGATGTTTGATTTTCCATTTATATTGTGCAAATATTGACCATGCAATGGCTTATTTTTCCATTTTTCTGCTCGGTTCTTGACTTGTTCTTTCTTGTAGGCCTGCTTTGTTCCATTGGTGTTGAATAGTTTCTCGTTCTTGACCATTTTAAGTGCATCTTCTTCACTGTCCTTGATATATTCTTCAAGGCCTCTTTTCTCCTCCTCTACTGTTTGATGGACTTGCAGCATTCCTCTTCCACCTGAGCTGCGAGGGAGGTAGAGCCTATCTACATCACTGCGGGGGTGCAGAACATGATTGATGGTCATGATTTTCCTGGTCTTACGATCTAGCGTCTCTAGCTCTGCCTGGGTCCAGTCTATTATTCCTGCAGTATATCTGATAACAGGTACAGCCCAGGTGTTTATGGCTTGTATGGTGTTCCCACCATTGAGTTTGGACTTTAGGATTTTTCTAACTCTCCTGATGTATTCACTTCCAATTTTTCTTTTAACTTCAGTGTGTGCAATGTTATCAGCCTGGAGAATGCCCAAGTATTTGTAATGTTCTTTCTCTTCCAGGTTCTTGATGTTGCTTCCATTGGGCAGTTCTATTACTTCTGGCTTAGTTGTTGTTGTTATTACCATTATTTATTATTATTATTATTATTATTATTATTATTATTATTATTATTATTAATTACCTCATTTAAGAGGTAACATAGGACAGCCCTGAAATACAGTTCTAATCAGAGTCCCACCTAGACTGGGATCAAGATTACACTAGCTGTTTCTGGTATTCCCTGGGACATATTGAGGTCCCAGGGCATACCCAGCTTGGCTTAGGCTGCATGCAAGAACCTCTGGGATAAGGCCCAATCCCAGCGAGATAGTGCTACCTAGCCTGGCTTTTCAGCCTGGCTTTTAGACAGGGTTAAAGGTGCCAGAGTGCCATTAACCCTGATTGCGTGCAGGCTTGGGCTGCTTCCAGCCCAGCCGCACAGAGACAGGCACCTAGAGCCAGGGGCGTAACTACTATTAGGCAAGGGGAGGCGGCTGCCTGGGGGCCCCCACGCCTTTGAAGGGCCCCCCAGAGGCAAGTCACATGTGAAGTGTGTGTGTTTGTGTGTGTGTGTATCAGCGAGGGGCCCATTTTAAAATTTTGTCTCTGGGCCCACTCCAGCCTTGTTACGCCCCTGCCTAGAGCGTCTATCTCCTGCGGGAATCCCCCAATACACTGCGCTTGGCACACAATGCATTGTGGGATGCCCGGAGGCCAGGACATGTTGAAGCTATTCACACGACCAGGAGAAATTGTGCCAAGGGAGCCTAGCCCGATTTCTCCTGGTTGTCTGCTACCATGGGAGCTGCACGGCTCCCGGCAGCACACCACCTAAAGTACTACTCCCCTTAAATGAGGTTAGCGGAGCTAGTGCTCCACTAACCCCGTTTGGTTGCTCGTGTGCTGCCACAGTGTGGCTCCACAGCAACACACAAGGGGACTCCCACTGGGAGGCTGAAGCAGCCTCTCGGGCCCGGTGCCCAGGAGTCCATCTGGCACTTCACACGTGTCGTGTGAAGTGCCTCGTTGACTCAGCCTCCAGAGCTGCTCACTGCTTGGCAAAGTGCTGCTCATCTGGGAGTGCAGTCCACACTCCCAGCAACATATGTGTGATTGTCTGGGGAGAACGTAAGATTTGCACAGCCTTCCCCCTGCCCGCTCAGTCATGTGAATAACCCTATTCTGTTCATAGCAGCTTTTGTGGACACACCCAAAGTTCAAGGCAAAGGAACATTTCCCATCACTTTACCTTTTGTGGGGGAGTGTTGTATTACTAGACAATTGCCTTGGTATCAAAAAGTACCATATGTTATTGCCCAAAGAAATTACTTTTGACATGCTTGAAGTTCAGTTCAGTTCATAAATTACAGAGCTAGAAACTTCTGAGCATATGGAATAGATTATTTTTCTTCCAAAGTTGTTACCTGCAGGGATAGATTTTATAATAAAGCTGCCCTTGGACTCTAGCTATTTAATCACTTAAGGCCACTTTCTTATGTTAAAGGTTTTATTCACGAGCCTGTTCCCACAGGTCTCCTGAGGCAAAATGCATAACATGAGAAGGATTTATATACATACTTGCCTGCAAGAGGTGGTTGGAGGTGTCTAGTTGTGGAGGGTCTTAAGATAATTTTGATTTAATATTCTGGGGCACTTCTAGAATGTACCTCTGGATACAAATCAGTTGAAGGTGCTATTGTTTCTATACATGTCTCTGGGTATGTAGGAGAAACATAATGCAAGAGCTGCCTTAGCACAATTACTCTTCTTCATATATACTCCCACAGACACTTATGTTAACCACATTACAGCTTCATCTTTGTCTCCTCAACTTAGGTTTCAACATTCCAGTTTCCCAAGTTTCCAAATACCTAATGCTAACAGCTGTAGAACTGGACTAGAGAAGGATGAGAGGTTAATGGAAGTATTATTTAATCCTACTTTCTCTTTTGGGGTTGTAGGTGGTAGATGTGTGTATGTAAAGAGAGATTGTTTGTTGCTCCCCTACAGTGAATGCAACATGTGAGAAGTCTGTCTGAAATAATCCCATCATTCATTTTCAGATGTGTGGTCTCAGTTCAGAGGGAGTCATTCCATTCTTTCTGAAATTTGTTGTTAGGGTTATTTTGCCTGGCATTCATTCTCCCCCTCTCCCTCTCCATGAATGCTGAAAATATGCCACAGCAGGTATATTTTCATTAGTTTCTCATTGTGGTTACATAGAGGCTGACATCTAGACTAACATTGTGTGTGCTGAGGGGAAAAATCATAAATTCTGCCTTCCTTCTACAGTCCTCTGTGCCATAATCAGGGCTAGCCCAAGTTTCAGGGGCACCCCAGGCAAAGCCTGTCCAGGTGTCCCCTACTGCCCTGTCACCTGCCCAGGTACCTTCCTGGCCACAGCGGGCAGGAGGGTGGGCAGATGACGGGGAGTGCACGCCTGCCTTCCTCGCTGCTCCCCCCCCCACTGCTTTTCAGAGGCAGTGGGAGGATGGCGTGTGAGTGGGCAGGTAATGGGCGATACCTGCCTGCTCACCCACCACTCGCCCACCACCAGCTGTGGGGAGGGGGTGAAGGGTGCCAACCCTGGGTCTCACGTAACCCGGGCTGTCACCACCCTTGCTGGCTTTGTGCCCTAAGTGGGCACCTAGCCAACTTTAATTGGCAGGTTGGCCCTGGCCACAATCTTCGCGGACATATTTTCAGGAGGCATAGGGAGCTGCAGAGGGAAGGGGAGAACAGCAAAAACCATCCCTCCTCCATTGCACACATGGAACATTTTTCAGCGTGCACATTGTTAATTTGGCTGTCAGCTGCAGTATTTTAAGAATATTTGAAGGTATCTTTACATTACGGTATCCTTTTCTTCTTTGTTGGTTTCAGCTTGATACTCTGTTCTACTAAGTTCACTTTATATTGATGATACAAAGCAAAGCGACTGGAGTAGCTCTTATGGAGGAGGGGGGAAATTGCTGGAGTATCCAGGTGTCAGACTGTTTGAATCAGGTTTGAGAATTACCTGGTTTTGCCAGAATGCTAAGCCTTGGTGTAACACTATGTGAATGAGGTATAGCTGACAGGAGCTGGGCAGTATCCTGTTTGGCAAATGCCATCCCTTAAGGTGTGAGGTTATGAATACTTAAGATAAACCAGAAGGGGACAGAGCAGGACCAGATAAAAAGCAGACAGAAGGATGTGCCTGCTGGTCAAAGAGATCAAATAACCGAAAGAAAGATAGCACACACCAGGTAAGAGCTTCAACGTATATGCTTATATGCCAATGCCAGAAGCCTATGAGCCAAGATAGGTGAGCTGGAGTATTTGGTTGCTAATGAAACATAGATAGATTGGGCGTAACAGAAACATGGTGGAACTGTGAGAACCAGTGGAACACTGTCATTCCTGGATATAAGCACTATAGAAAGGACTGGGAGGTGAAGTAGCACTGTATGTTAAGGAAGGGATAGAATCTAACAAGCTGGGAAACCAGGAAGACCAGAGTCCTCCAAGAAACTCTGTGGATGAGAATACAAGGTCTGAAAGGAAATGTGCTACTAGGGACATGCTCTTGCCCTCCTGATCAAAATGCTGGAAGTGACTGGGAGCTGCAGAAGGAAATCAGTGAGGCATCAAGGAGAGACAGAGCTGTAATAATGGGTGACTTCAATTGCCCACACATAGACTGGGTAAATTCACATTCAGGTAATACTAAAGAGGCCAAATTTCTGGATACACTGAATGACTGTGCCCTAGAACTGTTGATCATGGAACCAACCAGAGAGAAGGCAACCCTGGACTTAGTCCTGTGTTGTGCCCAGGACCTGGTGTGAGATATCCGTGTGGAACTTTTAGGGAACAGTGACCATATTGTGATGAAATTCAGTATAAATGCAAGGAGAGTATCACCAAGGAAGTCTAACACAAACACTTTGAATTTTAGAAGAAACTTTTCTCTAAAAGAAGGATTTGGTGAAAAGAAAACTGAAAGGGAAAATCAGGAGAGTCACTTTGCTCTAAAATGCATGGAGTTTATTTAAAACCACAATAATAGAAGACCAGCCCCAAAGGAGGAAAGGTTGCCAGCATGGCTTACAAGTAAAGTCAAGGAAACTACAAAGGGAAAGAACACTTCCTTCAGAAATGAGAAGGCCTGTCCAAATGAAGAGAACAGAAAGGAACACAAACTGGCAAAATAAATGCAAGGAGAGAATAAGGGAGGCAAAAAGAGAGTTTGATGAACATTTAGTTTAAAGCATCAAGGGGAATAACACAAAACTTCTTTAAATTCATCTGAAGCAGGAAACCTGCTATGGAGGTGGTTGGACCATTAGATGAGGGAGTGTGAGGGATAATTAATGAGGATATGGAAATTGCAGATAAGCTAAACAAGTTCTTTGCGTCTGTCTTCACAGCCAAGGATACTGAGTGTATACCTGTGCCTGAATCGAGCTTCTCTGGGACAGAGGCTAAAGATATGAGTCAGACAGAGGTGACGACAGATGATGTTCTAAACTGTCTGGGGAAATTAAAAATTAACAAATCGCCAGGGCCAGATGGCATCCACCCAAGAGCCCTTAAAGAAATGTGAAATTGCCAACGACTTTGCAAAAATATACAGTATATAACTTATCCCTACAATCAGGCTCTGTACTGGAGTACTGGAAAGTAGTCAATGTAACACCCATTTTCAAAAAGGGTTCTAGGGGAATACGGGAAATTACAAGCCAGTTAGCTTAATATCTGTTGTAGGCAAATTGATTGAAAGCATTCTTAAGGATAAGAACATAAGAAAAGCCCTGCTGGATCAGGCCCATGGCCCATCTAGTTCAGCATCCTGTTTCACACAGTGGCCTACCAGATGCTGCTGGAAGCCTACAGGCAGGAGTTGAGGGCATGCCCTCTTTCCTGCTGTTACTCCCCTGCAACTGGTATTCAGAGGCATCCTGCCTCTGAGCCTGGAGGAGACCTATACCCCTCCAACTAGTAGCTGTTGATAGACCTCTCCTCCATGAAGTTATCCAAACCCCTCTTAAAGACATCTAGGCTGTTGGCTGTCACCACATCTTGTGGCAGAGAATTCCACAAGTTGATTATGCATTGTGTGAAAAAGTATTTCTGTTTGTTGGTCCTAAATTTTGTGGCAATCAATTTCATGGGATGCCCCTGGTTCTAGTGTTATGTGAGAGGGGGGGGAAATTCTCTCCATCCACTTACTCCACACCATGTATGATTTTATAGACCTCTATCATGTCTCCCTGCAGTTGTCTTTTTTCTAAACTAAAAAGCCCCAGGTGCTGTAGTCTTGCCTCATAAGGAATGTGCTCTAGGCCCCTGATCATCTTGGTTGCCCTCTTCTATACCTTTTCCAGTTCTACAATGTCCTTCTTTACATGTGGTAATCAGAATTGTACGCAGTACTCCAAATGTGGCTGCACCATAGTTTTTTATAAGGGCATTATAGTTTTAGCATTTTTATTTTCAGTCCCCTTCCTAATGATCCCTAGCATGGAATTGGCCTTTTTCACAGCTGCCACACATTGAGTCGACACTTTCAACAAGCTGTCAATCACGACCCCAAGATCCCTCTCCTTGTCAGTTTCTGACAGCTCAGATCCCATCATTGTATACTTGAAGTTGGAATCATTAGGAAAAGGACTGAAAATAAAACTAATATTATCATTCTCTTATGCAAAACTATGGTGTGGCCACATTTGGAGTGCTGCATACAGTTCAGGTCACCATACCTCAGAAAAGACATTATAGAACTGGAAAAGGTGCAGAAGAGGGCAATCAAGATAATCAGGTGCCTAGAGCATCTTCCTTACAAGGCAAGGCTACAACACCTGGGGCTTTTTAGTTTAGAAAAAAGACAACTGCGGGGAGACATGATAGAGGTCTATAAAATCATGCGTTTGTGGAGAAAATTGATAGAGATAATTTTTTCTCCCTCTCTCATAATACCAGAACAGGGGTCATCCCATGAAACTGAATTGCCAGTCATGAAACTGATTGCCAAGATATTTAGGATCAACAAAAAGAAGTATTTTTTTTTCATGCAATGCATAATCAACCTATGAAACTCCCTTCCACAAGATGTGTTGATAGCCAACAGCATGGATTGCTTTAAGAGGAGTTTAGATAAATTCATGGATGACAAATCTATCAATGGCTACTAGTCTGGGGCCTATAAGCCTCCTCCAGCCTCAGAGGCAAAATGCCTCTAAATACCAGTTGCAGGGGAATAACAGTAGGAGCGAGGGCATGCCCTCACCTCTTGCCTGTGGGCTTCCCGGAGGGATCTGGTGGGCCACTATGGGAAACAGGATGCTGGACTAGATAGGCCTTGGGCATGATCGAGCACTGGCATCATGTTCTTATGAGATTAAGGAAGCTGTAGGTTTCACATGCTTCTTTCTTCGCTCTTGTGCACACTGAAGATGAATGAAAACTCTTGCTTTCACTTTAAAACCAACTGTGGTTTCATGTTATGTACAAATATGAGGAACTGCAGTTTGTTAATTAACTAGAACTGGAAGGGTATCAAACTTAAGTATTAGATATCCTGATTGTGGTTTGATATATTGTTTGATATCCTGGTTTGTTGTAACTCTGGTTGCTTTCTGGAGCAGTTCCTCATTCATAATGTGAGGCTGTGGGCTGGTACAGATGATACAGAGCCTAGCACACATTATTATGTAAGGGATGCACTGAGAGTGCGCTCACTGGGATTTCAGCAGACATCCCACTATGTTCCCTTTAGCATGTGGGGGCTGTTCATCTGAAGGCCCCTTACATACACTTCAGATACTTGTAGTATGTAGAGCAGGGCTGCTCAACTTAGGCCCTCCTGCAGATGTTGGCCTACAACTCCCATAATCCCTGGCTATTGGCCACTGTGGCTGGGGATTATGGGAGTTGAAGTCCAAAAACAGCTGGGGGGCCTAAGTTGAGCAGGCCTGATGTAGAGTGTGTATAAAAGGGCCATTTCGATGAACATCCCCCCCCACACACACACAATAGAGGGATGTGTGCTGGGAGGGCGTCAGGATGTCAGCTGAGGATGTTCTGACAGTTTTGCTCATGGACCGTCCCCTTAGTAATCACATGGGCCAAACTTGGTATTGTCCAGACTCTGTATGGTCCGTACTGGTTCAAAATTAATCATCAAATAGAAAGCAACAGCTTCCACTCTCCTCTGGTGCGTGAGATGGAGGACAGAGCACACAAGTTCACAGTTCTCTTATGCTTATTCATGTTGTGCTAAACATGGTTTCCTGTTAGATCTGAACCCAAGCCAATGTATGTGAAAGACTTAGAGAACTTAGGAAAAACACCACAGAAATGATTAAAGAATGTGACGGCTGTGAGGAATGCGGTATTTGAGGGCAAAGTATTTGAGCGTTCAAACTGTGCATTTTAACTTTGCATATTAGTGCATCATTTTCTGTACTTAATAGTTATCATTCGGGTTATGGTGGATTGCTCTGTGAAAATACCAACTCAGTGTGCAGGAGCTGTATATACAAAAAGGCAACTTTTATGCTAGGGATCATTAGAAAAAGGATTAAAAAAATTTAATATTATAATATACAAATCTATAGAGCAGCCAATTTGGAATACTGTGTACAGTTTCTTATCACCACATCTCAAAAAGAATAGTGTAGAGCTGGGAAAGGTGCATGTGTCCTCACAATGCACGGTGCACTCAATGCGATGCATTGTAGGATCTCAGAGGAGAGCTGGTCTTGTGGTAGCAAACATGACTTGTCCGTCTAGCTAAGCAGGGTCTGCCCTGACTGCATTTGAATGGGAGACCACATGTGAGCACTGTAAGATATTCCCACAGGAGATGGAACTGCTCTGGGAAGAGCAGAAGGTTCCAAGTTCCCTCTCTGGCTTCTCCAAGATAGGGCTGAGAGAGATTCCTGCCTGCAACCTTGGAGAAGCCGCTGCCAGTCTGTGAAGACAATACTGAGCTAGATGGACCAATGGTCTGACTCAGTATACAGTAGCTTCCTATGTTCCTATGCTTTCCGGGGGGCAGGATGCATCGTCCTGGCCTTTGGAACTCAGCACAGCAGGCACACAGCACTGCTTGTATGGGAGCACGGTTCACGCTCCCAACAGAAGAACTTGGTCATCTGGGTGGAAGGTGAATTAAAAGCAGCCTTCCCCCTGCACCTACCCTGCCTGCTCTCAGTGATCGATTGTGAGAATTGCCCCAATGCGTGAAATGGCGCTTTAGATGGTTTTAAAAGAAGATTAGTCAAGTATCTATCAATGGGTGCTACTCTTGAAGGTTTCATGCTACTTCCAATTTCAGAAGTTTTCAGAAGTCATGCTGGGAAAAGTTGAAGGAAAGAGAAGAAGAGGATGACCACCAGCAAGGTGTATGGACTCGATTACAACAGCAATGAATGCACCATTGAGGGACCTTAAAAGCCAAGCTGAAGACAGATCATCCTGGAGAGAATCTATCTATGTGGTTGCTATGAGCTGACACCGACTTGATGGCACTTAATCAATCAATCGATGCCTCTACATACCAGATGCAGGGGAGAAACAGCAGGAGAGGGGGCATGCCTTTGTTCATCACCTCATTGTGTGACTTCCCAAGGCGTCTCATTGACCCCTGTGGGAAACAGGATGCTGGACTAGATGAGCATTGACCTAGTAGTAGTAGTAGTAGTAGTAGTTCTTTTATTGCAGCCATAGGCCAAACAGAAGCAGAAGTGACAATAACACAGCCATTCAGAATTACAATAAATAAAGTAAATATAACAGTATGTATACAAATAAAAACTAAAGGGGGTTTGTCTTGAGCATTGACCTGAAACAGCAGGGCTCTTCTTAAGTTCTCTACTTGCCAGTCCAAAGAAGTTTCTTTTCTTCACAAAAAGAAACCAGACCACCATCACCAGCTCAGCAGCCACCTTTTAAAAGGGGATAGTGAAGGTCAAAAATGTGATGCGGTTTGGACTTCCAAATAAAAATTAAAAAATAAGTGACAATATTATTACCTTTGTCTTGGGGACCAAAATGAAGTCGTCTGAGGGAACATGTTAGCTAGTGCTAAGTTGTCCCCTGTGCATTTTTGTGATGTAATTTGCATGGTAATGACCATCTAACAACAGTTGCTATGTGCAGTACTTTAAGCAGCCTCCACACAGAGCATGAAATATGTAAGTTGACCCTATTACGACATTATGAAATTTCCACAGTTCTCAATCTGCTTACTTCCTATTGACTTCAGCAAGTCTTGTGTACCAAAGAAAATGGAAAGTAGTGTAAGAAGAGAGATAAATTGCAAATGTTTAGACTAAAAAAGAATATGTGTAGCAAGTAGTATAAATAAATGGTTAAAAAAATCCCCCTCTCAATCCTTTTTATTTAGAAATTCAGAAACAAACCCACCTAATGGCATGCTTAAAGGGCAGCAATGTATAGGAAGGTCTCTGAACCACACTTTCTAGGCCAACACAGACCAAATGTTCACCATGGCCAGGTTCTCATGACCATGTTAATCCTGGTTAAATGTGGTTGACCAACATTAATATAATCATGTGAACCCCTGCGCAGTGGCAGTCCCAGAGAAGTTCAGTGGAGTTAACAAAGATATTTGCTCTAGGATCAGATCTGGGTGCTCCATGATCCTCCCTGACACCTTGATCAAGATCCACTGATTGTGAGAACCTGTGCCTCTCACGTATACCTGGTTACCTGTATGCCACCCACAGATGCATGCGCCCAGAGTGGACCATGGCTGCTGGATGCTCTGGCGTCCTCCCAGTCTCCATAACCACACAGAAAGAACACCTTCAGCTGCACGCTGGCAACACACAACATCATCCATATCTGCATGACACACCCAAACTGCTGCCCTTTCAATCTACAGCACAGCATACCATACAATGGCCAGAAATTCAGAGACAGCAGCTCCCACTTCACTGACAGATGCTGGCAGGGGGACCTGGCTGCTCATGTGACAGCAGCCCGGTCCCCTGCCTGTGAGACCAGCACCATGGAATGCTGGTTGTCCGCTTATGGTGACAGAGGGGATGTGTGAGTGTACTTGTGCGGCATGTGAACAGATGAGGATAGGAAGGGTTGCACAGGTGGCCCCTGGATGCCCCTTCACCAAGGGTGCCCTTATTCTGAAGGTGTTTCCGTTTTTTGTTTCTGTTTTTGACTAGTGGAAGTTGGTGGCTGAAACCCCCTCCAAAAATTGTGTTCCCTGTTTGAGCTCCAGGTATGGCACCAATTCGGTGGGGACCAGTTCATTTGCTGGAGGAGGGAGGAAATGCCAAGTTGATAAGGAAGGAGGAATTGACAAGTGGGCATACTCCTCCTTGTTAAGCCAGTCAAAGAGCAATGGGTCCCTGAGAGGGATGCTGTCCCGTCACCTCCTGCCAACTGCCCTATTCACACATGTGGGCAATGGTCCCTCTTTGCCCTCCCCTGGGATGCACACCTGTTCATCATGGGCCCAGGCGAGACCCCTGGTACAGCAGCAGACACTGTAGATTGAGCTGTTCAGGATGTCCTGGGGTCCATGGAATTGCCTATTCCACGGCTTGCCTGTCAGTCTAGGCCTGGACAGCACCTTCCAGTGTGTCTGCCTACCCACTCCCTGCCAGGGTGATTTGGGTGAATCTCCTGTAGCAGGGAAGAGGTTAAGGCAGCCTGTGCCTCTTTGGCGGTTGCCACACTTCCATGGTGGAGCTGAGTGTTGGCAAAGCTCTCCAAAAATTGCCGAGTGCAGCCAAGTGTGGTTGGAGCTGCTGTGATCTTTAGCATCAAGGCCAATGGTAGCATAGCAGGTGACGCACTGAAGGCTTTCCAGGGTGAGGGCAGTGCAGAGGCTGCTGGGATTGCATCTGGATCCCTGGAGGCCAATGGCTGCTGCAGTCCACTCCCCTGGAGCCATTAGCCAGGATCGTGTGGATGATGCACGACAGCAGCTAAACTGATCATCTGGCGGGCACTCCTGCCAATCCTGGGCCAGAAAACCTCTGAGGCCAGAAAAGTGGCCATGAGAACATGGCCCATACAGCCTATATAGTTTTTAAATTTTTTGTTTTGAAAACCTTATGGCATTTTACTGTATGACCTTGTTGTGGTGCTTAATTATATTTCTTCCCTTTCTAGGAAAATAAGTTTACTCTTTCTTGATCATGCCAAACCGCAGAGCCTTGAAAGACATATTGTGGCTCCGGCTGAAAAGGGCCATTTGGGCTTCAGCCATCTCTGGGAAAGCTGCACTGTGGTTTATTATTTTAACTGGCCAACTGCCCTTTGTTCCCACATTAACAACTTCCCCGTGGTGCCTGTAGCCTTGGTATTATTTTCACTTCTACGCTAAATTTCCTCAAATGAAAGACACAGACTGGCTAATTTTAAGGGAGGGGAAAGAACAAGTGTGTTTTATTAATTCTAAATTCTGTTTGCCAGTAACAATGTGTGTGAAAACTGCAACCTGTGCCTGTTGGCCCAAATTACTTTCTCATTACCCATGTTGACATCTGTTCCCATAGGCAAAAAGGAACATAACAATACTAATAGTTTGGTCAACTTACTTTTTGTTTTGTTTCTTTTTCTTCATAGCTGAATATTGCTTCTCTTGTTGCTTAAGGTCTGCAAGTCAGATCTATTCTGGGAGGAAGGGGGGAACAACATACGTATAATATGCGAAGTCAGTTTTGTACTCAGCTAGCAATTGTGAAACACAACAACAAAGTAAATTTGGAATTAGTTAGTTTTGGCTTGAAACTGGAACTTCATAGTGGAGGAAATAAAGCTATTGGAGGGGTAGGATTTGGGGCAGGGGAAAAAAGTTAAGCACCATCTCACCATTTCCTTGATCCTGATCATCCCTTCTGGAAGGAGATTTTCTTTTTTAAAAGGCCATTGGGGTGATGTTACATACATGCTTGGCTCCCAGACGAGCCTTTCCATGACTTTGATTTTATGTGATAAATACTGGTGCTGACAAGTCTTCACTGGAATGGAAAGAGGCCTTGACCATTCACAATAAACTAATGGAATTCTTGTCAGTCATGTCAGGAACATGAAAGCGGATTTGAGCTTAATGAGCTGTTTAGGCCACAAATTACAAGCCTTATGGCCCATAATGATCTCTTTGCCTTGGAGCCACACCATACCAGAGTAGGAAGTGTTGTGTTGAAAATTGGGTGCCTTAAACACACTGGCTGACATTCAGACCAAATTTACTAGAGGAAGCCCTATTGAAGTGTAGTAGGCCTTTTGATGAACTTCTGAATAGTACTACAAGTGACCTCATTATCCGTGGAGGTTCCGTTCCCGCCAGTTTCCGCGGATAATGAGACCTTGATTCAATGAGGATTGGGGGGCGAGAAAAAGGGCAAAGAAAGTGGGGAGGCAAAAAAAAAGTAAAATAACATACCGTGCCATGCTCTGTAGATTCCAGCTATCCAGAAATGCCCACTCAAACCCCAAATTCTGCCGATTTCCCCACAATAATGTGTGTGAGTGTGTGGGGGGGATTCTTTTACAAAAGAGCCACAAAATGGCCTTTGTTTAGCAAAATGGTGGCCAGAAATTACCTCAAAGGTAATTTTGAACCGCATATAATAAGGTCGTATCTATATAGCCCGAGGTCGTATCTATATAGCTGCAGGTACGTGAAACTGTGGGTGCTGGGACCATGGGTAATAAGGGCCACCTGTACTGAGTATTTAGTCACGATGTCAGCCATTGGCTCCAAAGGCTCATAGAAGATCACTATGGAGTCCTGGTGCTAAATATCTTTCTTGCAACATCACAAGAATTTTGCTGCTGCATACAGATTTCATGCTTTGAATGTTGATAAACACACAGGCAAGTTCAGTTGTGAAATATTCTTATCACTGTAAACCTTTAAATTTGCTTCATTTATTATGTTTGAAAATCATCTTACAACTTTGTAAATGACTGGATATTGATAATGAGGTAATTTACATTTCAAATGTTGTCATTATCTTTGAATTTCATTTTGAAATCTATTGGAATTTGGAATTCATCAGTGCTAAAACAAGTGGGAGAGAGGCAACCTATAATGTAATTTGCAGAAGTGTTGCCATGTTTCATCCTGTATTATTGTGGTGCACATCCTCAGGTTTATGCTGTTAATAATATGTCTCAAAAGTACTGCCTGTTTCCAAATGTGTGTGGATCCAAAATAGCAA
Organism: Hemicordylus capensis; assembly: GCF_027244095.1. Lineage (NCBI taxonomy): Eukaryota > Metazoa > Chordata > Lepidosauria > Squamata > Cordylidae > Hemicordylus > Hemicordylus capensis. Next base: position 218,803,310 of record NC_069660.1, on the reverse strand, counting down.
ACCTCATGCAAAGCAACTTAAAAGGCAAAGCACCATTTGTGCTCTGTTTGTGCTTTTCAGTGATACCAACTCCAAACCCCACTGTACACACATGTAGTAGGTTCTCTCTATTACTGTCATGAGCTGAAATCCTAACTGAAGCTACAGTATGTACATGCAGCCATATGGTTCATGACCTAGCTGGGGTGATCAGTACCATCTGTGGGGATGAAGGCTCATTGTGATTTTTTGATAAGGTCTACATCCCTAGGGATGGGAAATAGGTGATAGCACTGCAATAATATCAACTTTCAGTATGTTCTTGTGGTTTTATTGTCCTGACCATCAGGCCTGCAGCAGCCAAATTTGCAAAGGTGTTTTAAAAGCTTTGAAAAGTTTTTTAAAACACAAAAGCTACTATAAAATGTTATTGATGTCAGAGGAATGAAAATGAAAATTGGCAGGAATGATCTCCAAAGATAACTCCACAGAGAGAATACAACAATTTGTTCTTTGATATCCTAATCCTGACCCTAACCCTTTGCTCTGGGCAAAACTGACTGCAATTCTACCCTAATTGTTTGGAGATAGGGATAAAGAAAGGGTGATAATACAGAGAAAGCTACGAGTGCAACAGTGTTAACACCTATTTTACATCTCTATTATTATGCGCATCTGTTGAGATGGTACCACTGGCCAAATTTTGTGGGCCTGGCTCATGGGCTAATAAGATACATGCCTGCAGCAGCTGTGATCCTGTTTCATCACTGCAGCCACTCATTTGCACAGGAAGGGAGATTTTAGTTGATCTCTCCTTCCCTCAGAAGCGCTCTGTGCAACCTGAAATTATGTCCCTGAAGGCTGCACAACTCCCAGGGACATAATTTTTGTTTGCACAGAGCACATTTGGGGGAAAGTGAGTTCCTCGTGTATATTTATTTATTTAATTAAAAAAACTATTTATACCCCACCCCTCCAATACACTATGCATGTATATATAGTCACGCTGTTGGAATGGGACTGCAGTTGCTATAGGCATGCATCCTTTGACCACACATGCAGCGTTAGGATATCAGCCATGGTTTTTATGATGCTGCAACTTGTCTTGAATCCTTGGACTGGGTAAGAGTGGATTGAGTATCTATATTCATAATGGATTTTTAAAAATTAATTATTTTTCAAACCATTATTCTTACAGTATTTCTGTGAAGTTAGAAATAGAAATCAATCAATCTTAGCTTTATATTGTGAGGAGGGAAATGTGCTTTGGATTGACTGGGCACAATCCAGTAAAAGTTGGACACATATGTTCCAATAGCTTTGCAACAGGAAAAGCAAGCATATGCTTAATCCTCCTACATAAATCAATGGGATTTAGATGTACTTTGTTTTGGCTGAAGTGTGCCTCTTTTATTTTGCAGATCATAACAGCTTGGGGATTCCACCATAACATAGCAAAGTATTATGAAGATTGCTGTAATTAATACATGAAGAAGAATTTGTATTTCAAAGGTCTGGTATGAAGGAGGTCTTCCCCTTCTGACTAGATAATTAGGAGAGCTAGGTGAAAAGTATATTTAATTAAACCTTTTTCAAAGATAAGAGCTACAGTTTTATATTATAATTAGAAAGAGAATTTGAAGTAAACTACTTTTAAAAAAAGGTTAAGACAATACACTTTGATTAAAATTTCATTACTAAAGATGAACCTTACTCATATTCTAGAGCATGTCACTACAGTCTGTCTAGCTTAACATCAAATTACTCTTCAGTGATATTTTCTAAATTGATCTGAAAATAGCTCTTGAAGTAGCATGTAAAGACTATTCAGCATGAGTTTTTATACATGCAGAAAATTTGCCTTTGCATGATTACATTCTTAAAATGTTAATGCATGTACAAGAAAATTGTGTTCCTGAATCTCCAAGAAATTCTTATCTCAAGGTAACTCCTTGCATGAACTGTGACTGGTTCATTATGTTCAGACAGCATGCTGCAACTTTGCAAATGATTGGCCATTAATAACCAACTAATTTGCACCTTAAATGCAATCTCTGATGAATCTCATATCCCATGAATAACAAACAAAGCAGAGAGCAAGAATTCCTACATGAGAACTGAGGACGGTGCTCCTTTAATCTGATGCCAATTCCAACCTCTTGCAGCCAGTGCGGTCTTCCTAGTTTAATAAACTATGTGTGCACAGATATTTAGCATGATCCAAGCTAATTAACTTTTTAAAAATTGTCTCATTTCAGGAATTTAAATTTGTGAAGAAAAGGCTCACTGAAGAATTAATCTAGCAAGATATGATGGGTAAGCAGTAGATCTCCCCAAAGGATGGAAGTCACTTACAGTTAGTAGGCTTATAAATATAAGATGGGGTCCATCAGTTCTCGACAAAAATCACATAATGATGAACAGCTATTCTTGTTATTTGAGAAGGGGAATCCTCCTGAAATGCACTCTTTCCCTGAACATCAGCATTAATACAGAACGGAGGTAGCAAAATGGATAAGTTATTGGTTTGGAGCTTAACACCTGTTCTTTGTGGTCTCTGTGCATCACACTTGGGTTCAGTGTTCCCTTTAAGGCTTGTGTGTGTGTGCACGTGCTCACACTTGTTTTGATGTCCGCTCAATTAATTTTAGATCCTGCTCAGGTTGAATCTGGAAGGTCCCATTCTGAATGCATGTGTGCACACACTGCCTTGATGCTGCCACCCACAACAAATCTCATTCAACACTCAGATGAAAAAAATTAGAGAGAACACTGCTTGGCTTACGCCAGCAGCATTGTGGACGGCGCTATACCTATGACGCACTTTGTCAGCACAGCCACCTTCAATCTCGCTCCCGAGACCATTCCGAAAGCACTCGCTCTCCTAACCTCATTTTAGAGGCAGGTTTGCTGCTGAGGTGCTGCCGGGATCGGGCCCAATCCCAACAGTACACACGTGCAGGCCAAAGTGGTCTGGGCTTCCTTAGCTTGGTTTTGCCTGAGCATGTGAATAGCTTCATAAGCTGCATAGGATTGGGGCTGCTATCCTAAGCACACACTAGTAGGAAGGAAGACCATTGGTCCATCTAGCTCAGTATTATCTGCACAGACTGGCAGTGGTTTATCCAAGGCTGCAGGCAGGAGCCTCTCTCAGCCCTATCTTGGAGATAGCCCGCGGGGGGGGGGGGGGCGACTTGGAACCTTCTGCATGCAAGCATGCAGGTATTCTTCCCAAAGCAGCCCCATCCATTGCTCACATGTAATCTCCCATTCTCATGCTAACCTTAGTAGACCCTACTTGGCAAGGTGGACAATTCAGGCTTGCTACCACAAGACCACCTCTCATGCACAGGCTTATGTTTGCACTGTAAGTTTGCTTTTGTGCTGACCGTGTTGTACAGATGACTAACACAATACAAGAAATCAAAGGGTTTTTTGGATGCTTATTTTCCATGCTCTCCTGCATCAAATGCTGTGTCTTCTTCTATAATACAAGTGAGAACAACCTATACAGTTGGGCTCTGCCCATGTTGCTGAGTCATTTAAATTGTCCTGCAGCTGCTTATGATGTTTCCATGGCTCCCATCCAGCTAGGAAAATGTACAAAGGGCACAACAGAGAGCGTTCAAAATCTGTGATGGCCTGTGCACAACACGGTTGACTTCTCTATTACAGTGACTAGCAAGTAAATAGGGGTCCAGGCTGACGTAAGCACTTTCAGTGGGTGAATTCCTAAATTGGGCTGTGCCATGCCCTAATTTAATAGGATATTATGGTTAGTTCATTAAAGTATCTTGGTAATTATCTAGACAGAAGTTTAGAAAATATGCTTGTTTTTTAACAGGATGGCTAGTTCATATTTGGGCCAGAACCTTTATTACGGAGCCAGCGTGGTATAGTGGTTAGAGTGCTGGACTAGGACCAGGGAGACCCGAGTTCAAATCCCCATTCAGCCATAATATTTGCTGGGTGACTCTGGGCCAGTCACCTCTCTCTCAGCCTAACCTATTTCACAGGGTTGTTGTGAGTAGAAACTTAAGCATGTAGTACACCGCTCTGGGCTCCTTGGAGGAAGAGTGGGATATAAAATGTAAATAATAATAATTACTCTACTCTACTCTACTCCAGAAAACTCTTCCATCCTTTAATCTGAAGCAGATCCTGATCTAGAGAAGTTAGCAGTGCTGTGGATTTCATTATCCAGAAAAAATGTATCACAACGAAGTGTAATTTAAACAAATGGAACAAGTTAGATACAACTATTACAGCCCCACTGCTTTCCATAGAACTAGACACAGTGAATCATGGTTAATGAGCTAGGGTTCCAAAGGAAGTTAGTTGTGCTTAAATTCTATTGAAGTCCATGAGGCTCAAATTAATCCTAACTGATGTGTCCTATTCATTTCAATAGAATTTAAGCATGAGTAACTTCCTCTGAGCTGAGACCAGATTATACATAAAAAACTGCAGTGGCTGACATGCTGTGCAATGTTAAGAACATAAGAACGGTTGGGAATTCTCTCTGGTAGGAGAAACCCTTTTTCATTATAGCAGAGTGCACAGAGGCACAACACAGAGGAATTTGGTTAGGCATGCATGTACGCTGAGAGTAAAGTAACTTAGAGCCAGTTCATCATTTCAAATCAACGTAAATCATATTTATTAGAGAACTCCATTCTAGATAGGAAAGTGAGGAGTTAGGATCTCTAATCTATCTATCTAGCTGGATGCAGATGGATTCTACATCTCTTCACACATGGTGCAAGGGAGAGGAGCTTGCATGTTGCAAGGAAGAAGGAAGGGAAGAGAAGAGAGAGAGGAAGGAAGTGGTTGGAAGGAAGGAAGTGTCCCTGAGAGTAGCAATCTACATTCCAAAGGTATAGTGTCAGAGCAGTAGAGAAGGGATGATCAGTGTTTTGACCCTCTAGCCCTCTGATTCACTAGTCTGTCCTCCACTGTCATTGAGACAAGAGACAGTGCATAGTCCTTCACTTCCAACATCCCCTCTTGATGTCTCGTGGCTCAGTTAACAAGATTTATTTTCTCTCTCAGCTTTTCAAAGCAGGGTCTTGGTAGTGGCTCAGTGAGTATATGTGCAAGCACTTTATTTGTTGGGCAGTAGATCAGCTTAATTTGTCCATCCTTTTGTAGATTTCTCACTACGTGATACTTCACATCAATATGTTTGGTATGCCTCTTCACATCTTCTTGTTTGGAAAGTTGGATGCAGCTTTGGTTGTCTTCATACAATGGTATGGGCTGTGGTACATCTATACCTAGATCTTTCAGTAGTTGACACAGCCATTGTATCTTGTGACAGCCCTGTGCAGCTGATACATATTCTGCTTCAGGGGTTGATGATGCTGTTATGTCTTGCTTGGTGCTTGACCAGCTTTTGGCTCCATCTCCATAGAAAATTATGTGACCGCTGGTGGATTTCCTTTCTGTTAGGTCTCCACCCCAGTCTGCATCTACGTATGCTTCTAGTTTTGGTTGACTGTTAGCTGGCAGCTTGAGCTTAAAGTGTGCAGTACACTTTAGATTCTTAACAAGTCTCTTAATTGCATTCCAGTCCTTGACTGTTTGTGATGCAGTCTTTCTGCAAAGTAAGCCAACTGCTGTACTAATATCTGGCCTAGTGAGTGTACTAACATATAGAAGCTTGCCTAATGCTTCACAATATCTATGGTTGTCAGATAGTGGCTCAGTTTGATCGTCTTGCTTTATGAAGAGCAAATGCAGAGCCATTTATGCGGAGCCAGCATTGTATAATGATTAGAGTGCTGGACTAGGACCGGGGAGACCTGAGTTCAAATCCCCATTCAACCATGGGTGACTCTGGGCCAGTCACTTCTCTCTCATCCCAACCTGCTTCACAGGGTTGTTGTGAGGTGAAACTCAAGTATGTAGGACACCGCTCTGGGCTCCTTGGAGGAAGAGCGGGATATAAATGTAAAGAATAAATAAAATAAATAATGTAGTTCACTTCCATTGGAGTTGGTGTAGGATTTGCATCTTCCAATCTGAGCAGTTTTATCAGGTCTTTAATTTTCTGTTCTTGGTTGATGAGGAAACTTCCATCTTTCTCTCTTTGTACTTGAAATCCCAAGTAGTGTGCATTGGTGCCAAGTTTCTTGACTTCCACATCTCTGTTCAGATGATGCATTATTTCCTTGCTCTCATCTGGATTCTCATAGACAAGAATCAAATCATCAAAATACGCCAAAATGTAAGTCCATTTGCCATCTCTGCATTTTGTGTACAGGCAGGGATCTGCTTCACTTCTTTTGAAGTTTGCTTGAAGCAGCATATCATTTAGTTTTGTGTTCCATGCTCTGGCAGCCTGTTTTAAACCATAAATGCTCTTTTGCATATTGCATACAAGGTCCTCTTTGCCTTTCTCTAAGAAACCTGGTGGTTGTTGCATGTAAATGTCCTCTTCTAGTTCGCCATGCAAGAATGCAGTTTTCATGTCTAGGTGTTCAACATGCATTCGTTTGCTAGCAGCAATACTTAACAGAGTCCTTACTGTGGTGTGTTTGACCACTGGTGCAAATGTTTCATCATAATCTTCTCTATACTTCTGTGAATATCCTTTTGCTATTAATCTGGCTTTGTAGCGCTGAATCTCACCATCAGCATCATGTTTGAGTTTGAAAACCCATTTGCAGCCCATAACTTTCCTCCCTTGAGGTAACTTAGTAAGAGTCCAGGTTTTGTTTTTCTGTAGAGCCTCAAGCTCTTCAATTGCCGCTTGTTTCCACTTCTGGGCTTCTGGTTGTGGTAGCTGGGATATTTCCTCCCATGATGAAGGTTCTGATTGTTCCACTGTTCTTGCGAGGCAGGACAGTCTCGGGGCTGGAACACCTCTGGTTGAGCACGCTGATCGCCTCACCTCACCCTCTGTGGTCTCTCCGATTATCTCAGATGCATCTGGTGAATTGTGGGGGGGGGGGGGCTGTGTCGAGCGTGGTTGGATCTGGATCTGCTGTCTCCTCCTCCTCAATTCCGCTGAGATAAGGAAGCATAATCCAGTCGTCGGGGTGTTTGGTCTGGTTACTTGCTTCGGTGTAGGCCCCCTCTGAAGACGTAGCTCTTTCATTCTCATCAAAATACACTGATCTGCTTATGGTTATCTTGTTGGTGTCAGGATCCAGAATTCTGTAGCCTTTGGATTGCTCTGAGTAGCCTACAAAAATCCCTTTTGTGGCCCTAGCCCCTACTTAGTCCTTTTTTCTTTTGGGATGTATGAGTAAGCCGTGCTTCCAAAGACACGCAAATGCATCATGGACGGCTTATGACCATGCCAAAGTTCATATGGTGTTGTTCCTACAGGCTTTGTGTGCATTCTGCTTTGTATGTATGTAGCAGTCATGATGCCTTCTCCCCAGAGTTTCTGTGGGAGGTGTGCATCAGCAAGCATGCATCTTACCATGTCCAGGAGGCTTCTATTTTTCCTTTCTGAGACTCCATTTTGTGATGGATTGTAAGCCACCGTAGTTTGATGCATGATTCCATGTTCTCTCAGGAACTGCTGTGTGGCGCTGGACATATATTCTCCTCCATTGCCTGTGCGCAGGATCTTTGGCTTCCGCTCAGATTTGTTGCTTGCCATGGCCACGTAGTCCTGGAGTTTCTCAAGCATCTGTGATTTCTCCTTTAGTAGAAAGACAACCATGTATCATGAGAAATCATCGATGAATGTGAGAAAATATTTGAAATTACCTATGGTTGCTGGTAGTGGTCCAGATATATTGCTGTGGATCAGCTCCAGGGGTCTTCTGGTCTTCCTTTCACTGTGCTTAGGAAATGGCTTGTTAACTGCTTTGGACTCAAGACAACAAACACAGTTAGTCACAAGGTCACAAGGTACAAAATCAATGCCATCAGTTAATTCCCTTTCCTTCATGTTCTGGATTGACTCATAGCTCCTGTGTCCCAGGCGTCTATGCCACAGTAGCAAGCAGTTTTCATGCGAGCATGACTGAGCAAGGTTCACTTCATTGGGCTGGGTAACAACACATTGTCCATTTCTAATATACATTTCACAGCCTTGTTTCTCTAGCTTGGATATTGAAAGCAAGGAGCTTGAGAAGTCAGGGATATACAAAACATCCTTCTCAAAAAATTCATTAATTGATCCATCTAATAATTTGCAATACAAAATTCCTTCACCTTTCTTCTTGGCTTTAATTGTAGTATTATTGCCCAAATGAACAATCTCTTCAGGAATACCAAACAGTTCAGTAAAGAAATCCAAATGATTTGAGATATGAACTGTGGAACCACTGTCTAGTATGAATCTTCCATTTTCTTGTATCAGGGAAACACTGAAATTCTTATTTGAATCTCTTTCTGTAAAGTCAGCTTTCTTTGTCTGATTCTTGGGACAGTTTGCCACCTTGTGGCCAAATTGGTTACACAAAAAACATCTAAAGGCATTAGTCCCAGTTGGCCTCATTCCAGGAGCAGTCTCCCAGCTGGCGGTCACGTGACCTCTCTCTGGCCTGAGTTCCCTTGGCAACAGAGCCAGACCTCTTTGTATGTAAATGTCAGGGGGGGTGGCCATGTGGTTTCCTCTTGCAGCATTCCCTCCCCACCTTGGGTTTCCTCTGGAATGGCCAATTGTTGCCTTAAGAGCAAAGTTATTTGCCAATTCATCTTCTTATCGAGAATTCAAAACTTTTCTTCTGCTTGTTTCAGAAGAGATAGTTTCCACAGCTCTCTCAAAGGTTAGAGCAGTGTGGACTTCCAACTGGCCGATTATATTGCTATAGCTAGGCGGCATGCTTAGGAACAGAGCTTCCAATTTCTGACCCTCTGTAAATTCCTTTCTTGCAGCTTTAAATTCAGCAAAAAAAAGCCCCATAGCAGTCCAACATGCGTGGCAAAACAGTCTCCGTCTTTATACTGGAGATTCTGTTTTTTCTTTCTCAAGTTAAAGGTGTATGCCCACCCCTTTTTCATATGCAAGGAATCTAGCTTGCTTAGCATTTCCTTTGAGGTCTCAAGATCGCATATAGTAGAAAGATAATTTTTACTCACAGAAGCAGCTATCAGAGCTTGAGCTTTTGCATCCTTGAGTTGCCATGCCTCTTTAGCAGTTTTCTCAGCAGCTGTGGTTCCACCTGTGGGGGGATCTTCTTCAGTGACTTTCTGTAGTCCTTCGGCTTGCAATGCAATCCTCTGTCTAGTTTTCCATTCCAAGTAATTGCCTGGGTTCAGGATAGTCAGCCTGAGCTTTCCCTCTAGAAAAGTAGCCATCCTCACTGAGCTTTGTAAAAGGGCAGCTGCTGTAGATTAGCAATTCAAAGTGTCCACGGCTAGATCTTACTGGATCTCCTGGAACAGACTTAACTCTTTAGCTGCAGTACACGCAGCTCAAAATACTGGGCTCCCATAACCTGTTGAGAATTCTCTCTGGTAGGAGAAACCGTTTTTCATTATAGCAGAGTGCACAGAGGCACAACACAGTGGAATTTGGTTAGGCATGCATGTATGCTGAGAGTAAAGTAACTTGGAGCCAGTTCATTGTTTCAAATCAATGTAACTCATATTTATTAGAGAATCCCATTCTAGATAGGAAAGTGAGGAGTTAGGATCTCTAATCTATCTATCTAGCTGGATGCAGATGGATTCTGCATCTCTGCACACATGGTGCAGGGGAGAGGAGCTTGCATGTTGCAAGGTAGAAGGAAGGGAAGAGAAGGGAGAGAGGAAGGAAGTGGCTGGAAGGAAGGAAGTGTCCCTGAGAGTAGCAATCTACATTCCAAAGGGATACTGTCAGAGCAGTAGAGAAGGGATGACCAATGTCTTGACCCTCTAGACCTCTGACTCACTAGTCTGTCCTCCACTGTCATTGAGACAAGAGAGCGCATAGCCCTTCACTTCCAGCAAGAACAGCCCTGCTGGATCAGGCCCAAGGCCCATCTAGTCCAGCATCCTGTTTCACACAGTGGCCCACCAGATGCTGCTTGAAGCCTACAGGCAAGAGTTGAAGGCATGCCCTCGCTCCTGCTGTTACTCCCCTGCAGTGTTCCGTCTGCCTTGTAACAGAACATGTGCACAGTTGCATAAGAACATTCAAATGCAAAATGCAAGAATTGTGTACATGCAGTTGTGTTATGAACCACCACTGGAAATGGCGGCCGTTCATCATAGAAACTGCAGTTGCACAATTCTTGCACTTTGTGTAATTGCACACACATTCCATCACAAGGCAGACGCAACACTGCCCGTTAAGCTCCCTACCTCTGTCTAAAATAAATATGTATTTGTTTAATTTAGAGTGAGTGGAATATAACTCAGCAACAAGATGGTTTTTCATTTAGAATTTTGCCCAAACATCTCCTATAAGGTGAATAAGATTTTCCCATTTTGACAAAGGGCCAAACTAGACATGACTTGAAATAAGATATTTGACCATGAGCATGTGTGTTTGTATAAACAAGATCTGAGGAGGGATCTTGAGCAAGAGGGTGGATCCCTTTGATCCCACTTTGGTTTTAATCCAGATTGGAGGCCCCCATGGTGGTTATTTGACCCAAGAGGAAAGCTGCTATTGGCACCAACGGCAACTTCCCTTCCAGGGAAAATACCAGCTGTGAATGGCTCCCATTTGGATTAGAACCATGATAGGAGAAAAGGCTAAATCCACCACCACCACTTTTACACCATTGTCCTTTTCCAGATCAGTATCCCCAACTACTGTTATTTACACTCCACATACCCAAATGTGCAAGAGCCATGTCTAGCTTGGTCCTAAGCTTGCAGTGGCAGTAGTTAAACTGATGCTGGATTGAGAAGGTGTGTTGTTGTTTTTTTAAATGTTGTTCCTTTAAAAAAGAATTATGTGATTCATTGAAGCATTATGCTTTTGCCACAGTCTTATTGTACTTCACTTCAGGGTAGGTGTTCAAACCTTAAATGTGTGGGTCTTAGAGAGGGTAGGCAAAGTTAATAATTTATTCCTAAAGCAATAACAATCAAGCATTAAATATTTAGAAGTATTCATTCAAATAATTTTGCTCTCTAGGTTGGTGTGGTCCACCCTAACCCTTTTTATTTATTTCATTTATAACCCACCTCTCAGCTCAGGGATCCACCAAGATGGTTAATGATATAAAATCAATTAAAAGCCGCACACTAAAACAGTATAATACACTAGAAATACATATATAAGAGAGAGAGAGAGAGAGAGAGATATTTTTACATTCTTTTCTCTTTTGTTGCTAGTTTTTTGGAAATATTCTGAAAATATTCCTAACACATCTATATTTGGAAATGAAGCTAGGATGCTAGAATATCCATAGGTGATGGTATAAGAAGCCAGCTTTTTTGATCGGCTTTTGTAAACATGTATTCTGGATGACGTGTTTCTTTCTTTCTTTTTCACTATTTCCCAACCCCCTACGTTCCCCACTCCTACCCCCAGTTTCTCTTAATGCCCTTTCAGGGTCACTTGACTTTCTTCCCCATCATGTCTGCTGTCTTTAACATTTCGCTCACCTTCTTCCCTTCTCCTGGAAAACAGCTTTAGGCTACCATGCCCCTTCCACATCACAGCTTTTGGTCTAGATTTCTTTGACAATTTGGACTGGCAATGAACTGTATCACCTCTCCATTGCTTCCATAAACTATAGCACTATATATGTGGTCTTGCCTTAGGCCTCTTTCTTTAATGCAACATTCATTGTGACACAAGATGGTCAAAGACATTGGTTTCCCTAAAACCCAAGCATGCAGCTGCCAGAAAGATAATCTGTATAGTTGTTCTGTGGCCAGAAGGAGTGATGTTTATTCCAGCTAACACAGAAATTGCTTGCCTTCCTCATCATAGCTACCTCATCAAGGAGGCAGAGAGCTAAACAACCCAGGGAGAACAAGCAACACTTCTTCCAGAAAGGCAGCATGGTGTAATGGATAGAGAGTGTTTAGACCAGCAAGAACTGGGTTCAAATCCCTGCTGAGATACAAAGATTACTGGGTGACCTTGGTCCAGTCACTGTATCTCAGCCAAGCCTGTTCTTCCTCATCATATTTGCTGTCTCTGTCATTTCCTTCACCTCCTGGAAAACAGCTGTAGGCTTCTTTTGTGAGGATGAAACTAGAGGGACATATATGCTTTTGGGGATGAAGGATGAGATAAAAATGTAATAAAGAAAGAAATATGAACAAACAATTCAGATTCCATATCAGTCAAGCCATTCTAAAGATACATGCTGATATGATGAGGGAAATTACTCAAAGTACAGGTGAAACTCGGAAAATTAGAATATCGTGCAAAAGTCCATTAATTTCAGTAATGCAAATTAAAAGGTGAAACTGATATATGAGACAGACGTATTACATGCAAAGCGAGATAAGTCAAGCCTTAATTTGTTATAATTGTGATGATCATGGCGTACAGCTCATGAAAACCCCAAATCCACAATCCCAGAAAATTAGAATATTACATGGAACCAAGAAGACAAGGATTGTAGAATAGAACAATATCGGACCTCTGAAAAGTATAAGCATGCATATGTATTCAGTACTTGGTTTGGGGCCCTTTTGCAGCAATTACTGCCTCAATGCGGCGTGGCATGGATGCTATCAGCCTGTGGCACTGATGAGGTATTATGGAAGACCAGGATGCTTCATTAGCGGCCTTCAGCAATTCTGCATTGTTTGGTCTCATGTCTCTCATCCTTCTCTTTGCAATGCCCCATAGATTCTCTATGGGGTCAGGTCAGGCGAGTTTGCTGGCCAGTCAAGCACAGTACACTGTATACTTTTTAGAGGTCCGATATTGTTCTGTTCTTCAATCCTTGTCTTCTTGGTTCCATGTAATATTCTAATTTTCTGAGATTGTGGATTTGGGGTTTTCATGAGCTATACGCCATGATCATCACAATTATAACAAATTAAGGCTTGACTTATCTCGCTTTGCATGTAATGCGTCTGTCTCATATATCAGTTTCACCTTTTAATTTGCATTACTGAAATTAATGGACTTTTGCACAATATTCTAATTTTCTGAGTTTCACCTGTAGTCTCATTGAAATTAAAAGGACAAGTTTGGCATTGCCTAACATGTCCTTTTAATTTCAGCAGGATTACTTGGAGTAATGTTCCTCATCGTGTGAGCCACAGAGTGTAGATAATAGTGTGCTGAAGCGCATGTTGGGTGCAATCCAGCAAGAGTTTTGTATCTGTACTTTTCAATTGTCATCTCAAATATTCTGGCTTCATTGGAGTGCCTTCTCCAACCTTTAGCCTCGGCTTTTAAAAGCACCCTCTCTTCACAGGTTTACTGATCCCTAGTATCGGCCCCATCTGTCTCACAACAGGAGTCTTTGAGCCTGTGGTGTTTTTGGTTAATCCCTTCCTTGATCCAGGTCAGCTTTAGTTACTTGTATTCCAGTCCTGGGGTAGAGGCAGGGCTAACAAACCGCCAGCAGCCCGAGCACTGAAAAGCAGTTTGCACTTGCATTCTCTGTACATAATGAAGTTGTTCTCACGACCAGCCCAACCCTGCCTGGGCTGCCTCAAGCAGGGTTAGACTGGTTGTGAGAAGCGGCAGGATCCTTGCAGAACCCCCTGCTCCCCGCCCACTTAACCCCCTTAACAAACCCAGCTTTTAGCTGAGGTTAAGGGTGCTCTTATCACCCTTACCCCAGCTGCCGGGTGTGATTCCTTGGGATGTGTGCATAGAGCACCTGATTGATGTGGGAATCCCCAATGCCACATGCATGCTGCGTGTTGCATTGAGGGATGCCCAGAGTTTCCACCCCGAATCCATATCTCCTGCTTCGCCCCCTGCACCCTCCCAGCCCAATCATGTGAACCACCCCATTATTTATTTCATTAAACTGTTAATATTCCTGATTCAACTCCACTGCCTTGGTCCTTGCATACCACAACTCTTTCCCTTGGATTCTACAGAGCCCTTCTAAATTAGCCTTTCTAATCTGAATCAACTTCTGTGCTGATTTCAGTGGAGGATGTTGCTGCCCATATAAATGACACACATAGACATCCGTAGCTTTTGGGCACAAATGTCCTTCAAATCTGTGCTAAAAGTGGGGAGGAGCACAACTCCCCCCTCCCCGGCCATCGAGTGCAGGAGGACTGCTTTGCACACATTAGGTGGATCCATGTATACAGGTGAAAATCGGAAAATTAGAATATCGTGCAAAAGTCCATTAATTTCAGTAATGCAAATTAAAAGGTGAAACTGATATATGAGACAGATGCATTACATGCAAAGCGAGATAAGTCAAGCCTTAATTTGTTATAATTGTGATGATCATGGCGTATAGCTCATGAAAACCCCAAATCCACAATCTCAGAAAATTAGAATATTACATGGAACCAAGAAGACAAGGATTGTAGAATAGAACAATATCGGACCTCTGAAAAGTATAAGCATGCATATGTATTCAGTACTTGGTTTGGGCCCCTTTTGCAGCAATTACTGCCTCAATGCGGCGTGGCATGGATGCTATCAGCCTGTGGCACTGATGAGGTATTATGGAAGACCAGGATGCTTCATTAGCGGCCTTCAGCAATTCTGCATTGTTTGGTCTCATGTCTCTCATCCTTCTCTTTGCAATGCCCCATAGATTCTCTATGGGGTCAGGTCAGGCGAGTTTGCTGGCCAATCAAGCACAGTACACTGTATACTTTTCAGAGGTCCGATATTGTTCTATTCTACAATCCTTGTCTTATTGGTTCCATGTAATATTCTAATTTTCTGGGATTGTGGATTTGGGGTTTTCATGAGCTGTACGCCATGATCATCACAATTATAACAAATTAAGGCTTGACATATCTCGCTTTGCATGTAATGCGTCTGTCTCATATATCAGTTTCACCTTTTAATTTGCATTACTGAAATTAATGGACTTTTGCACGATATTCTAATTTTCCGAGTTTCACCTGTACAGTTCCTGTGGGTTTCCACAGGAAGCATGGGCGGAGTCAGGGGAATAGCAAGGTTGTAGTGGGCCCAGAGATGATGATGATGATGATGATGATGATGATTTACATTTATATCCCGCTCTTCCTCCAAGGAGCCCAGAGCAGTGTACTACATACTTGAGTTTCTCCTCACAACAACCTTGTGAAGTAGGTTAGGCTGAGAGATACGTGACTGGCCCAGAGTCACCCAGCTAGTATCATGGCTGAATGGGGATGTGAACTTGGGTCTCCTCGGTCCTAGTCCAGCACTCTAACCACTACACCACGCTGGCTCTCATTGGATAAGATTTTTAAATGCCCCCCCCCCCCATCACTGAAGCTCAGTTCATGAAGTAAAGAAATCTTAAATGAGGCTGAATAGAGGTAACAAAAAGCATAGTAGATAGACAGAAAGATAGATAAATAGATCCTATGTGCCACAGTAGAACATCATCCTAAATTATTTTTCAAAAGGTTTTGTAAATTGTGGGCGATGCAAGTCACTTAATGGTACTAGAGAAAGCCATGCTGTTCTGGTAGCTCCAGGTCTTAACACTCACATCAGTTTCGGAGGATGAATACAACCGAAGAAAGCCTGGGCGGGTGTGCAGCTGGGGGAGTCAGTCATGTGACTTGCCTCTGGAGGGGCCAAGGCATTGGGCCCCCAGACAACTGTCTCCCCTTGCCCTATTATAGTTACACCCCTGGGCGGAGTGATTACCCTTGTGTGTGGTGGTGGGGGGAGGAGAGGAGTTTTTGACCATCTTCTCATGTACCTTCCCCAATAAAAGTTTGGTAAATTCTAACCCTTTTACTACAATATTTAAAGTGCAGTTTGGTGAGCATTCCTAGTATACAGCAGATGGTTTTGCAAGCTTATATATTGACTACAGTGTGGCAAGAATCATGGGTAGGGGGAGTAGTGGGAAGAGGAGTGTGGCAGAAGAACACCATTTATTGGTAGAATTTGCAGGTCACTTGCAGCTTTCTCCTGCTTCCTGTTCAATACATTTCAGAGTGTGAGAGAAGGGGAGAATCTCAACTAGTCATGGCTCTTGGTCAATTGACCAGCCAGAAAAAGCATTATAAATATGTCACTGCCAGGAGACAGAAATGAGTGAGGCTTTTTTCCTTACAAGCAAAAACAAGTTTATTCTTGCAATTTGCAATATCAAGAATAAAAATTATGCTGTTTTCCCATGGTGCACACACAAAACACTACCTGTGGTGGCAACAGCAGGCAACCACGGAGGGCAGAGAGGAAAGAGAGGGGCGGTACTCTGCTGCACAGAGGAGGAGGAGACCAAAATGTCTGCAGGGAACTGTGCAAGGAACAGTACAGAAAAGTAGGGAAGCCCTTAGTATTTGCACAGCCCATAGGCCTTGTGGATAAAATTAAGTGCACAAACCTCCAGAGCATCTTCACTCACTCACTGCCCCCCATCCCCACTGGCTTATAATTACAGCATTTGTCTATAGCAGCAAATGCTGCGTGAGGGCAAGAACTTCTGTGACTGGCAGCCCGGGATGCTCAAACCTGCTGAACATGCTTATAGGTTTCGCCTATAATAGGACTTAGATGTGTTAATAATGTCATTTGGTCCTGAACGTTTTTAAAAATGTAAATAGCAACTGCAGATGCCCCAATCTAGGGACTGAGGCATGGGGAGGGCTTTAATCTTTCCCCGTGACAGGTCCGGATCTGGATTGAAGGCCCCCCCGGGTACCATTTGTTCAGGGAAGCTGGCATTTGCACCATAATGAGAGCTTCTTTCCTGGCTCAAATTGTAGCTGTCTCAAGTCTGATTGGGATTATGGTGTGCAAGGGAGGTGAAGGGTAACTCTTTCCCCTCACATAGTTTTCCCACCAGGAATATCCCCCTCCAAGCTGCTATTTGCCCCCAATATGGTTATTTGCTGCAAATAGGTGCTTCAGGGACAAATATCAACTTTGGGAGGCTACTTCCAATGGGAAAACAACCTCAGAGGGGCGGGGGGTGGATTAATCTCTCTTTTCCCACATGCCACAGACCCCATCAGGATTGGGCCCCTGGCAGCTACTTTTGGTGAAAGAAGAGCCAATTCCAGATTTAAATACACTTTTCAAATTCACATTTAGGCAAAGGTATAGTTTGGCCCTTAAGGTTCCAGCAGACCTTCATTTGAGTCAGGCTGAAGCTCTCTGCAGATGTTTTTAGATGTACAGACAGAGGGAAATCTTGAGGAGCAGTTCCTCACTTAACTTTTTTGGAATGGTGGGGAGAAGATATGGATTATTAAGTTTGATGGGGAGAATTCAGTAAAATTGGGGAGACTCCTCAAATGCTTAGTGGGGGATCTGTACCTCTGACTGTTTTCAATGCTTGGGTTCAGTCACGGAATATGTGATGGAACCACACAGCAGAATAGTGCTGAATGAATATGAGTGTGTGTCTGTCTTTGTTTTATGTAGGACTGCCATTTTAACAAATAATTATGAATTCATTTATGACAGTTCACTGTTTCAGAGTGATAACACAGTTCAAGGGTGGGATCAATAGGCCGAGTTAGAGGAGATGTTCAGCTGTAACTGCATTCAGCTTTCTTGTCTGTCAACATTTTGGAAAGTTAAACCTCAGTGAACTAAGCCCCATGGCCAGCCATCTCCCTGCCAGTTCCACCCCTTCCAAAATAGCTGCAGGAGGTCACTTTTGGCTAGAGGTGGAAAAAGTAACAGACCCACATTTTCAGCAGTCTAGTCATCTGAATGAGGAGAGGTGCTGTCAGCTTCAGAAAACAACAGTGGAAATGATGGTTTTGCTCCTGGAGTCTAAAGCCTGCTGTTCTTTGCCCTCCTTGCCTTCTGGGTTATTATACGGACACCAAATCAATGCCAGTTTATGTCACAAGATGACCTGATTCTTCAGACAGACTAACTGGCACCCCCACACTGACTCTACGTTCCCCAAACCATCTGTTACACACCTGTCAGGCCAGTTAATTCATAGTTGTGCTCATAAACTGTTACTCTAGAACACTGTTATGAATTCCCATCTGTTAACATTGCCACTCCCATTTGTCTCCACTTTTCCATCTAAAATGAAAAGTATATGTATATGATGAAATTAAAAAAACATACTTTGTTTTCTAAGTATGTAAGTAAGCAGCAATCCTTCTAAGTACTAAACTCCACTTTGCCCAGCAGTCAGAACATGTTTACTACAAAGCAACAGCTCAGCTCTTTATCGGTGCAATGTGTAGTCATACTGTAAGTACTGCTTCAGTGTGTATTCATAAGTACTCACATGCAGAACCCAGGCTAGGGACGCCCAGCCTGGGTTAGGCTGCATGTGAGAACCACCGAGATCAAACAGAGCCCCCTAACTTGGCTTTTTAGCCTGGCTGTTACCTGAAGCTACGAGAGTGAGCTTAGCCTTAACTCAGGCTTGCTGCTTGTATGTAAGCTGGGCTGCTTCCAGCCTGGCCACACGCAGAGATTTGTTCCTAGAATGCCCATCTCTTGGGAGAATCCCCCAGTGCATCGTGCATGTCACACAGTGCATTGTGGGATCCCCAGAGGCCAGGAGAATGTGCTGCACAGAGCAGGGCTGATAGTGTGGGAGCACAGAGCATGCTCCCACCAGGAAAACCATGATCGTCTCGCGGGAGGACAAGGTTTGGGAAGCCTTCCCCCCACTTGCCCAGCACTTAGCAGAAAATGTCACGTGAGTTCAGTGGTTCTACTCCCCACATCCAGTGTTCCTTCTAAGGCGGGCACATGTGCATGCACGCACAAGTTTTTTTGATGTCCAGTCAGTTAATTTTAGATCCTGCTCAGGTTGAAGGCCCCATTCTGAATGCACATGGACACACACTGGCTTGATGCTGCCACCCAGAACAAAACTCATTCCACACACAGAAGAAAAAAGATAGAGGGAACACTGTCCACAACCAAGATATATTATCTCTTTAAAGGAAAACTCAGGTTCTTAGCTCTTTGTGAGAGCATCCAGATTCTGGTCTAGAGGTTTTCTGCACCATGGTGGGGATTAGGCCTTGCCATTTTCGAGACTTTGTGACTATAAAAGGGCTGGTAAAGGCGAGTGCAGCCAGCTGTACTCAACACTTTAGATAGGCATAAAGGCACAAGTCGAAATGCATGCCCTGAGTCCCTTTCACACCATCCAACAACAAACAATGGAGCTTATTAAAGTGTTGGCAGCTTCTGCTCTCACAGGCAGGCCCTCAAACAGTGACCTCGAATATCGTCTGATTGGCCCAGTTGGAATTAAATGAAATTAATTAAATTAAACTAGCTCAAGAGCACACAGAGAGGTGCCGGGTGCTCTTTCTTCTTCCCGAAGTAACCATTCATCCCAAGTAAGGCCAGCTGCACATGTTGCAAAATGAACTGGGAACTCAGTCAAATCCCATCCAATAATAATTTTTGTTCTGCAACGAAACTGCCATTTCTCTGTGGATGAAATTGTGATATGAAAATATCAGTACATAGCAGCCTTAAACATTTCCATCATAGTCTGGGTAGAGAGAAATATTTCACCCTCTCTCAAAACAGAATCTGGGGTTATCCAATGAAACTGGTTGGCAGAAGATTTAGAACAGACAAAAGGAAGTACATGTTCACTTAGAGTAATTAATGTGTGGAAATCACTGCCTCCAGATGTGATGATAGGCTCTAGCTTAGATGAGCTCAAAAGGAAATTAGACAAATTCATGAAGGATTAACTCTATAAAGCCCTACTATGATGGCTGTGATGACTATGTGCTACCTTTAGGTTCAGAGGCACACTTGCTTAGGAGTTATAGTTGCTGGGAAGCAACAATGCGAGAAGGTGATTTCCCTGCATGTCCAGCTTGTGGGCTTGCCGCTCCCCAGAGGCATCTGATTGGCCACTTTTGGAAACAGGATGCTGGAGAAGATGGACCTTTGGTCTCATTAGTCAAGATTCTTCTTAGGTTCATCATTACTTTTCTTTCAAATGCCAGGGTCATATCCCTACAACAGTGATGCTGTTCTGATACACACCGGTATGTCCTATGCATTTATCAAGTCTTATAATTAATGTCCTGAATATACAATGGTGTTTCTTATCCACAATATCATAGTCCCAAAGGCTAAATTAAAGATATAATTCTATTTTCTCTGGATTTTCTGTTTCCCCACATTGCATATGTGCATTTTTTAATCAAGTTATTATCAACATGTAAATATATAACCTGCTACTGATTGCGTCACTTCTCAATTACATAATTACACACATTTTAATAATTTGAAAAGGTGTTAATACAAATTCTATGCAATAAACAAAACCCATTGTGATATTTAGTATGTTACATACATTAACACACACAAATGCAATTATAATAGGTTACAAACATCTTCCTTCTTTCCTTCCTTCCTCAGAGTTTGAAAGAAGTGAGAACACTCAGGACATGCTCTGGGAAGATATATAGAGTGGATTTTCTCCCATACTGAGTTTAATTATAGTAGAGCTGTGCAGTCATGTCAGACATTATGTCAGGTATTATTGGACAGAGTTCTGCTCTGACAGCAGGGGAGGCCTGACAATCAAAATCTCCAACTGAGCTGACCATGTGGGGGCCAGGGGCCAGCAGGCACCATGTGCTCTTTGCTCCTACAGAGCAATGAAGACCACCACCTTGCTGCTTGCCTTTCACTGGTTGCAGGAGGCCCGCCGGCCATTTGGAGTCCCCTGGACCTTGGAGGCCATGGACTGGGGCCCCAAGGTCCGGGGGTAAGATGCACCTCTGCCATACAGGAGATGGGCCTGTAGGAGATTATACAACCACTCACACAGGGTTCTACTGCAAAGGTGAAATAGTTTCCACTCACACAGACATTTGGGCTTGCCTCTTAGAGTCCGTGCACAACAATTGTTCCTTTCATTCAGACATTGGAAACTAATTTGGAACTGGACACATGCAGTGGATGTAGTAATCCATTATTCTTCAGGGAAGAGATGACTGAGGGGCACTAAGTTAGCTGATTCATCTTTCAGTATTGGAATATATTTTAAATAAGTAAAAATACTGATCAAATATGAAGGCTATACAAATTCTCTCTTTTCTTTGGGAGCAACAGCAGACAAAAATGCCACCTTCCTTTCACTCTTTCCTGAGGCAAACATACCTCTCTCTTCTTCAGCAATTGTAGTTCTAGATTGGATCTCAGCCTTCATGTGTGGGGTTCTTCTTCTCAACCCCTCTTGATTTAAATTGGTGTATAAATATTCATCGTATTTGTAAATCATGACTGTCCCTCAGTTTCACCAACTATGGCTATGTATAAGTGTGTGCTGGAAAAGGCTGCATTTCCCCATGTTTCTGATAATCATGCTCGGAGATGTTCATACCACATACAATCTGTCACCTATCATTTTTCTATCAGAACTCCGTAATTGGATGGCTTGGGATGTGATTTTTGTTACAAATCTTGTACCTCATTGAAGAAGAATAAAGTTGTCCGCATTTGCTCTGGATCAACTTTTCATGCCACCCCTTTTCCTTCTCATGTTTTCCCAGCAATGCTGGACATTAAAAAGAGGGGGGAAAAGAATATTGTATGTATTATTGCATTTTCTCCCATCATCCTCAGCCACAAAGGTCATGTCTGGGGATGATGGAAGTTGTAGTCCAACAACATCTGAGGGCCCAAGGTTAAGAAACTCTGCTATAGACACTTCTCTCTTTTCTTCTTTCAGCAGAATCTAAATTCATCTTGGTGCTTCACAATACTGTCTCAAGGTTCTGCCCTTCCACCCCCTATTCTATAGCACAGTACATTAAATGTATTGAGGTGTGCATCCATACAATTGGGTAAAAGCAGCATTATTTTATTATTATTTTTGACCAACATCCTGACTTACGCTGCCCTTTTTCACAGAACAAAGCTGTGCTAGTGCAGGAAGATCACATAGCTGCACTAAATCATGGGGATTTTTGGAATTGCACTATTGCACAAAAGTTCCCTACAAAACATATGAGGCATTGCCAAAGTTGCACACTTTGTTGCATTAGCACAAACATGTTTGTGCTAACACAATACTAGTCTGGGATATGGACTCCAGATGTAGCATAAATATCTAGCACAAGCACAGCTTTAGTCAAGAGGCCAGAACTCAAGCAGGTCCTTCCAGAAAGAGGGCATGCGCATTATTTATTTATTTATTTATTTATTTATTACATTTTATATCCCGCTCTTCCTCCAAGGAGCCCAGAGGGGTATACTAAATACTTGTTTTTCCTCACAACAATCCTGTGAACTAGGTTAGGCTGAGAGAGAAGTGACTGGCCCAGAGTCACCCAGCAAGCATCATGGCTGAATGGGGATTTGAAGTCAGGTCTCCCCGGTCCTAGTCCAGCACTCTAGCCACCACACCACGCTGGCTCTCTTGTACAAGGGATATGAGAAGGCTAAAACTGGGACACTGAGGTTCAAAACAAAATATGAAATGTGTTAAGGTTGGTGGTCCATTGTGATAGATATGAGTTTCTGAGGACATCTCTGCCTTGCTAGCATTAGCAGGGAAAATGGCATTAGAAGACCCAATGCAGTTTTTAAAATCCTGCTTCCCCCGCCCCCCCCAACATTAGATACAGAGTGTTGTTTCCATTAGGAGTTTTCGGAATCTTGGCTCACATGGAAATTATTTTTAATCAGCTGGGAGTGGTTCCCTAATTGTTCCTGACACTGCCCTCCACTGTTGATATCCCATGCAGCCTGGCACATGTTAGGAACTACACCCAATGTGTAGAATGACCTCTGTCCAGAAAAACCCACATGATTTATTATTAACAGTAAAGACACAAGGCCACAAAGCTACAAATTGTTACTTGAATACAAATGATACAAATGACTGGGACAGCCACAAAGGGATCTCTGCTGTCTACTTCTGGCTAAATAACTAGAGGCCCAATCATATGACACATGAATGAAACTTTAGTTATTTTATTGTGTTGTCCTGACACACTAAATTAGATCATTGCATCTGAATTAATACATACACATGTATTTTAAAGCATTATGTTGCTCACTTGCAGTTTCCCATCATTTGTGTGCTCATTTTCACATAATTGGGCGTATTTATATAAAGATATTTGAGGTGGAAAAGTTACCACAGATGACTTTTCCCTCTGTGTTAAAGATTATAATGGTCTTGTAAGAAGCCATCCAAATAATACAACTGCAAGTTTTCATATTCTGAAGGGGGGGGGGGCCACACATATACACTTTACAAAACAAGCATTTCAAGTAGGTTTGGCAGGTGCAGCACAACTTTTCAGTGTGGCAGCCTTTAACACGAACATTTTATTTTTAATGAACTTTGAGTGTCCTCTGTAGTGCCACCTCAAAAAATGTGTCCAAGGGAGAAGACAAGGGGCATTACAAGAAAGATGAGAAGTGCTGAGGAAATATCATTACGTATTAAATTTCCCTCAGCATGCTCTAATACATATAAACCTGGTTTATTTAATTTTGAATTGAACTACAGCAGGTTGTTCTTGCTGTGTGCATGAGAACATTATCCTGTAGCCAAATGTAATCCGGCAACTCTAACAGAGCACTCAGAATAACAGGCACTGAAGCATTTATCCACTGAGTGAACTATTGAACAAGTGACAGGTGTGGAATCCGTAGGCATTGCTGAAGAGACATTTTATATATCCCAATTATCAGACTCAAACCTTGGAACAGATATTAATTTCATTTTCTGTGGAAGAATAAGGATGTTGTGAAGAATTCCCGTGGATCCAGGGGGCAGAATTGAAAGTTAAACGTTTGTGCCAACATCTACAGTTCCTGAAAGCGAAGGACTCTGCAGCCACCAGACCTTTATTATATCTGGATCCATCACTTATTTCTCTATTCGCTTTCTAAAACATACTTTGTTCCAACGCAAATACATAGCAGTTCATTCATCCTGCTGTCCTGTAAGCATACCAGACAGTGACAGTGCGCTCTGTGGGGATATAAATACACTACAGTCAAAGGAGGCTAGCCTCTTGGCTACCATCCTTCAAGCTGCTTCAATTGGTTCATTGATCTTATTCAAGTGCTGGGGCAGAACAGATCTGACAGTGTTGAAGGGAACTAGGCCTTCAGACTTCAGAGAGGAATATTGCTGCTCTCGCTCTTTGACAGTTATCAGCGTCCTCTTTTTAAGCTGTTACTTTGGCCTATAAGCCAGCTGGCTTCATAGTAAGACAAACTTGGCAACTCTGAAGGCATCAAAGCCTGTGTGAATTTAGCAAGGTATGATTTATAGCTCCTCTTTATTGTACAGTATGTGCAGAAGCCAAAAGTGTGTAATCCCCTCTTGGAAAGCAAGAATCCAATAGTCTTTCCAAGTAATAAGCAGCATGAGGCAACTGGCTTCTATACTCCCGGGGGTGGGAATATGTTTTGGCCATGCTAGTTTCCCTTTTGGGGCTGACAGTTCTGGAGGGGTTTCAGAGTATTCCATGACTGACTGCCATCAGCACTATAAGGAGAGTATTTATTTATATCCAATCCTATCCTGAAATACAATATAAAGCCAAATTGCTTCCACTAACCACTCCTTGAGTGTGCCTTATTGGACCAAATGGGCGAAATGCTCAGCCATCAGTTTGTCTCCCTTATTCCCTCCTTATGCTGATTGGCTATGCCAGATTAACCTATTAGCAAAAGTAGCAAATGCTACGGGCCCCACACTTTTGAGGGCCCTACACAGCTTAGGCGCCTGCCTCTCTCTCTTGCAGAGCAGCCTGGAATCTCTGCAGCCAGGCACTGTTTGCTGCTGCTGCTGGCTCTGCAAGCTAATAATTAGCAGAGGGGGCAGGAACGCCACTTCCCAGGCACTGAAACCAGGGGCGTATCTAGGGTGGGGCAGGCAGGGCACGTGCCCCGGGCGCCACTTGAAGGGGGGCGCCATTTTCTAATTTTTTTTTTAATGGCTGCTGAAAACACAATGGCCACTGCACATGCTCAAATGGCCTCTGTGAGGCCTTAAGCCATGCCAGGCCTCACAGAGGCCATATGAGCATGCGTGGTGGCCATTTTGTTTTTAGAGGCCATTTTTTTAAAAAAAATTAAAAATGGCCACGACACATGCTAAAATGGTCCCTGCGAGGCCCTAGAAGCCAGCGGGGGGAGAAGGAACCGTTGCAGAACTCCCACAGCCTTTAGGAAGCCCCCTGAAGGGACTACAAGTATTATTTTTAATTCAATATAATATAAATCACTGTACAAATATTCAGTTTGGCAGTATGTACAGAGAATCAGGGCTTGTGAATAATGAGCTGAAGCTTATGAGCTAGGATTGTATTCATTTGCTCTTACTTTGCGTCTTGTTAAATGTGATGTCTTAATACTATGGCTATTAATGGTGAGTTAGTCTTTGAATCAGTGTGAAATCCTTAGTATTAAGGCCCACTTGGAGTTTCTTGCTCTCTTTCTGTCATTTTAACTGTCTTTCTGAAATACTAGAATATATTCCCAGCAGTGACACAGTTTACTCTGCATATCCTTTAATTATTTTCAGAGTATCTGGGAAAAGTCAAATTCTCCATTTATTTTTAAAACTTATGTAATAGTGATGCTACAATGCATAGTACAGAATTAGACAGGCACTTCTGTTTAGTTTTCCCCAAGTACACCTCCAAATAGTATTTGGGTATTTCATGAGCCCCATCATATTGAAATTTGTAGTTTTCCAGCATTTTTTGGTCTGGCTACGTCCACTGCTAAATAATTTTTGAAATATTAAAAGATTAACAAGCTTGACTTGTATTTTTGATCTGATATTATGGTAAAGTTATCTTAAAGATGGGTGTCAGATGCTTGGACAGGGGGCGCAATGTCAGTGCTTGCCCTAGGCGCTATTTTCCCTAGATACGCCACTGACTAAAACAGCTACTTTGCAGAAGCAATCAGTGAGCTTATGCAGGCCGAGGTGCTCCCTTCCCTTTCAGATTTCCCACTCCCTAGTTCTCCCTGCTCTCTGTCTGGTGTGGACGCTGCTGCTCTGCTGGGCACACAGTCTTATTTCAAAGAGTAGGCATCAATTTTCAATCATTCATTTAAATTTCAAAAAGTAAGCAAAAATGGAGGGGGGTGTATATTGGGATGTTTTGTGACATGGGGAGATATCTGGCCTTTATGTTTTAATATTTATGTGTATTTCTTTAATTTGGGGCCCCTACATAATATATGCTACAGGCCCCAAACTAGTTTAATCCTGCCCTACTGATTGGTGGATAATACCTTGATCCAATATGGCAACCTCTGTTTTTCAAGATTAGTTGGGAACCCAGTGGAAACAACAATCAAAGCAGGGGTCATCCCATGAAACAGATGGCCAGGGAATTTTTTTTGGACACATCACATAATTAATCTATGGAATTCTCTGCCACAGGATGTGGTGATGGCCACTAGGTTGGATGGCTTTAAAAGAGGCTTAGACAAATTCAAATTCATGATAGACAGGTCTATCAATGGCTACTAGTCTGATGGCTATAGGCCACCTCTAGCCTCAGAGGCAAGATTCCTCTAAATACCAGATGCAGGGGAGCAACAGAAAGAGAGAGGGCATTCCCCCCTCACCTCTTGCCTGTGGGCTTTTCAGAGGCATCTGGTGGGCCACTGTGTGAAACAGGATGCTGGACTAGATGGGCCTTGGGCCTGATCCAGAAGGGCTATTCTTATGTCCCACTTGTAGAGTATCATGACACCTTCTATTCATGGTAAATACTGATTACATTTTATCTGGACACATTTCTCTCTTTTGCTGCATTTGCTTCCTCTAAATGCAATATTTTTCACGTGTATCTATATTTCTTCACTTAAATTAGGAAGTTCAAATTATATAGCCTTTCTTGATTTAGATTTGCTGTATCTATAATTCAATTAATTCTGATGGATCTAAAACTGGCTAGCACAGACTTTTCTTTAGAATATAGATTTGTTATGCCATGAGATACTGTTCCCTGCATTTGAAGGTGGTGGCCAGATGGTGTTTTAAAAATGACTCCCATAGATACAAAATAAAGTGGCTGTTAACACCAGTGAATATTATTTTGGAAATTGTGAAAGAATACTTGCTAGTTAAGAGATTTGTAAATATCTTAGATGCTGGGCTAAAGGGGCAGCGACCTTTCCATTGTGATGGCATATTATTATCACCACTTTTTTTGTCACACATAAATATCTGGCAGAACAACACTGACACACATGTATCAAATTGCCTATATCAAAATGGATGATGTATTTGATGCCAATTTGTTTTGGGATCCAATTGGAGGTGCTGATTATTACCTCTAAAGCCCTTAATGGTTTGCGTCCTGGATACCTGAAGGAATGCCTGCTCCTAAGGGTTTCTGCCCACCCAATAATGTTGTCAGAGGGGCCTATGCTCCATGTGCAGATGTTAAGGGAGGCTAAATTGTTGTGCATGCAGGACAGGGCCTTCTCTGTAGTTGCCCCCAGGCTCTGGAATGCTCTCCCAGTGAATGATGACTCTTTGACATCTGTGCCTGCTTTTAAAAAACAACTAACAATCTTTTTTATTTGTTCTGGATTTTACCCCTTAGGGGCTGCCGGGTCTCTCGCTTTTCTGCTTCTGTTTGTATTTTTTATGGGGTGTGTGCACGTGCACACACACACACACACACACACACACACACACACACGTGTTTATGGTTTTTACTGTTTAACTGATTTTACGGTTTTAAATGTGATTTTTATGGAATTTTATTTTATTTTAACTTGTATAAACTGTCTTGGGATGTCTTATGAAAGGTAGTATAAAAACTGAATGAATACACGAAATGAAATATATTTGGCAGTCTGAAGGACTCTGGGGTCGTTCCTGTTATTTTTAAAATGTAAAAGCATACTGTATCTACCTGAATCCGAGACTAGATTCTTTCCTCTTAGATGTGGGGTGAGAGTTTTTTGGCTTAAATTCAGAGTCCTCTTTCTTTTGGATAAATACAGGTCTAACTTATATTTGACCTCTATCATTCAAGACATCGTCTTAAATTCAAAGCCACCTTCTATTCGGAAAAATATGGTATTGTGTGTTGTGTTTCACTCTCAATAACATGTCATGCTGCTGCTTTTCTCTTATTCAGCTTAATGAACACACAGCATTATATCTTCTTTTTCTTTATTTCATTTTGATAATATGGCAGTTCCTGTAGCCATTAATTCCATGTCTGGAGGATATCCTATATGGGGCCCACCAATGCTGCTTCCATTCATGTCCCTGCTGCCACCAATAATTCTGAACCCAGGACAACAATTTTGCCTAAAACCTCCCTTTCCCTGATAGGTGGGACCAGATATTAGTTGTGAGAACGAACCTTTTACCTCACAGAGACTGATTCCCCACTGGCAATAATGAGATTTCTTTTATAGTGCTTCCTTTGCCTGTTCTTCTGTGGGCTGGTTCAGATGACACCATTTGCCGGCCCTGTCCACTGTGCAAGGAGCAGCCACTTTGTACATATGCATATAGCTGTGCCTTTTTGAGTTATCCAAGACAGGGGAGGCCCGTTACATTGGCCTCTGGAGAGAAGCAGGTGGAAAGAGCAAGATCTCCTGGGAGAGGAGGGAATTGCAAAAGCAAAAACAGGCACATGTTGATTATGCATCTTGCTGGCGTAACAGCATGGTACTTTAAGGTGCAGACCACAGATCACTTGACAAGTATCTTCAATTGCTCAAGAGGGTATATAACAACAGCAGTACCCTAAGAAACAATGCACCGTAAATTATGATGTCAAAACTGAAATGGTAAAATACACATTGTTTTGCTGCATATTTCAAAATTTGTTCAACCTCTAATATATACCGTCTATACAAATTACTCATGTTGTTGCGTCACGTGTAATAGTCTGTGAACCCTTTGGTTCCTCCAAGGTAATTATTCTAGCATTAACCTTGCCTGGGGATTTTCCATCCGATTAAAATAACTACACAATTAACAGAGCCACATTTTCAGAAAGATAGTCCGTGGTGATAGAAAAAGGAGACGGGCAATGACCCTGTCTGTATTTCCTTCATATAAATGCTGAATTTGGATTAATCAGGCGCTACCTTGTGAAAAGATGAAAAGGTTGACCTCTTCATCAGGGGATCATCAAAAAGTAATCACAGCAGTTTACTGCTTCCTTCTTCCTATGTATAATAATTGCCCGATGGAAGGAATTTAATTTTCATAAATTAAGGTCATCTGAAGTCATCTGTTTTATTTAATAGAATTTAGTAAAGAGAGTAATTGAGTTTATGTCAGGCAGCAATGAATATTAGTGGAAGTCAGTTACAGGCTACAGCACATGCAGTATTCACTATGGTATTAATAAAGACGCAGTAAGTGTGTGCACACACACCATACTAGCTAACATTACATAATACTTTGATATAATCTGTTCCTCTATTCTTATACATTCATCCTGGATATATTTGATGTACTAAATGAGCTGAAGAGTCCTACCTAGGTTTGGATTAAAACTGAGGGTTGGAAACTGGTCCAAAGTTGATTAGCAGCCTACTTTCCTTAAGGATCATTAGCCTGCTTTCCTTACTTGGTGTCTGTGCGTCTCTGTGTGTGTGTGTGTCCCCTATCAACTTCGCAATGCGTGGACCAATATGAACCAAATTGGGTACAGTTGTATGGACACATAGGGACACCTCGACGGCAGAGTTTATGATGACGTCATCTACCCCAATTCAAGATGGTGGGCACGTGGCCCTTTGAGGCTTAACTAGGCTAACATGAACTGCCTAACTGATTTGAACCAAATTTGCTACAGGTGTAGGGACACTTAGGGACTGCTCAAGAGCATAGTCTGTAATGATGTCATCCACCCTGATTCAAGATGGCAGATATGTGAATGGTTGAGGCACAAGTGGGCTGACTTGTGGACTGCCTAAGCGATTTGAACCAAATTTGGCACAGTTGTAGTGAGTGACATATAGGAATACCTCAACGGTGTAGTTTGTGATGATGTCATCCACCCCAATTCAAAGTGTGAACATTTAAGGTTGAAGTGGGCTAATTTGTGAAGATGATCATTATCAATTAAGATGATAGTAAAGGAAATTAGGCAGATTAGTTCTTACCAGAACAACTTGTTTTTGATCACACAAATATCTTAGCACTCCACTGCCCTTAGGATCAGGGATGGAGCCACCATTGGGCGAACGAGTTCAAAGAACCTGGGCAGCTGGCAATCTGGGGCCTCGCTTCACAGCCCCGACACCCCCCCCGTATGACATCAGATGCTGGGGGCATTATTGCACTCCCAAACAGGGCCCCGTGGCCCCATTTGAAATCGGCCCATACTGAAAAGGCAATCGGCCCGTGCTGCATCGGCAGCATGGGCTAGAGCGATTCTCTCTGCCTTTAAAGGAGTGCCGCTCCTGGCCTCGCTGCCGACGCAATGCGGGCCAATCTCCCTCCCAAACAGAGCCGTGCGGCCCCATTTGAGAGGGAGATCGGCCCGCACTGCATTGGCAGCGTGGCTGGAGCGGCTCTCCCTGCCTTTAAAGGCAGGGAGCGTCACTCCAGCCTGCGCTGCCAACAGAGTGCGGGCCGATCTGTCTTCCAAACAGGGCCACATGTCCCTGTTTAGGAGGGAGACCACGCCCCCACATCTGATGTCAGATGTGGGGGCGTGGCTATCTGGGCCCCTACATCTGACATCAGATGTGGGGGCGGGGCCAGGGGCCATGGCAACCGAACATGGGCTGCCGCCAGCCTCACTCCGCAGCTGCTTAGGACAACACTGAGAGTCAGTCCTGAAAGAGCATTTGGTCACCTGATAAAGCAGATTTTATTACTTCCTTTTGTAGCCATGTCTAGGTCCATGAAGATATTGATATTGGACATGCTTAACAAAGTGAAGAAATGCTTTCCTCTTTTCAAGCATATTGCTGTCTTTCTTCATCTCCATCACAAGAATATATATGAAGGAGGTAAGGATTTCTCCTTCCCTTGAAAAGTGAAGCCTGAAAATATTATTTGAAAATCTTCAGAGCAAATCAGTGAAACTAGAACAATGAAAAATCCAATGAATTTAATATATGTTACTCCAAATATTTCCCTGCTATTCAGTCAAGTCTCTGGTTTTAGTTTTTCCATCATTTATAAAAATGTTTCTCCATATATCTCTTATCATTCATTTTTCACTATTTAGTCCACATGGGCTTTTACTTTCTCTGACATATCCTTTTCATGTTACACTAGTATACTTGCCTCCACACACAGAGGTGTGCCCTTAGGCATGGACTTGGGGGCCGAGGTCCATGTGCCCACTCTGCTAGAGGGACCCATAGTTTTCTCCAAGGGAAAAAGAGGGTCCCTTTTACACTTCTGGAATAGCTTGGCCTAGAGTTCTGAAATCTGGCAAAGATGTAGGACAGTTTATCAGGATTCTGTATATTGATTATGAAGCAGATCAGTCAATCTGTTGATTTTTAATTATTTTTAGCATAAAAAAAACCTTTTTAAAGCAGTCAGAGTCTTATGAATGGTTGGTTTCATAGGAGAACATTACAAAAACTTCTGGGACTGAAGCCTTCCCTTGGACCATCATTCCACCCCCATGTGAAGGAATCTACAAACGTTAGTAAAAAATGTGACATTTCCCCACCACTTTACATTTCCAGAATGGCGGGTTTAGAGTTTTGAGACTGGGCACACATGTAGTCTAAGATGGCAGGACTCTGTGTATCTTTATTTCAAGGAAATTGGTCAATCTTGTGATTTTTAATGATTTCCCCCCTACAGTAGTAAAGCTGCCAGAAGGAATTTTCTCTGTCCGTAAAGTCCTTCACATCACGAGTTTGTGGCTCCTGAGGATGTGGACGAGTTGTGCACACCGAACGGTGCAGCCTACCACCTGTTCTCTTTACCCTTGCTCAACATGGTTTATACTATCTGGCAGGGGGGTTGTTGTAGAAATTATAAATGCTTCTCTGATGAAAGGCAGGATATCTCCTTCTCTTAAGGAGGCAATTATTAGACCACTTCTGAAGAAGCTTACTGTGGATCCCTCAGAGTTGAGCAACTACAGGCCTGTCTTCAAACTTCTGTGGCTGGGCAAGGTAATTGAGAGGGTGGTGGCCTCCCAGCTCCAGACAGTATTGGAGGAAACATTATCTATTGTTGTCTATTGTTGTAGACAGCCTGGTGGAAATCATAAATGCTTCTCTGAGGGAGGGCAGGATGCCTCCTTGTCTTAAGGAGGCAATCATTAGACCTTTTCAAAAGAAGCCTGCATTAGATCCCTCAGAGTTGAGCAATTATAGGCCTGCTTCCAACCTCCCATGGCTGGGCAAGGTAATTGAGAGGGTGGTGGCCTCCCAGCTCCAGACAGTATTGGAGGAAACTGATTATCTAGACCCATTTCAGACTGGCTTTCAGGCAGGCTATGGGGTGGAGACTGTTGATTTTTACCCACAATAGGTAAAACAGCAGAGCACTAAGGAATGAGCACACACTCCAGTTACAGAGTAGGTAGCAGAGGACGTTTGGATATTGCAGCTGTTTAGAGAAAACACATGGAGATCCTTGTATGACTAAACACTAAATATTTATTGGTTAAATACACTTAGATAGGAAAGACCTATCTCTAATCTAAAGGACTACATAGTGGATAGGTAAGGAGAGAGAGAGATGTTTCCATCTGCTCTCTAGGAGGAAAAGAAGGATTGTGACTCAGCAGCACAGGAAGTGCTGCAGAGTCAGTTCAGGGGTCATAGAGTAGGGACAGATAGGGAGACCCTGACTCACTGTCTCTACTCCCAATGCCCCTAGTGGTCATTAGGACAGTTGGTGCAAAAGGTCGATGCACTGGAAGTTCATCTCCAACAGAGACTGCCTTGGTCAGCCTGATGGATGATCTCCAATTGGGAATTGACAGAGGAAGTGTGCCTCTGTTGGTCCTTTTGGACTTCTCGGAGGTTTTCGATACTATCAACCATAGTATCCTTCTAGAGCGTCTGAGAGGGTTGGGGGAGGGAGGCACTGCTTTGTAGAGGTTCCACGCCTACCTCTCGGGCAGGTTCCAGATGGTGTCCCTTGAAGACTGTTCTTCAAAATCTGAACTTTGGTATGGTGTCCCTCAGGACTCCATATTGTCTCCGAGGTTGTTTAACATCTACATGAAACCACTGGGAGAGATCATCCGGAGATTTGGTGCAGGGTGTTATCAGTATGCTGATGACACCCAAATCTATTTCTCCATGTCAACATCATTGAGAGAGCGCATAACCTCCCTAAATGCCTGCTTGGAGGTGGTGATGGGCTGGGTGAGGAATAAGAAACTGAGACTGAATCCAGATAAGATGGAACTACTCATTGTGTGGAGTCGAAACTCGGGAGATGAGTTTGATTTGCCTTTTCTGGATGGGGTCACACTTCCCTGGAAGGAACAGATATGCAGTCTGGGAGTGCTTCTGGATCCAAGCCTCTCTCTGGTGTCCCAGGTTAAGGCAGTGGCCAGAAGTGCCTTCTATCAGCTTTGGCTGATATACCAGCTGCATCCATTTCTTGAGATAAACAACCACAGAACAGTGGGACATATGCTGGTAACCTCCAGACTGGATTACTGCAATGCACTCTATGTATGGCTGCCCTTGTATGTAGTCCAGAAACTGCTCTTGTACGTTGGTCCATAATGTGGCAGCAGCAGCCAGGTTGGTCTCTGGGTCATCTTGGAGAGACCATATTACTCCCACTTTGAAAGAGCAACACTGCCTGCCAATAAGTTTCCGGGCAAAATAAAAAGGTGCTGGTTATAACCTATAAAGCCCTAAATGGCTTGGGCCCTAGGTATTTAAGAGAATGTCTCCTTCATCATGAACCCCACCACCCATTGAGATAATCAGGAGAAGTCCATCTGCAGTTTCCACTGGCTCGTCTGGTAGCTACTCAAGGACAGGCCTTCTCCGCTGTTGCCCCGAAGCTTTCAAACATGCTCCCTCCTGAAATAAGAGCCTCCTCATCTCTGACAACTTTTAAAAAGTATTTAAAGATGCATTTGTTCACCCAGGCTTTGAATTTAATACTAGCTGGCCAGGGCACAGAGCATCTGCGCTTCTAGTTCTCTCCCCTCCTTCCTGGTTCCCCCCCTGTTCTCAGCCCCCAGCTGCCACTGCTTTCTCTCCCGCCGCCACCAATTTGTCCTTCCCACCACCACCGCTGTTTTCTCCCCACCCCACCCCCCGCTGCCGTTTTCTCTGTCCACCACCTCTTTCCTCTTCTCCCCCCCGACAGCTGCTCACAAACTCTCGCGAGAGCGGCCATGCATGGGATTAGCAATGGGTACATTCTAGAGAATTATATATATGGATTGTTTTAATAGTTTTAACATCGTTTTAAAATATTGTTTAACAATTTTAAATGGTTGTAATGTTTAAACTTTTCTGTTGTCATTTATTTTGCTTTGTTGTAAACCACCAAGAGACGTAAGTTTTGGGTGGTATAAAAATATGTCAAATAAAAAAATTAAAAAAAATGAAATCTAGTGAAAGTCTAAGTGCTACATCTGAAAAAAAGAGGGGCGGAGCCATCATTGTGCGAACAGGTTCAAAGAACCCGGTCACCAATGAAAAGGGCTGCTGAAGTCTGCAGGGGGCATGGTTCGGGCTCCAGAAGAGCCCCAAGCAAACTCCCCCCTCCCATGGCCTGGCTCCCACGAGCCCTGAGTGAACTCCCTGCTTTTCATTTCAGGAAGCTTGATTAACTCTTTGTGTGATGCCACGCACAAAGTGGGCGTGGCCCAGGCTCCTTAGAACCCGAGCAAACTCTCAGCTTGTCCTATCAGGCAGCCAGTGCTGCCTGAAATAACAAGCAGATAATTAGCTCGGGGCTCTCGGGAGCTCGGGTGTGGGAGGGGGAAGTTCGCTTGGGGCTCCTCCAGAGCCCGAGCCATGCCCCCGTGCGCATGACAACACACACATGGGGCGTAACTGGAGCGGTCACAAACACACTGTGCTCAAGCTGGTTTGTGATCCAAAAGGTCTGCATGAGAGCTATGAAGCAAGGGGCATGTGTTGTGGTTTTAATTTCCCCTCCTTACAAATGCACGATATGTGCAAGTTCGTTTTGTATTTGAACTGTGAAGCAAGGGACACATGTGTCCCAGTTAGTTCTCACATGTGTCCCAGTTACTTAGAGAGAGGTCTCTCCCTTTCTCTGACAAATGCACTCTGGGCCAGACCTATGAGTTTGTGGTGAAATGTATACATATGCGGAGAGGATGCTTATTTTGCAGGGCTCCCCCAGAAGCTCATTAGGTCCAGGGTCCACAATTACCTAGTTGCAACTCTGCAACAGCCATCTTGACCCCTATGTTTTTCTCAGCTCCTATCCTTTTCTAAATTTCTCTCCCATTCTTCTTTCTATATGAGCCCCTGGTGGCGCAGTAGTAAAACTGCCGCCCTGTAACCAGAAGGTT
Organism: Hemicordylus capensis; assembly: GCF_027244095.1. NCBI lineage: Eukaryota > Metazoa > Chordata > Lepidosauria > Squamata > Cordylidae > Hemicordylus > Hemicordylus capensis. The sequence continues at coordinate 218,767,919 of NC_069660.1, read as the reverse complement.
GCAAGTTCAATCCTGACCAGGGGCTCAAGGTTGACTCAGCCTTCCATCCTTCCGAGGTCGGTAAAATGAGTACCCAGAATGTTGGGGGGCAATATGCTAAATCATTGTAAACCGCTTAGAGAGCTTCCAGCTATAGAGTGGTATATAAATGTAAGTGCTATTGCTATTTCTACCAAGAACTCTTGACGCACATTATAAAGCAATGAAAAGATATTAAAGAATAAGTTTTATGATGATGATGTATTTCTTTCCTCTTTGTTAGTTTCCTTATACCACACATTCTCACAAAGGTTTGCCCTTGCCACCTCTGCTTTTTCAATCTTTGAGGTCTTCAGTCTGTCTGTCCTAATGCTGCATATCTCTGGCCCACTCATCACCTTACAAACAAGTATAATCTATTGCCACACTGTCTTCTGTAGTAAACTGCTGGACTTGTACTGTTCCTAGGCTCACTTCTCTGGGGATTGAAACTGTTCCTCTTCAGGTTCCTTCACATGTGGCTGTACAACATGTGGTATGCCAGCTGCAGTAGCATGTGCTTCTCAAACACTGCTCTGGTAATGTCAAAAGAGCTAGGCCACATGGGTGGAGCCCACTATGTACCACCTCTCCATGCCAGCATTCCTGGGTACACCCTACTAAGATAAATGTGGGCAGGGACGCTTTGTTTCCTCCCCTACCCCAGCAGAGAAGATAAGCAGCCAGCTACCTCACACTCTTTTACACTGAGCAAGGGAGGATGGATGAGGATTCTGTATTCAATGGATTCAACCAGGGGCGGAGCCACCACTGAGCAAATGGGTTCAAAGCACCCGGGCCACCACCCCTTAGGGGCCGCACCTCATGCCCCAGAAATGCCCCCACATCTGAAGTCAGAAGTAGGGGGGCGTGATTTAGCTCCCCAATGGGAAGCTAAATTCGTAGCTGCCGGAGCAACTCTCTCTGCCTATTAAAGGCAGGGGGAGCTGCGCCTGGCTGTGCTTCAAACACAGTGCTGGCCGATTTAGCTCCCAAACGGGGCTGCACGGCCCTGTTTGGGAGCTAAACCATGCCTCACACGTCTGATGTCAGAAGTTGGGGGTGTGGCTAAATGCTCCCTGTGTCTGATGTCAGACACAAGGGGTGGGCCTAGCGGGGCTGTTTCTGGCCTCCCTCCACGCCTGGATTCAACAGTTTATTTCCTGCTCCTAAAAGCTTCTTCACTGTCTCTTTTAAGCATTTCTGAGGAAACAGCAAGGGGCATTTAACAATAATTTCACAGAAGAAATACTGCTAGCAATATGTGACCAGCAGAACAATGACATGTCCAGCATGAGTTCCAGCAGTACATGAGTGATAAGCTGCCAGTAAGAACATATGACACCTTACATCTTTTCATTACTAGAGCCCTGTTCATGCAACCAACTGTACGCAGTGATTTAATTTCATTTGAAAACCAATGTTTTGGCAGAGTCGTTACCAAACTATTTTGCACCTGGATCAGACAACCCTCTAAGCCATTTCTTCCATTCTCTTTCTCCTTTGCTGAACTGCATGAGACAAAATAATATAAGCAATGAAAGCATAGAGACAACAAAAGGCATGGGGAGCAGGGGAGTGGGATCATGGAAGAAGGTGCCGTGCCATCTTTGCATTCATTGGCTCCTGTACACAGAGAAGGATCCTTTGTGCATACCACCTTCTAAAAAAGCAGGGCTCCCCAACTGCATGCACACAGAGCCTATATGCATGCAATGTGCATGTGCATAAATTCCGTGCATGGGAGCCAGCAACGGTGTGGATGAGGAGGGGCTGCTACCTCACTCCTTCCCTATGTCTGCATTCCGTGTACACAGTTGGTTGCTTGAACAGGGCTATCATGCTCTGAGATATTTCATTCCTAAAGCTATTTTGTCTCATACAGTTCACGAAAGGGGGGAAAGAATGGAAGAACCTTAAAGGTTCTCCGCTCCAGACACAATATAGTCTGCCAAATATTGGTTTCCAACTGAAATTAACACTGGATTTTTAAATAGTTCTTTAAAATAAAGACAATAATTTGTTTCCAGCTGGTACAATTGTTAACTAAAATGATCAGTCTCTCTAGAAACAAATTCTCCTTTCTCATGCAACAGAGATAATTTATTCTGTCAGTAGTAAATCTATCCAAAAATGTTGTAATTTTTAAAGTATAAGATTTTTAGTGACAGTAATTTGCCATATGGAAGAACAATAGTAGTGGGGAGGGGGATTAAAAATCATTGGCATGTGTGTAAATTGGGGCGGGGGAGGTAATAGGAGGCTAAAGCATTTTGCCATTGCTGAAGTGATTCATCAGATGTTTTTGTATTTAAAAATGTCAACAGCTTGTCTTTCTTCTCGTTTGCATTGAACTTCTACAATTGCTAGGTGTTAATCTTTGCACCTTCTAGCTTTGAAGAACTGAAGAGGGGGAAAAACCACCTTTAACAATTCAAGGCCTGATAATAATACAATGTGAGGATGTTGTTAATTATCTGTGTAATGATCTATATAGTAATTCATGTGTTTATCAAGATTACCAGGAGAAACCATATAGGTGCTTGCTTTTGAAGAGTCATTCTAGAGTTGCATTGGCTTCCTAAAATGTTGTGAACATATTGTTTTTACTGAGATGTTCCGCATCTCTCTCCAAAAACAAAAAGGTTAAATATTTAAAATAAATGGATTAATTAGCTTCCAGTGGTAATGATCAAATATGGAAACAAAGGTAAGACATATCTAGCATAACCGTTCTACTGATATAGACATTTGCTTCCATAAGCATTCTGGTGGAATTTTATTTAATATATTTCTATCGCATCTTTCCATTCAATTTGGACTCCCAAGGTGGCTCACAACCATAACATTTCAAACAGAATCCTCATAAAAGCTACACCGTTACAACAAAATAATCACACCAGTTTAAACAAAACCCCAAACATATATTAAACAACAGAAACAAAAGTTCTTTAATCCCCAAAGACCTGAGCCCTATTCATGGTACATTCAACACTCATACGAATGTACAGTGTGTACAGGTGCAGATATTCACACATTATGTTGAACACAGGTACAGCAAGTTCACTTTTAAAATGAACACAGAATAGTCATTTACAGAAAAACATGTACTGGTGTGAAGACATCTGAACACAAGTATTACATAAAGTCTCAATAGGCCTTTGGTGGAACAAAAAAAATGGTTTCACTTTAAAAAAAGAAAATGAAAAGGTAGCCAGCAGAGAAGGGAGGACAGTATTCAAAATGGGGTGCCACAACAGAAAAGGCCCTTTCCTTATTTGTGCCAACCTCATTTCAGCCAAAGGCATCCTGAGTGTTGGGTCACAAATGGTTTCATGCTTATGAAGCCACATTACTTAAGTTACGTAAGAACAAGAGGCTATGAAACTTATAATGTGGCTGCTGAAAATGGCAGCCCTCTCTGCAATGTGCCATTGAAACTAATTTGTGTCCTGAAGTCATTACAGTGAGCATTTCCCTGTAACACTGCATTGGCTTCTTCTTGGTGGTGGAGGAATACCTACTGTGATGATATCATGACACAAGGTAAGTTAAATTAGATTTTATGGAGGATTAAGAAGGACTCAACAGAGAGCTGCCATTTTTTGACAGCATCCCAGTGTTTTGTGTAATATGTAGTTTTACCCTTCGATTTTCAACAGAGCTGACATACATGGTTTGTCAAACTATGGGGCTAGAAAGGATGGAAATGCAACCACAGTGTGCTTATATTCTTCCCTACTAATTTATCTGTAGTTAAATTTATTTTAAAATATAGGCTGATGATATTCAGAGCAAGGAAGTACCACTACAGAGAGAGGAGCAGACTAACAGCACTTCCAGACTAGCTGCACCAGTGCACTGGGGAAGAGGCCATTTTTGACAACTTCCCTTTTCCCAGAATGTGCCACCTGAAAATATGTCCCTGTGAGCTGTGCAGCCCTCAGGGACATATTTTTGGGTGGCACAGAGGGCTGCCCGGGGAAGGGGAGGTTGTCAAAAATTGCCCATTTTCTGGTGCTTCCTTGCTCTGAATGTCAGCCACATTTTGCGGACTTCAAACTATTATTCTCTCTCAGAAAATCTCTGTTGCATCAGAATTTTAAAATACTGTATTATACTAAAGGTAAAGTGTGCCATTCGGTCGGTGTCAACTCCTGGCGACCACAGAGCCCTGTGGTTGTCTTTGTAGAATACAGGAGGGGTTTACCATTGCCTCCTCCCGCGCAGTATGAGATGATGCCTTTCAACATCTTATATCGTTGTGCCCAATATAGGGGTTTCCCATAGCCTGGGAAACATAGCAACAGGGATTCAAACCAGCAACCTCTAGCTTGCTAGTCAAGTCATTTCCCCGCTGTGCCATTAAATGGCTGCTTGCCACTGTAAAAACAGATATTGGAGCATGTTTGGCTGAGGAGCATATACACATTTAAAGTAACTATTTGTCATAACCAGGACTAGTATTGCATCTAGCAGTCAGCAAAGCTATAAGGGTCATGCCAGGGCTCGCAGGGGTTATTTATACATGCACAGTGGCAGCTAAAATCGCTGCCGCCACACACTACATAGGGCCGAACGGGCCGAAAATGATCAATTTCCCGGGCCGCAGCAGTGACTTCAGAGGCTGGCGGGGGGGGAGGGGAAACCTTTGTGGACCCCCCCGGTGGCATACAGTAAGCCCCCCAAAGGGGCTAAAGTTACTTTAAATTCATATAAAAATAGAATCTGGACTGGACTGGGGGGTGGGTTTTGATGGGGCCGATCTGGACTTGGCTGGTCAGGTTCGAATCCGGTTTGGACTCGAACCAAACTGGGCCAGCTGGTTCCGTGCACATCCCTAGTGTCTGGGAGCCTGGACATTTGCCTCCAGTGTTTCAAAATGGGGCTTGTAGTGCAGTCTGAGCCCCCATTTTAGATATTTATTACAATGACATGCAAAACAGGAAATATGTCAATTGTGCTTCCTGTTGCCCGCCTCATGCTTGAACAAATTCTTTGTTTCTGTCTTCACTGCAGAGGATGGAGGGCAGAAATCTAGAAGCACAGAGTTACAGAGGATCTTGCAGGCTATCTGTCCACCACCCCTCTATTGTAAGTAAATGGTTCAATTGTTGAACTGCTCTTGTCATTAAGACATTTCTCCTAATGTTCAACCAAAATCTACCCTCTTGTAACTTAATCCCATTAGATCTAGTTCTGCCTTCTGGGGCAGAAGAGAGCAGGTGTTTGCCCTCTTCTATATGACAACCTTTCAGGTATTTGAAGAATGCTATCATGTCCCATCTTTGTTTTCTCCAAGGAGATACTACTGACTACCATATTTACCCGAAAGGAAGAGGGCTCTGAATTAAGATGAATCCCCAGTTTCTAACATTAAAGAACTTGGGGGGGAAACCCATCTTGGATTCAGGTAAATACTGTATAAATGTCCTTGAAGGGCAACTTACTACTACTTGTTTCTAATGGACAAATGGTTGTAAATGAATATTGTGAATAAGTGTACAGGCATTTATTTTCTCATGTTTGCTGGAAATTACAAATCTCTTCAATAATTTTTTTCTCTTCAAATATCTGTGTACACCATAACTTTCTTTTAAATGGCAGGAATAATATTATTTCCCTCGACTGTTAAGCTAATATGCAGACATATGGCACATCGGTATCTCCTCTGCTCAACTAACACTATCGGCAGATTTAATTATATGGACTGTTTCATTATAAGCCACTCAAAGCTGTCCACCAGCACTCCTTCCAAGCCCTCACTCTGGAGAGCTTAAGAAAAATGTTTGTATGTGTAAAAGCATCATGTGCCTGCATGATTTTTCTACCTAAGTTAGTTCCTAATAAACATTCTGAGAATTGCACTTCCTATTGAAATTAAAGGGACACGTTAAACATTTCTTAAGTTGCCTTTGAATTTTAATGGGCCTACTCTGAGTAGTTTTCCTTAGTATGTCAGCCATGGTTTCAAAATGTGTTCTCTCAAATGACCTCACCTATATCTGACTTTGTGCCTGATATCCCAGCCTCTGTCTTTCCTCCCCTCTCTTGACTCATCCTCTGTCAACAATTTAGTCTCTAAGCTCCTCTAGACAGAGATCTGACTTTTGCTTATGAACCTCCATGAATGAAATTGAATGAATGAATGAATGTATTATATAAATGATTAATGAGAACAAGCTGGGCTCGGCACAGAGCATTTGTGCCTCTGCCAGCTCGCTTCTGCCCCCCACTTGCTTCTCCCTCCCCCCCCAGCCCGCTTCTGGAGCTTTCTGGCTGGTGGGCTGGCCAGCTGGCCTACCACCTCCTCCCGCCCACCTGCCAATTCCTGGTGGCCAGAACAGGCCACCATCTGCTCCCACTGGCGGGAGCAGCCCGCTTCTTCTTCCCACCCTCACCTTGCGCTTTCTGGCTATCTGACCTCCTCCGGCACGCCCACCACCTCTTCCCACCCCCTCGCCAACTCCCGGCGGCCGGGCTGGCCTGCTGCCACCTGCTTCCGGCAGCCAGCCTACCAGGGCCTCCTGTTCCCAGCAGCCAGACGGCCTGGCCCGCTGCCGCCACCATTGTCTCCCCGTCCCCCTCGCTATCCCCCAGGCAGCTGCTCTTTTGAGAGCTGCCACGCATGGGATTAGCGAAGGGTACGCCTAGGATAAATTAATATATAGATACTATTAATTTCGCCTGCCATACATTGCAATCCTAAATTGGACTTTTCTAAAAAGAACTTCACTGGGAAGACAATTTCCTATGGCCCTGTTTGGGATTAGTCTTCTACCAAGTATCCGCATCCATTCCTTGCAAAAACAGCAATTAAAATCTGCTATTACTGTATGGTGTATTTCATGCAACAAGTAATCTGCCCAGTGACTTTTCTCCAGTCTCCCACAGTCAGCAGTGATTATTTTTGGCATGCATTCAGGGTAACAATGCACATACTGAGACATGCAAACAGTGGAAAGTCCCTAAATTCCAGGAGCTAAGATTAACCTCTTTCTATTTTTAAAAATCTCACACTTCCCTACTCAATTTCTTGGTTCTCACCCACTCACTGCTGTGGCATTTGGATTACATAAACCTTCTAGAGTCAGCTTTAAGTAAGTTCACAACACACACACACACACACACACACACACACACACCTATTCCCTCTCCTTGAGCTTGCTCAAGGATGCTGATCTAATAGTGGTGTTCCTTATTTTATTTCCACTTGGGGATCTTCCCTTGTTAGCAGGGGTTATGGGGGCATACCTTTCTCTGTGACAGGGAGGGTTGGGAAGGGGCATCTCCCTACTTTTGTACAGTGACACTAACCATATTTAGACTGCTTTAAAAAGCACGTACGGTGCCAAAAGCAGGTCGGAGATCCTGCCCTGCCGTGTCACTCACCTCCTACTCTGCTCTGCTAATGGTCATAGTGGAGTTCATCTGAAGAGGGCAATGCCATAACCATGATGGTGGGCACCTCTGTGATCAGCAGCCTGGGGTGATCCAAGCTGCTGATGCTTCTTTTGCCAGATTTGGCTTATTTTAAGACAAATTTTGGGTTACAGCCCATTTGACCCACAAGTATACCCCTTAGGTTCTGGCATGAGCAGTGCTACGGAGATGATGGATGCACTGGGTTGGGACTTCTGACCTGCTTTTGGCGTGGTAAGCATGTTCAGTGCTCTTTAAATAAAAGAAAGTCTTAGTAGGATTTATGAAAGTTGGGAATCAAGATGTGCCGGGATGTCACAGAGGAATTAATGCACTCCTGACCATCGTTTTCAGACTAATTCCATGCCTAGTCCTTTTTAGGGGGAGACATGCCCCAGGCCCCACACATGGAGGGCCTCATCCAAAGTATGGTTCACTATTTGAAACAGTCAGATTGATCCTGTTCATCCAAGGCAGTAAAACTAATCAGTTAAAACAGAATCCCAGGACCAAGAGTTATTTCAGCATGTTGGGCCATTATATCGACACAGGATGCAGTGCCTGACATACTGTGCAAAGTTACATATGTGGTGGAGCATGAAGTTTGTGCAGTTGCGCAAGCACAAAAATTGCACAAATGGAGTTGTGCAACAGTACAGCCATTATATAGTGGCTATTTTTGCATTTGTGCAGCTGTATTAAGAAGCAGAAGGTTACCGGTTCAAATCCTTGCTGGTATGTTTCCCAGACTATGGGAAACACTTATATTGGCCACCAGTGACATAGGAAAATGCTGAAAGGCATCATCTCATACTGTGAGGGAGGAGGCAATGGAAAACCCCTCCTGTATTCTACCAAAGACAACCACAGGGCTCTGTGGGCTCCAGGACTCAAAATCGACTTGACAGCACACGTCACCTTTTACAAATGTTATGTTACACTGTGAGCCGGGTCTCACGATCAGTGAGACCCAGTTTGGGGCAGTGAGCAGGGACAACGGGCTAAGCCGGCGATGTGACGGAGCTGGCGGGGGCTGAGGGGAGCGGGGGCCAATTGGCCCCTGCAAGCTCCAGCATGCCCTGTGCGAGCGCGCAGGGCATGCTGGCAAGACCCCCGGAGCCGGGAGGCGGCTTTTCACCTCCCCTCCAGAGGTCTCCTCGTGAGTAGCCACGGTGCGGAGCCACGCTACAGCTACTTACAATCAGAAAGCCCGGGTTTGCGGAGCACTCGCTCCGCAAACCCGGGCTTTAGGGAGGGCTACCAAAGCGGGTGACCCACTTGTAAGCCACCGGGCTTGCCTGTGAGCCCAGTGGTTTACACGATCGACAAAAATCGGGCTAGGCTCTCCTAGCCTGATTTTTGTTGATCGTGATAATAGCCCCTGTGTGTGTGTAACTTTGTGCGATATGTCAGCTAGAGAAAAGCAAGTGAGGGAGACTCAAATAAACATTTGCCCTTGGACCTCTCAGAGTTTTAAAATGGTTCTGACTCGAAGCTTTTAGAAGTGTGTTGGAAACCCACATTTCTTTTCAGCATGCTTTAGAAATGCAGGGCCCCCACCCATTTTGAAAACAAGGGTTCTTGTTTAGGATATGATTTCTAAAACGTACCATTGCTTTGACTACGGGATGCTTTATATGGTATGGCAACCACACAGAGAAGAAGAAACGTAGGGGCCCTAACTTTTGAAAGCTGCTTTCTTTGCATGCATGGAGAATCGCCATCCCTGTGCCATCCACCATCAAAAATGTATCACTTATCATGGGAAGTATTTTTCAACAGTCTTTGCTAGGCTGTTGTAATACATACTACAGTCTTAATTCTTTAGGTAATTGAAACAAGTTGTGGTCTTGTTATAATCTTGCCTTTACTTGCAGCTATTTATTAATTAAAACAGATAGGATAGATATAGTTTTTCCATTTAAAATACACAAAGCAGCTAACAAGCTTCATTCAATGCACATAAAATATTTATTTACTGTATTATTACTACATTTATATACCGCCCCATCCAAACAGCTCTGGACAGTAACAAAACCAAAACCTGTGAATCAGTCATTTAAAAAACCATCAATACAAAACAATTTTTAAAACAGTCAGGTAGAAGGCAACTCTTCCCTGCTCCCTCCCCACTCCACTTCTGAATGCAGCTTCTGTTCCTCACTTTTTTCTCAGGGCCTGGAAGTGGTATTCAGTTCAGGGACTAACAGGCAGGGCCAGTGGCAACTTTGGTCAGACCCCATCTCCAGCCTTGATAAGGAAAGGGTAAATACAACTAATGGAATGGAACTGTGGAAAGGACTAGAATTCTCAACCCCTTCCCCAAATACGTGTGTGTGTGTGTGTGTGTGTTGTGTGTGTGTGTGTGTATCAAAAGAACAATTAGCACAAAGCAAGATGCAGCAGCCACAGCTATTTTAAGCAGCAGAACTTAGCTGAACCATTGGCCAGAAATATAACCTGGGCTGCATTCTCACAACCAGAACGATAGCAGTTAAAGAGTTAACAATTATCAGTGAGCCCTGCATGCTCCCCATGGAGCAGGTCATGAGAATCCAGGATTTCTGGGCAATCTTGTTTAAATCACCATGCTTAGTCAAGATTTAATCAAGATCACATATTCTTTCCATATTCAAAGAAGATTATGCAAAACCTGAATCCCTCAAAATCCTGTACTATTATTTTACTTCTACTAGAACTTATTCTTCAAAAAGAATTTTCAATTTTTAACGTCATTTGCAGTCCTTGTTAGTGTTGATTTACAATATTCCTGAGAGGTAACTATTATTTATTCACTATTATTTGCATTTTATATATGGAAAACTATAGCTGAGAGAATGCAAGTTGTCACAGGTTATACAATAAGTCAGTGGTAAAGATGAACCTTGAACTTAATTCTCCCAAAGTTTACTGGGTCGAAATCTGATCACTCCCTCCAAGCTTCACTTTCCAATCTAGGCATATGCACAAAACCGATTTTGCATTTTGTTTCAAGCTTGAAACAAAACACAGATGGCCAAAATGTTTAATTGTTTAATTGAAACAACAGCTCTCTCTGCCTCCCAGTCCCTTTAAATGTGTTTTGAAACTCCCTCCTTTTGTGTTCCCCCCCAGCCAATGTGGACACAGTTGTCCATGACAACACTTGATTTAAATGTCAACAAGCCAACCAAGAAGTAAGGAGATCACAACCCAACTGAAAGCCAGTGCCAGAAAACCAATCAGCAAGGAAAAAAACAGGTCTCCAAAATGGCACTCGAAGCAGCAAAACATTTTGAATCTAAATGGGTTTTTTTTTTTGTTCTGAGCTCAAAACAGGCCCTTTATTTGAAGGGTGTTTTGTTTCGAGCTCAAAACACTCAAAACGGCCTACCTCGAGTGGAAATGTTTTGACGTTGAAATGTTTTGCACATCCCTAATACAATCTACTGCAGGACCACTGTGGTGCAAGATCTCCTGAGACAAGCTGCCTTCCAGTCTGGCTTGTAACAGCCACATATTGCAGATGATTCAACTATGCTACATTGAAATAAAGCCTTAGATATTGAAATTGATGTACTGACCACAAACCTTGTTCCTATTCCTGGTATTCATTTCCAGCTTGTTTTCCAGAAGACATGCACTGAAGATCAGCACCCAACAGCTAATTATTAAAGGTCTACATTCTATTTGTTTTTTATTAGCCACTTCCGGCATCTTCACAAGGAGAAAAGGAGGGAAAGGTGTATGCGTGGGTGATATCTATCTATAAAAAGGGCACCTCCATATCATCCCGGCTTGCACACTTGTGTTTCACCTCCCACTTGTGCTGCCACAAGACATTCCAGGAGCAACTAAAGCTTCTGAACCTCTTTAGTTTCTAGCAAGGAGCAGATGTTTGCAAGGCCTGAGTGGCTCCATCTATATAGTCAGTTACTTGCATCTTGGCCAACACTCTAGGCAAATTTATTGTAATTATGTTTTGCTTTTGTAAACCATCCAAGGAAACACTGCTGAAGGGCAATATGGACATTTAAAAATTAAAAGACAAATACATTTGAAACACAAACCTCCCTTTGTTTAGCAGTCTCCTTTTTTAATAACCCCTGCCCTTCTTCCTCCCTTTCCTCTTCATTTTCACCTCTTCTTGTGCATTGTGGAAAATCTTGTCCTGAGGGCAAGACTACAGAAACTGTTAGAATCAGGTTGCTGTTGAAGTGGGGTGGGCCAGAAGGGGGTGAGAAGTCAGTGAGAGATAGTGACCCTACCAGGAGAAAAATGGTTGGGGTATAGCAATCCCCTCCCATTTACACAAGCTGCATTTTAAATCCCACTAGGCACACATCATAGGAATTTGGCACAACTCACATTCTAACAGTCTGGGCTGCTGCCATGATGTCTAGTTTGACCCTAGACATGAGAAAGGAATAATCTGCAGCTATTAGGATACTATTCCTCTCAACCATTTCCTCACTCTACTGGAGGAGTTCAAGCAGCTTCAAATGGTGCTCGCCCCTGCACTTTCCTACTGTCTGCTAACTAGACAAAGAGGCGCCTTTTAAAATGGTGGCTCTCTTATAGGGAGAACAGGGAGAACAACTGTCCCTATCTGTCCCAGCATAGCATCTCTTAATCTATTTCTTTTTAAATGATGGGCCCCTTTGGACAAGGAATCATCTTTTACTTTGAGAGCATTTTTGTTGAAAAGCATTATATAAATATTCTAAAGAAAAAAATATAATAAAAGTGCATGGGCAGCAGAGGTCTCTGGTGGCACAGGGTATTCTTCTGGAAGTTTCCATCCATTTTGCATTTGGGTTCTTCCAGCTTTAAGGCCAATCTCCATTATGGCAGTTGTTGCTAAGCAAAAAGCTGAGTGGCCTTTAAAGTGGAAGCTGTTGAAAACACATTGCTGAATAGCTAGATGCCCCGAAAGCCTGTTAAGGAATGCCAGGAATTCTGCATATTGTTAGGAAAGCACAGATGACTGACTTATTGGAGAAAAACAAAAACAGAAAGCCACCAGAATGGCATTAAGATATTTGTCAGAGGTTTTTTAAAAAAGGCATATTATGTGAGGCAGGAGGAGGGTCTTCTTTCCTTGTCAGTGACCAAAAGGTTCTTGAGCAGAAAAGTTTGCTTATAAGCAGCTTCCTGAACAAGCTCTCCTTAATTACTTTAAAGCCTCTGCAGTTCAAATACTTGGAAAGTTCTTTCTAAAACCACAGCAGCATTAGCAGTCAGGGTGGTCTTATTACTTGAAAGCCCTTTGAAAATTCACAGCCTGCAGTCATCGTGACATGTCAGCGTCCACAGAGTTAGAAAGGCAGAGAAAAACAGCATTTGGAAAGGCCTGTTAAATATGCTCCACGCACATACCACCCTCAGAGCCATGTAGGTTGAGTGAGATTATGATCCCTGTCAAAAACTGATATTTTGAGCCATTTGTATTATATTCTGTACAACAGAAAAAGATTCCTTCCACACTTTGATTGTTACAAGGAAATTTTCTTTCCTTATTGTTTCATGAGGAAACATGAGGGGAAAATAAAGCTGTTTCTGAGTAATTATTCATAAAGGGCACTTCATGGGATGCAAAGAAAAGGGAGCCTTAAACTCTCACTATTTGGAATATTGCCATGTGGGAAAGTAGCTAAATATACTTGGGAGAAAACAGAAGAACTTATAGATTTGATCCCTTGAGAAAATTTAAAAAATTATGAGAGAGTAAAATTTAAGATAATTGTATCAAGTAGTAAAATAAAGTTGGTAACAAGGCCACAATGAAATTCAGCTTTTTCACAGGAACATAGGAAGCTGCCATATGCCAAGTCAGACCATTGGTCTATCTAGTTCAGTATTGTTACTGAAACCTCTGCTAACTGGGCAAAGAGGCACCTTTTAATGTGGTGATTCTCTTTTATTTAGCAGAGGGAGAGTAACTGGCCCTATCCACCCCCAGCACAGGACCTCCAGTGACTGTTGCTGGTGTCTACATTTCTTTTTAGACTGTGAGCCCTTTGGGGACAGGGATCCATCTTATTTATTTATTATTTCTCTGTGTAAACCGCCCTGAGCCAAAATCGAATAAATAAATAAATAAATAAATAAATAAATAAATAAATAAATAAATAAATATTGGCTACACACAGACTGGCAGCAGCTTCTCCAAGGTTGCAGGCAGGAATCTCTCTCAGCCCAGGTTTGCTTTGAAGCATGTTGGTTACCACCCTTAGTGACTATGCTTTGGCTTAATGTGGGGAAAGTCGTGCAAACCTGCTGTCAGGGATCTGGCCTCAGTCAGCCCTGTGTTATAGCAACCCACTGCCACCAGGCAGAATTCTTTATTGCTGTGGCTGGCTCTACCAACCAGCCTTGGCGTTCTCTGGCCTCTCCTTTTTTCAGAACTGATAGAGTGGTATGGTAGTTAGGTGTGGGGTGGGAATGACAGACAAAGACAAAAGTACAATAAAAATATTCTAAATTTACTTCAAAAGTAGTTGAAGTCAAACAGTCATATGGAGGTTAGAGCTTAGAAAAACTGCAGCTATAAAACTGAGCAAAAGAACAATAAAACGTTGGAATAACTGGTTCCTCTAGCCTGACCCAGACTTAGGCCTTGCAGAATTGTCTAACCAGAGCTCCCAGATTAGCCTTTTCCCTAGGCATCTCTGATCCCTGTAGCAGGTCTGACTCCCTCTCCGACCTGCTGCTCTAATAGAATCAGCCCCTCCTGTCTGCAGCAGCCACTCCAAGAGATTTCACCTCCTCTGTTGGAGTTTTAAGAACTCTTAGTGATTTCAGCAGCTTCTGGCAGCTCTCTACTCTAGGTGCCTTCAGCTCAGCTTCTGGTGGCTCTAGACTGGACCTTGACTGACGGACTTCAGTGTGTGACAGCTGCCCTTATATGATTAAGGTTTTCCTTTCATTTCTGGAGTATACCCAACTGGAATTAACTTATTTCCCTGCATTTTTAAAAGCAAACCAACTTCCCTTTCCCTCTTAAACCAACCTGTGAATGAAACTGTGAGGCTATTCTCACAGCCGCGGGAAATAGCCCACCCTGCTTTCCAGTGGTCATGTGCTGCCGCGTGGCTCCTCTCTAAATACCCCTCCCCCCGTGAAACGAGGTTAGCACTCCACTAACCCCATTTCCCTGATCGTGATGGAGCTGGTTATCATGTGGGCGTCTGCAGGGAGAGTGGGCCGAGCCTCCTCTCCCCACCAAACCCTCCTCGGCTCTCCACACTGCTTGTGTGGAGAGCCTCTGTGAACATTTGACGTGCTACTTTCAGAACAGAACATAGGGAATAAACAGATACTTCAGAATACAATTCAACACAAAATGGAGAATTAATCCTCACCCTTCCCTGCTGCATACAGCCAAATTATACACTGTGGTGCCAGGACACCTGAGCTAGATTACTCAGAAGGGCACAATAGAATACAGATATGTTTCTTCTCCTCAGAGCTGAGTTTGATTAAAGGACAGATTTACAAGTGAAAAGCAATGGTTCGCCTCAGCAGATTTGCTGGCAGTGACCTTCCCTAAAGGGTTACTGTTCTGCGAATGGTATAGAGCAGGGATTCTCAACGCTGGGTCCCCAGATGTTATTGGGCTTCAACTCCTATAATCCCCAGCCCCAGTGGCCTTTAGATTATGGGAGTTGAAGTCCAATAACTTCTAGGGACCCAACGTTGAGAATCTCCTAATACACATTGAGGCTATTCTCACATGCGGAAAACTGGGCTAAGGGAGCCCAGCCCAGTTTTGCATGCACGTGTGAACTGCCGGGATTGGGCCGATCCCAGAGGCACCATGGCAGCAAATCCGCCTAAGAAGCCTCACTTTAAAACAGGGTTTCTCAACCTGTGGGTCCCCAGATGTTATTGGACTTCAACTCCCATAATCCCCAGCCCCAGTGACCTTTGGTTGGGAATTATGGGAGTTGAAGTCCAATTACATCTGGGGGCCCACACGTTGAGAATCCCTGCTTTAAAACAAGGTTAGCAGAATGAGCACTCTCCTCCTTATTGAGATTCAGTAGGAAGCAGGGATCCTGCTGTCAAAACTCACGTCCATTTGCCAGTTTTCTTGATCTGTTTGGTCTCTGGTCATGCCACTATAAACTTGAAAAGGTTCTGGTGCTGCTTAGGAGAACCACAAGCATGACATTTGGGCTGAAAAGGGGGTTACTTCTAATGAGGTAGTCTGCACTTGGTGCAGAGCTAAGGCTGGGTTCACACAATCACAAGAATCCTGGTTAAAATGTTGATCAGGATTAGTGAGCTCAATGGAGCTGATTGTGACAACTCAGAATTTCAGGGCAATCCTGGTCAAACTGTTATGGTTAACCAGCATTTAACCAGGATAGATAACTAGGATTTAGTTCTGGTTATCTATCCCGGTTAAATACATGATGAAAGCTTTGTTCCTTGTTTTTTTCTGGCAAATAGCCACAAAGCAAAACACACGCACACACACATCTCCCCCCGTTCAGTTCACAACTCTAGCTGCTACCCATGTGTACATAGCTAGATCAGACATGGTATTAGCAGCTGATGGGGGAAAAATCCATATGTATAATGGTCAGGGGTTTTAAAATCATGATGCAAATATGGTCCCCCCTTTTCTTTCTCAAATTGGTCAGAGGACCTTTCCTGTTAATGTGAAAAGATATCCCTAATGTTCAGTGACACAACAAAATTATAACACTGACCTTTCAGCTGAAATTAGAGGAGGAAGCATCTTGGGCAAACATATTCACTGTCAAGCAGGCCTTTCCCCAGGAGTGCAGAGAGCAGATTATTTTCCTAGCTTAGGGAGAAGAAGAGGAATTCAAAAATTGCTTGTTCTTGTCACGGTAAATCTTTTAATGCCTTTAATGAAAGTTCTTCCCTCCCCTTCACGAAGTATTCACAAATTATGGGCAAATTAATGCAGCATTTCCAATATCCTTACCGTCAGGTTTAATTGGGGCAATCCCTCCAGCGAGTCGAAAGATGACATTCTTCTTCATTCCTTGGGTGGAATGTTCAACGGAAAGCAGGACTGAAATGTCAAGGTAAAAATAATGCCAATAATTATTCAGAATGTTACATTATCCTTGACCTTGGAATTTAAAAGGCAGGGATGAAGGCTTTTTGTCAAAAGTCAGGAAGTCATCGAGAGGCTTGGCTGACATTTATGATTAATGTGATCAGGCACCATAAGGAAGAAGAGATACGCAAGATACCATTACAGAACCTATACTTATCAATCATGGGACATCACTGGTAATCTGAGTACCTATGAATCCTTGAAAAAAGAAACATTGCAAAAGATTGTTACCCACAGTATCAGAATAAATACAAGTTTAAGAATTACAATTATTTCACTATACAGAGAAGAGAGAGAAATCCCTAGGCTTTGTTCATGTACTGTACTGTAATACATTTTGTTGTTTCAGATAAGATACACATATAGTGGCCCAGGTCAGATATAGAACTGAAACCTAGGTTCCAGGGGCGTAGCTAGGGGAAGGGGCCCCATGTTTGCCCCTCTCCCTGGCAGGTCTTCGGAGGGAGATAATGATGAAAATGGGGAGGAGGGGAGCTGGAGGCCCCTCAGGAGCTGGTGTGTGTGTGTGTGGGGGGGGGTGTTTCTCTGAACTCATCTGTTCAATTATAGTTACACCTCTGCTAGGTTCACATTCCGCCTCCTAGCCTCAGGCAAGCAAGTGGAGGAAGGATTCTCCTTCTGATCCTGGCTTAGAATAAAGTCAAGACCTCATATTACGTATTAGCTGGGAAATCCTGCCTGATTCTAGCTGGAGTTTCAAAATAAACCAGGAGATCTGCAGTGAGCCAGGATCAACTTGTGCAGCTAACGGGAGAGCCTAGCTTTTCCTAAGCTAGGAATGTAAGGAGAATCCTTTCTCTCCTTGCACACAAGAAAGAGAAAGGAGCAGAAGCACCCAAGGCTTGAAGACATCATACAAAGCTTGGACTGAATCCTGGCTCCACATTATGTCTGAACCAGATGGCCTCCCCCCACCCCCACCCCTTGTACAATGTCAATAGCAAATATTTGTTGTGCTGGTTTAAGGCTCTTGTTCTTTCAACAACCAGTAGAGGAAGAATGAGATCATAAAGTCTGAGCAACTCCTTTATGCTGCTAAGCTCTAGATGAACAATCTTCAGTCTTCTGAGAGGCATCTTTTCAACCCTACCTGCAACAGAGGATCAGTTTTAACGTTTTAGAATACATTTGTCTTTTTTCTTCTTGAACTTAAAAAGAAAATGGTGATGGTATGAATCTCAATAGACCGGGGGAGCATGACACACATGTGCTTTGGATTGCTTCTTAAATTACATACTTACTTTCCTGCATACAAGGACACGTGTACTAGAAACTTAAACTGGTTCAACTATCATAAGAAGAGCCCCAAGGAACCATAAGAACTTACATTCTGTGAGAGAACTGGGATCTCTAATATCTAATGCCCAGTCCCACCACAAATCTTGCTCCGAGGTCCAGTCAGAGAAGCATGACTGTTAATCACTGTCTGCAAACAGATGAGTGTTTGGGGCAATGCTGCTTTCATGATTAGGAAGGACAGTTTTCTCAAAGCAGTGACCCAGACCAGGACATGGATTGGCCACAGGAGGGGGGAAGATAAGAAAGGGTTATAAGACAACACTCATTTTAAAATGTATGCAGTTATATTTCTAAATATATGACCATATGAATCAGTGGACAGGATCCAGCAAACCACAAACAGAGTTCTGCTTGTGCAATGGGACTTTCCCACTTCCTCCTTCCCACTGCAGTCCTTTGTCACCCAAAGCTGCTCCTGACTGGGACATGGCCCACTACAAGAATGGCATGGGATGTGTGGGGCTACAACTGGGGGAGGGGACACATCAGCAAAGATCAGATATGCTTCCCTTGAATGAGTGAAAGTGTCTTGAGCTAGTCCTTCGAATCTGGCAGTTTAATCCATAAAGGAGAAGCAAGAGTCTTGGGACCATGGGACCTTTCTGGTTCAAAGTATAGAATGGTTTTATGCCCTTAAGGACAAAATATGCCTGAAACCTGAAGGCATGGGGTTTAAGCCATTAATTGAAACCTTAATGGCTCTACAGCTTAAACAATACTTCAAGCCCTTATTGCTATAGGCCAAAGCAGAGAAAGAAAACCCACAACATGCTGATGTAGCTACTAGGGCAGTGGAAGCCTGTGTTCAGCCACACTGCCAGCACCCCCCACCCAACAGTGTGTGAGCCTCCCCCCGCAAGTGGCATGTGCCTTCTTTCCTTACAGGGGCAGTGGTGGCTGCTCCACTGCTGCTGTTCTGCAGGCTGCCACCCACCACTGAAAAGCAGGGAAGCCCCGATGTGTTCCTCTCTAGAGGAATGGAATAAGGCCTTCCTGCTTCCCAGTGGCCCCCAAGCCAGATGTGTGAGAGGATGGAGAGGATGGGAATGGAGAGAGCGCACGTGCACTGGGCATTCCCATGCAGCGCCGGGGCTGCTGAGAAGCAGGGTGGCCCTTTTCCATTCATTTTTCCAGAAGCTTCAACCACTTGCCTACAGGTTTCAGGCATATTTTGTCCTTAAGGGCAAAATACGATTCTGTACTTTGAACCGGAAAGGCTCCATGGTCCCAAGTCTCCTGCTTCTCCTTTACAGATGAAACAGATTACAGAATGGAAAGGGGGCTCCTTGCTTCTCAGCAGTGGATGCTGGCAGTGGCAGTGGTGGGCAGCAGTGAGGGTGGCGAGGAGCCATGGCAAGCAACGAGGAGCGGTGGCAAGGGACAGCAGGAGATGCAGAGGGTGAGGGGCCTTGAGCGGGCCCACCCCCTGGTGGGCCTGTGTTCTTGGACCATTTTTGAACACCAGTAACTCCACCCCTGCCACAGCCTATGTATGTACAGTTTATACATGTGTAGGGATTGTTCAAATTGTTGTTAACACACCTATGAAGGGGGGCAGGGCTTGCCATTGCACTCTCACTCCCTTCTGTATGTGCTCACTGTCTGTGCAATCATCATGTGATGAGCACTACTAGAGTGTGGCAAACATGATTAAAAAGATAGACATTTGCATAGGGCTGCAGGCTCAGGCAGCTGATGCTACTGAATTCTAGCAATGCACTGCAAACCGCACAGGTGGAAATGACACACTTTAAAAAATAGGCTGGTATTTACATGCAAACACTTTCCCCTTCATTACAGAAAGTCCAAAGGAATGGACAAATCAGAAAGATTTTAAATTTCTTCGAACAAATTCATGATGTGGCCCCATACCAGAAGTATAATCAGCTTTGTATATAGGAAGCTTTCATTACCAAATGAAATGCATGGTTTCTCTTCCGTGCACGCACAAGTGTTGGGTCTTCAAGAATCCTCCACACTTTTCTTTCTGTGGAAGCCTCTTCAGGCTCAGATTATGTCTCCACCCTTTGTTTTTTTAAAAAATTGTATTATGCAATTGTATTTAGTTCTTCCTCTTGTTGTTATTCATCCCAGTTTCCCTTCAATCACAATACTATACACAAATCCATTTTGGGGAGGGGCAAGGCAAATGGTAGGAAAATCTGAACAGGTGGTCTTCTCTCGGATACCATACATGCCCAACTTTCTGTCACATTAAAAGGCCAGGATGTGTGACAAGGAGTTGTTCTTGATAAACTGCATAACTTCCAGACCGGAGGTCTCTTGTGAGATGTTTTTGCCCTCCCATTACCTTCACTATCACTAGTGATAAAAGTTCAGTGATTATCACTGGCAAGTGTTTGATGATCATTTCCAAAGACTGCCAATGGACAGTGCCAGGAATGTTAGGGCCGCACACGAACAGATAGGAACCATCCAAGTCAGTCTAGCATGGAAAGAATCTCAAACAATGGTAAGCCGATTTCATCTGTTCCTAATGCATGTTCCAAAGTCTACAAGAGATACTCAGTTGTGTCACAAATGTCAACTCTTCTCATTCATTTAGAGATGCATATTACTGGCCCATTGAAAGTAGGAAAGCTTTTGACAGACTCCACATAGGAAAAATTACTATACAAAACTATTACATATTACATACCCTTGTGACATAAAGTCTTGCCAGACCTTGGTTACAGATTTCACTAGCTCCCTTGTTTTTGGTTACTGAGGCCTAATGTAAATGTGATGCCACACCTATTAAAAGTACTTATGAGTGATGAGTTCTACATGGCTGACCTCATGTTTTATCAGGGTTGCCATGCCAACACCAGTTTATTAACATGCTAGTGTGGCATATTCCTGGCCAGACTACATCGTGGATCACTGATGTAGGCCATATTCGCAGGTAATGCAGAACCACAGCTTCAGTGGACTCGTGGTTCTGCTCCCCGCCATGGCTCTCCTGTCCAAATTTGGATGTAACCGAGAGCAGGCTCTCTGCATGAAGGACAGCCTGCACAGCCAATCATGGCTGGAGAGAGGGAGGAGCTTCCTCCCTCAACTCCGCTTACAGTGAATGTAGCCTCCAGTTCTGCATTTGCATGTAACAGTGGGGAACTGAAAACTTGGGTTGGAGCGGTGAAATTCACTACAGCTGGAGGGTTCAAATTGGAGTTTGGAGAGCGAAACCTCAGATCGCTCTCTGTGCTGAACTAGAGTTTGATCAGGGTGTCCTGCATTCAGACATACAGGTTTGGCGACCTCTGGCCCCTTCAACTCCGGTTTTGCATTATGTGCAAATGGGGTGGTACTATCACTGAAGGTATAGGTGTCAGTGACTTGGTTTCACCTAAATGCTGGCCATGTGGAACCATATGGGACCATTTTCCTTTACATACCCAAGATGGTATGAGCCCTGTTCAGGCATTAGAAAAAGCAGGGACACTGTACAATGTGCTCTAAAGCCCCACCTCTGAGTAGACATGCTCAGAAACTCTGACTATAGTATAGTATTTGTCTGTAGAAATAAAGACTATATATTCATGGACAGATTCCTCCTCACAATCACAATACCAACAGAAGTGTTCATATCGCAGGAAGAATCTGTCTACAACTACAGAATTTGTCTCTGCAGACAAACACTGTAACCCTGGACATCAGGGGCTACAGAGCAGGCTCTCAGGAATGCTGCATCCCCATTTTCTATAACTCCCGTGCAAACCAATCTGGAATACTGAGATTTCAAATACTGATATTTGAACGAGTGTTCAGGGATGCCAAGCTAATCCCTGAACACTCGTGGTCCCTCAAGCTGACCCAGCTATGACTTGTATCCATCTTATCTAAAGGCACAGGTCTGACAGCAATTTGTCTTGGGAGAATGCAGAATTCTCCCATGTAAAATGATGTGTACATAGCAGTTTTGGTGCCTGAATAGCCGCCTTCTTCCCATTTGCCAGCTAAGGAGTGCACATGGCTCCTACATGGGAAAAAGGGAAACCGAGGGAAGCAGGAGCTTGAGCAATCAGCTGTGTTTCCATCATACCACATGTTCAGCTGTAGGATTATGTGCAGAAATAATCCAGAGTCAAAGTTGCTCTTGGGGTCACATCAGACAAGATGCTAAATGTGTCTTAATTAAAACAGCAGCCATGTGTAGCCTAATTAGGATGGGGGCCTTAGCATACATGGAGGGGGCATTCACTTCCCTTTGTGCTGCAGTCCCATTGAAAACAGTTTTCCAAAACTGATATGAGCCCCAGGGCAGGAGCGAAGCTTCCATTAGCACCAGTTAGGATTAAATGCCCTCTTCCTGTGTGCCACAGTCCCACTCCTGATCAGGCCTCCCCTGTCCTTGTGCCTATTTTCACTCCAGAAAAATGCAAACACAAATGAGGTGTTTAGTGTCACCTCTGATTTGACATGTCCATGCCCTTTGTCTCTGCCAAAGAGTAACCAAAAGAGCTAAAAAGCAGCCTCCCGGCTCCGGGGTCCTTCCAGAATGCTCTGCACGCTAGCGCAGAGCATGCTGGAACTCCAGGGGGCTGTGTGGCCCCCAAACTCCCAAGCCCCCACCGGCTCCGTGATGAAGCCGGCAGTCATGTGGTTGGTCGATTTGGCTGCCCGGGAGGGCTTAATGATCGTCTCTCCCTGCAAGCCCTCTGGAGGCAGGTCTCACCAATTGTGAGACCCGCCTCAATCTCTTTTAAAGATCAGAAGACCAACAACTGCAACCTGAGAATTAGAAGAAGGCCAGATGCATAAATTACTCTTTTCTTACATGAAGATGTGTATGGAAAAATGCTTTTTAAAAACCCAGCCCCATAACAAGTTTCAAATGGCCCAATCGTTTTTCCTTTGGTGCTTGCTTTTCTGGCAGTTAACACTCACAGTGACTCTGTTCCATGGTATTACAGCACAGAAGTGCACAGGTATGTTGTGGAACAAATGTTTCCATGGACTTCTGGGCCAAAGTACAGGGCCTCCACACCCCCTGGTGGCCTCCAAATCCTTTTTAGTCTGTCTCAGGTGGTGTGGATTCATTAAAAATGTGTTTAAAATACTGTTTGTGTCAGTGGATGGGGGCTTCCAAAAGCCTTTAGGTCCAGGCTCCAAAAGTACCTAAGTGCACCTCTGTTTCCATGCAGTGATTATGTTATGTAGGAACGCTGTAATGAGTAAAGCTGCTCTAAAGTACAGATATACTTGCAGCTTGTTGCTGTTAAAGCTGTGATGCATAAATGAAGGGCAATTCAAATGGGGCAGTGGATGAGCATTGAGAGTAATACGGTTGATTAACACAGTTCCTCTGTATCAGCACAATCAATGACCTCTCAGAGTTGCTTATTTGAGTTGCAAAGCCTACCATTTCTAATACAGAATTCAGTGCATTAGCACACAGATAGCATCTTGGTTTTTCTAAGGAGACATATTGAGCTGTCCAAAAGAGTCTGCCTCTTAATGAGATTTCACCAGCCCAGCAAGTCTGTAGAGCAAGAAAAATTAACTCCCAGCAAACAGGAGTGATTATGGAGAGGGGTTTTTTTCGTTAGAAACCCTCTACAATACATATTTTGAGCAGTTACATTGCTTTGTTCAGGTCTATGAAAATCAAATTACAGTCCCCAAGAGCATTATCGAAACTCTTTGGGTTTTATTCATATTATGAGACTCTTCTTTCCAGCGTTTTCTGATTTTCAGACAGGAGTTCATACTACTTTGCTTCGAAGGAGCTGTGGTTAGAAGATCTGGATTGATGTTTCATCTTTTAACGGCTGCTATTCCTACCATTGTGTGATTTCTTGTTTGTAACTTATTGTATGTTGGTAAGCCGCACTGAGGTTTTACAAAAATCTGGGTATACATTTAATAAACAAACAAGGCCTAGAGGTGCTAAGAACTGATGTAGGTATGAGCCGTTAAGATTACATGGGTCTGGGGTTTCTAACCAACAATGCAAATACTAAGCAGAATAGCTCCAGTTCCATCCATGCTGCAGCTTGGAAGGTTCATTTCTTGAGAAATGAGCTGATAATGCTGCCAGTCTGGAACTTCTTTATCGAACTAACCAGCTTCCTATAGACACACAAAAAACCAAATGAGAACAAGCAACAAACTGGAGCTCTTGCTTGTTGGGAGATCTACTCCTGGAACAGTGTGTGCTTCTGAAACTTGTTGGCTTACACGGTGCAGTAAGACACATAACCAAAAGGGATGCGGGGTTGCTCCTTCCATGGCACTCCCCAACCCATCAGCATTCCTAGAGGTGGCAGAGGAGGCTCCGTGCTAATTACACTGTGCACCATTGCTGCAGTGACCTACTCCTATTGGGAATGATGGGAGTAGAGCACTGCAGCGATGACACACAGCTTGTCCATACAGAGCCTCCCCTGCTGTCACTAGTGGCACCAGCAGGCAAGCAGAGAGCCTGCTTCCCTCTTGGATGTGCAGCTTGCTGCACAGTATGTAAGCCATCATCTTTAGTGATCCCTGATTTGCAAGCAGATCTTGGAGTCCCAGAATTAAAACCACTGCACTGTCTTGCAGCTTACTCTAGAACAGGGCTGCACAGCTCTGGCCCTCTAGCTGCTTCTGGACTATAACTCCCATCACCCCCAGCCACAGTGGTCAATAGGCATGATGGGAGTAGTAGTTTAATACCTGCAAGAGGGCTGACGTTGTGCAACTCTGTTCTAGAACAAAGATGATAAAAGTCCGTGTCTTTGGGAGCTACACTTTTTCTACAGACAGAGAGGGCCAGATGGTGTTAGGCGGAGAGAGAGAGAGCTTAGCCCGCTCTCCCTGCAGACGAGCAAGCCTGCAGCCAGACTGGCCTCCCTCATGGCTTCCAGATCCATCACGGAGCCCATGTGGGCTGCAGGGATCGGGGGCCGTGTGGTCCCCGGAAGTTCCAGGATGCCGTGTGCAAGCGTGCGGGGTATCCTGGAGAGACCCCCGAGCCCGGGAGGCTGCTTGCAACCTCCTGGTCGAGGGTCTACTCGTGTGTTGCTGTGCTCCGCGGCAACACACAAGCAGAACGCCAAGGTTAATGGAGCACTTGCTCTGTTACCCTAGGCTGAGGGGAGGGGTAGCTTTGGCGGTTTGCTGCCGGGAGCCACGCAGCTCCTGTGGCAGGACATGACTGCCAAAAAGCGGGCTAGGCTCCCTTGGCCCGCTTTTTGGCGATCGTGAGAATCGCCTCAGAGTCGGGGTGGAAATCATGTTTTTCTGCAGACCTCCAACTCTATCAAAGGTAATTGAGACCTATTTAAAAAGGCTGCTCAAGTAGCTGTTTTCTCTTAGCTAGACACTATGTCTAGAGTCTAGAAAAATCAGCATGCAATGACACCTGCTCGGGGATTTACCAAGCCATACTTTTTTTTTTTAAGTGATTAATCAGCTTCTAATCTGCTTGCAGAATTGTGTTTGTTTACCATGTAAGTGGATTTGGTGAGTTTGTCTGGCTGCCTTATATTCATTACCAAGAGCTGAAGCAGAGATGTGCCTGACTACGGTTGTCTCCCTGCTGTTAACAGCTTGTTTGGTGTTTCTCAGTCGCCTTTTCTTTAAGGAAGCTCAGCAATCCTTACTGCACGGAGCCTCCAACTGTTGGTGGTCAACACTAAGTCTGATATGTCAACTGAGTTCCAGAAGCATTTTCTTCCTCAACAGCTAGTTGTGTTAACTCTCCAGCAACCCAAAGTTCTTTCTCTCTCCCACTGCATAATTAAGCAATCCGTCCCTCCTTTTACTCCTCCAGATTATCCCAGCAAACCAACAGGAAGAGCTGCACACAATGGGAAGAGACAAAATACTGGCAACAGATAAAACAAAAAGATGCATACAAAAAGCTCTTTAATTAAAAACTCCTCAAAGGATATGAAATGCCAGTAGAGATTTTAGTTACCCTGCTGAGCCTCTGTCTGATTAACTACAACACATCTGCTTGGTTTCCTAGTATCCATCTGTACTGTGAAGGAGAAATTTATTCTGGCTACCTCAGTTCACAACAAGATGACTCCATGATGGCAGCTTCAGATAAACCAATGGTTATGCCTGTTGACAGTGTTTTTGTATGTACTCCTTGCTGAGCTGACGGAGCACTCATCTTCAGTGCACATATGCATGTACACACACACTCACTGAACTCATGCAAATTAGGAAATAAAATTATTTTCCTCAAATAAGGTCCTATACCTCCTCCCATGGCTAGCAAAACCAGAATGAATTATGCAAAATAGCTATATATCAGAACAATGTTGAATAAGAAAAATGATGCACATTAGCCCAATTTACATAGGTCACAGATTTTAGCTTTTCTTGGCACAGAATGTGGATTGCCTGGGTGCAGAACTGTACGTTCTTTTAGCACAGCATACATGGAGCCTTGGCCAGCCTCTAGAGCAGGGCTTCTTAACCTTTTTTGCACCTACGGACCCGTCAGATCCTCAGTTATTACCTATGAAACCCCACTTCTCATATGAGTTTATAAATTATAGTATAACTAGTATTTTTAAGCCAGTTATGATAACGGGCGCTAGCTTTCTATCCCGTCTTTTCTGTCTCTCTCTCTCTTTCTGTCTCTTCCCCCCACCCTTGTCCCCTCTCTCTTTTTGTTTTTTGTTTTGTTGTTGTTCTCTGTTTTTGTTCTTCCTTATTTTGCTTTTACTTTTTTGGGGGTGGTGGTGGATGAATAACGGCCAAAATGGCCCATGAGAAGGTGGCCGCCCCCGCCTATCGCCCTCCCGCGCACCCAGCTGCCGGAGCCCACCTTACCCGCTCCAGCCCGAAGGAGAAGAGAGGAACTCGGAAACAGAGCTATTCTCTGTGTTAAGCTGCTGCATATACTGTCGCAATGGACGCAATAGGCGTCCTTTGCGTCCATAGCGGCAGTTTGAGCAGTGACTTAGCACAGAGAGGAGCTCTGCTCGTGAGCTCCTCTCTTTTCCCTCGGGCTGGAGCAGGTAAGGTGGTCTTCAACAGCTGGGAGGGCGATAGGCGGGGGCGGCAACCTTCTCATGGGCCATTTTGGCCCTTAATCTTTTTTGGGGGGGAGCGGGGAAGGTGATTTTGGGCAGCTGGGAGGGCGGGTGAGCAGGCGGCGGTGGCGGCTGTGAGCGGGCGGGAGCCTCGTTGGCGGCTTCGCCGCCACCTCGCCCAGCTTCATTTTGGGCAGCTGGGAGGGCGGGTGAGCAGGCGGCGGCGGCGGCTGTGAGCGGGCGGGGGCCTCGTTGGCGGCTTCGCCGCCACCTCGCCCAGCTTCCCTGTCCCCCGTCTCGGTCTTCCCCCGCCGCCATTGCCCTCGCCTTTTTCAGGGCGGCCGCTTCTGGTTGCCTCGGTCTCCTCTCGCCGTCCCGCAGCTCATGGCCGAGGCGGCGGCTCCGCCGCCGCCTCGGCCACTTTCCCCTGCCGCCACACACCGGCTAATGGCCGCCCGTGGCTGTGGGACACTGGTGTCTGAGGTCCTGTGTCCCTTGGGCTCTTCTGGGCCTGTGCTTCGCACAGGCCCAGAACAGCCCAGGGAGGCAGGGACACAGATCCCCAACGTTCCAAAGCCACGGCCACTCACTTAGCCTTTTATTATATAGGATGAAAATTCAAGGAACATAAAGGACGTATTGTATTTGATGTTTGTTGATTCATCAGACCTTTAGTTTGTTCATTCATTCATTGGATTTATATTTATTTTGGAGATATATAGTTAAATTTTTATGGACCAGTAAACCTAACCCTCATTGACTCCAGATTAAGATACCCTGTTGTTGAATAATGTAACTATCAGGATGTTTTCTGTCCAAAAGAGCATCATTCTGTGAAGAGCTTGTATGAGGAAGAGGGATGGCAGAGAGGCATAAGCTAAACACAGCAATCACTTAGCAGTCAGTCTCTCTCTCTCTTTGTACCCTCTGTTCTCTCATTCATGTCCCTGATTAAGAACTGAGCAGCACTTGTGTGATTAACTGTGGAGATGAAGGAATCTTTATGCACTCTTCCACAAAAAATGTGTGTTTTCTCTCATTCTCTCTATCACACACACACTTCATGTATAGCATTAAAAAAAATCAATTTCCACATACAGTGTATGGGGAATGTTTGCAGCCCTAAATGTCCCTCTGCACTCTGCTCTGTCTTATCTGCAAAAGCTGGAAAGCTCCTCATACATGTATTATTAGAATTGCTGTAGTATCTGATAACATCCTCTCATGGCTGAAAAACCCCAGTAACAGAAGAGTGCCCTATTATCAGGTAACCTTTAGAATCTAGCCAGGAACATGAAACTCATAATGGAAAAGACAAGTTACTCGACCTACTCTGGAACTAGGTCACAGTGAGGTCCAAAGTCTTTGGAGGCTAGTGTGGAAGAGCAAGAGGAAATTATGAGGACTTTTCAAGTTCTTTGAGATACTGTTAAAAGACCCACAATTTTGAAATGTCGCTGTCATTATTTTGGCCCTTGAGGATTTCTCAAAAGCAGCCTTATGTTATGTCTATGCTATAAGACAATGAAAAACAGAGCCTTTGATGCACTGTAAAGGTACATGTCTTTGCCAGAATGTGTGGAGAAGATTTAAAGAAGGTCTGTTTATTATATGAAGAGTCTCTCCAGCTAAGGCATTCGAAGGCAAGGTCCATAAAAACACACTTTTGGGGATACATGATCAGCAAATTGTTTTTCTGTGTTTGTTTTTTTTCCTTAAGTGCATATACAAGTATTCCTTAAAAGTTTGTAGGGAGATTCCCGGGTGTACTGATTTCTCTTGGAAGTAGCACTTCTGTGGAGGTCAGGCTGATAAATCTACCAGAATTAGGGATTAGATTTGCCTTAGAGAAATGGAAAGTGAGAAGTTTTCACAGATTTCTAGCTTGACAGCTAAGGCAAAAATCTATGAGTATGTCCATGTTTACATCTAAGAGTAAAACTTCCAAAATAAAACTTTGAGATACATTTGTGGTGCTTAAAGTATTGCTTAAAAACAGAATAGATAGGAACAAATGTTTCCTTTTGAAAATTAAGTTCACAGCTGATTATTTACATGCCAATGTTCTTCTTTTCAAGTAAACAATGCAAAGAGATGTTTTTATACGTCAAGTACATGTGCCAATATAGCTATTTCCTCACAGATGTTTTGGTTCTTGTCTACAGTCTTTAAAAGAGATGTCTACAAATTAAAAATTTCTTAAATTCAAAGAACAATGGTTAAAGTATTGACAGTCGAATGTGCTAAATGTCTGCTGATTAGGCCACTAGATACTTGAACCAATTGCATATATTTGTGTCAGAAGTAGATTTTGTTCTTTACATAGAATTGCAAATTACTTACCAATCCATTACCTGACAAAATGTTTTGTGGAACTTGAAAGGCATTCCTTTGCCTATAAGAAGATGGTTCCGTTTGGGTATGCATACATTTCTACATATGCATATTTTGCACTCTTGGTCTTTGGGATGAAATAGAACCAAGAGTTTTAATATCAAATCAGTGACTAGGAAACCAATGCTTACAAATGACATGTAAAATATAAGACAAGGAATTAGTCTACATCTTGGTTCCTGTCTCACAAATTACACTGGCTAACACTCTGCATACAGTAATGTGGATGGTTGTCAACCACCCACACTGCTGCAGGTGTCTAAAACAACATCCATGTTGTTGCACAAGAGAGCTCTTGCACGAATACCTAAAACTGTGCACACACGGTTGCACAACGCTATATGGGCCTCACACAACTATGTGTGTGCACTTTTAGGTATTAGTGCAAGACTACTCTTGCACAACACAGCAGTTGAGAACTGCCCACGTTACTCTGCACAACATGTCAGCCACCGAGTTTGAATACTATCCTTTATGGAGGAAAGGGCAAACTGTGGCAGAACTGGCCACAGTTACCGAAACCTTAGTCACGTCATGCCTGGATTACTGTAACGTGCTCACCGTGGGGCTGTCCTTGAAGAATACTTGGAAACTGCAGCTAGTGCAAAATGCGGCAGCTAGGATTGTATCCGGAACTACCCATTGGGATCATATTAATTTCTAGCACCTGATTGGTAGTAGGTGAGAGCTACACCGGCCAGGCCCTTATAAGGGCAAGCAGCACTGAGGTGCAGCCCAGAAGGTAACTGAAGGCACGTTGTGGGGCTGAGCAGTCTCTTTCTTCTGATCTCCTCCCTTACCTCCCCCTCTTTCTTGGACGGGCGAGAGGGGTTCTTGGCAACAGCTCCTGTGTGCTGCTCCCTTTTGTGGGCTGCTCTCTGGTGTGATAGCTCACTTTAATTGTGCTGTAATTTCTTGTACCTGGGAGGGCTGGCCTGACAGGTAGTAGTTGAGAGCTACACCGGCCAGGCTTTTGAACTCCTGGCCCTTATAAGGGCGAGCAGCACCGAGGTGCAGCCGCCAGTGCGTGCCACCTGCAGATGGCCGCCAAAGGGGTCCGGCCTTTGGGGGTGGCCTTTGCGGGTGGTACTGAGGGCTGGGGCCAACATTGTCTTGGACTGCTGGAAGGAAGCAGTCACTTGCCTAGTATTTAGTTAGGCCTGGTACAGGTATGTGTCTTGGGTTGTCCAGAGATGGGGAGGTGGGGGATGACTCTGGGGCAGCTATACCAGTGGTCCGGGGGGGGGGGGAATCAACGAAGATATGGCATTAGTAGGCCAGCAAGCTGTTACAGGGGAAGGGAATTCAGAAATTTAATTGCTGTTGTCCCTTCTCTTTGACCTCAGAGAGCAATGCCACCCACCCACAGAACCTCACCTTATTACTCTGTAATGCCAGGTCGGTTCAAAATAAATCTGAGGTAGACCATGACCTGATTATGGATGAAGAAGCCCACTTGGCATGTATCATGGAGACCTGGTTGGGACGATAGTGGTCTGGTTTGGACCGAGCTTGTCCCAGAGGGTTACTCCATGGTGGAGCAGGTGAGAGGATGTGGGCGAGGAGGTGAGGTTGCTGTGGTCTATAAGAATACCATCTCCCTTACCAGGATCCCTGTCAGGGATTTGACTTATATTGAATGTGTGTACCGAAGTCTAGGGACCAGGAATAGGCTGGGATTTCTGCTGGTGTACTGATCACCCCGCCTCCCAGTGGAGGGCCTAACTGAACTGACGGACCTGGTTGCTGAATTTGCATTAGAGTGGCCCAGGTTGCTGGTGGTGGGGGACTTCAGTGTTCATTTTGGGACTGGGTTGTCGAGAGTGACTCAAGAGTTCATAGCTGCCATGATGACTGTGGGCCTATCCCAATTAATCTCTGGATTGACACATGATGCTGGTCACATGCTCAATTTGGTCTTTTGCTCTGATCAGGGTGGTATTCCATGGGTGGGGACTCCTGTCATCTCCCCATTGTCATGGACAGATCACCATCTGGTTAAGGTAGAACTTATAGCCACAACCCACCTCTGCAGGGGTGAAGGACCTATTAGATTGGTCTGCCCAAGGAGGTTATTGGATCCAATAGGATTACAAGAAGCCTTGGAAGGGTTCATGGTTGGCTCTGCTAGTGATTCTGTCAATGCTCTGGTGCAAACATGGAATATGGAACCCACTAGAGCAGTAGACACAATCACTCCTAAGCATCCTCTCCCACCTGCTTTAAAGACAGCCCCATGGTATTCAGATGAACTAAGGGAACTGAAGCAGTGAGGTAGGCAACTATAGCGCAAGTGGAGGAAAACTCGGCATGAGTCTGATCAGGCACAACACAGAGCACATTTGAAGACCTATTCTCTGGCAGTGCGGGTGGCAAAGAAACAGTTATTCTCTGCTTGCATTGCTTCTGCAAATTCATGTCCAGCTGAGCTGTCTAGAGTTATGAGGGGTCTAGTATGTTCCCCCTCCCCCTTGAATTTAAACTTGGAACTCGCTGTGACATTTTTAATGACTTTCTTGTGGATAAAATCTCTCAGATTTGGGCCAAGCTGTATTCCACAGCTACTGCAGAATCTACTGTGGAGGTGTCCAGCAACTCCTCTTATGAGATTAGATTGTATCATTTTTGGTTTGTGACTCCTGAGGAAGTGGACAAACTGCTTCGGACTGTGCATCCTACAACCTGTTCTCTAGACTCTTGCCCAACTTGGCTTATCTCATCTGATAATTATATGATCAGAGAGGGTCTGGTAAATATTATAAATGCTTCTCTGTGGGAGGGCAGGATGCCTCTTTGTCATAAGAAGGCTATTATTAGACTGCTTTTGAAGAAACCCACATTGGATCCCTCAGAGTTAACTAATTACAGACCTGTTTCCAGTCTTCCATTGTTGAGCAAGGTGATTAAGCGGATGGTGGCCTCTCAGCTCCATGCAGTTTTGGATGATGCAGAATATCTAGACCCATTTCAAACTGGCTTCCGTGTGGGCTATGGGGTTGAGAGTGCCATGGGTGACCTGATGGATTATCTCCATCTGGCTATCAACAGATGGAGCGTGACTCTGCTGATCCTTTTGGATCTCTCTGAGGCTTTTGATACTATCGACCATAGTATCCTTCTGGGCTGCCTGGGGAGGTGGGATTGGGTGGCACAGTTTTACAGTGGTTCTGCTCCTACTGCTCTGGTAGATTCCAGATGGTGTCGCTTGGAGAATGCTGTTCTGTAAAGTGAGAACTAAACTGTGGAGTTCCACAAGGCTCCATACTATCTCCAATGCTTTTTAAAATCTACATGAAATCACTGGGAGAGATTATCAGGAGGTTTGGTGCTGGGTGTTATCAATATTTATTTATTTTATTTATATGGCTCAGGGCAGTTGATATGTTGATGAAACTCAGATCTATTTCTCCATGTCAACCTCATCATGAAATGGCGTATCTTTTCTAAATGCCTGCTTGTAGGCAGTGATGGTCTGGATGAAGGATAACAAACTGAATTTGAATCCAAATAAGATGAAGGTACTGACCATGGAGGGGTCGGAACTCAAGAGATGGTTGAGATCTGCCTGTTCTGGATGGGTTTCCCCCTGAAAGATCAGGTACGTAGCTTGGGAGTGCTCCTGGAGTGGATCAAAAGCTCTCCATTTTCTCAGGTTGAGGCAGTGGCCAGGAGATCTTTTTATCAGCTTAGGCTGATACCACAGCTACGTCAATTTCTGGAGGTAAATGACCTTAGCACCATGGTACATATGCTGGTAACCTCCAGGCTTGATGCACTCTACATGGGGCTGCCTTTGTACGTAGTCTGGTAACTACAATGGGTACAGAATGCAGCAGCCAGATTAGTCTCTGGGACAACTCGAAGAGACCACATAACATCGGTTTTAAGGGAACTGCTCTGGCTGCCGATATGTTTCTGGGTGAAATACAAAGTGCTGGTTATTACCTATAAAGCCCTTATGGCTTGGGTCCAACGTATTTAAGAGAGCGCCTCCTTTGTCATAAACCCTGCCGCATGTTATGATCTTCCGGTTACGGTTGCCACCAGCTCGTTGGGTGGGAAGCCGGGACTGGGCTCTGTAGCTGCCCCGGGGCTTTGGAATATGCTCCCTGATGAAATAAGAGCATCTCCTTCTTTGTTTGCAGTACTCACAAGACTCATCTGTTCTCACAGGCTTTTAATTAGAATTAATTTTAATAATTTATTTTAATAATTGTTTTAGGCTACTGTTTTAATTGTTTCAAGTATTTTAATCTGTGCTGATTTTAAAATATTTTAAATTTTGTACACTGGCTAGAGATGTATATATCACTATCTATATCTATATCTATGGTATATGATAAAATATGATATATGGTATAAAAAGGACAGATAGATAGATAGATATTACACCCAGTCTGAAAGAGCTGCACTGTCTACCAATTCGTTTCTGGGTCCAACTCAAGGTGCTTTCTTTGACCTTTAAAGCCCTTAATGGTTTGGACCCTGTATATCTGAAGGACCGCCTGCTCCCAAGGATTTCTGCCCGCTTGACCAGATCATCAGAGGGGGCTCTGCTCTGCATACCAACAGTGAGAGAGGCTCAGTTGTTGAGTACGAGGGACAGGGCCTTCTCAGTCATTGCCCCAGGCTTTGGAATGCTCTCCTGGCTGAAATCAGCTCCTCAGTCTCCTTGACAGTTTTTAGGAAAAAGGTAAAGACGTGGCTCTTCACCCAGGCTTTTGAATGACAGCATTATTATTTTTGCTGCTGCTTTGTGTTATGTAGTATTATTATTTTATGGGTTATTAAATTTTTATATAGAGATTTTTAAAATATTTATATTATCTGTACTTTTGTATTATGTATTTTAAATTTTGAGATAATCTGTACTTTTGTATTTTAATTATGCATTGTTTTAATTATGTTGTAAACCACTTTGAAATTATTTTAATGAAAAGCAGTATATAAATTGGACAATAAATAAATAAACTGAGGGTTGGTTCAGACATAATGCCGAACCATGGTTAAGTCTGATTCTGTGTGACGTTCCTTAGGCTTAGAGTATGCATTCCTTTTCTTCCATTACTGTGCAATTGTCTGCTTCTGGTTTATTGATGTTAATTTTTTCTAACCTACTTACTGTATTTTTCCGAATAGAAGACAACTCTTAATTTAAGAAAAAACCCATTAAAAATACAGGTTACACCTGTAGTGACCCAAATGGAAGAGGACTCTGAATTAAGATTAACTCCCCTCCTCCATTTCTAACCTCAAAGAATTTTGGAAAAAAACTAGTCTTGGATTCAGGTAAATATGGTAACTTAAAATAAACTGTGATCTGTAACTCATTTCAAACCTTGAGTACAGATTTCAGTTTATTTGAAGTAAAGGTAAAGTGTGCTGTCAAATCGATTTCGACTCCTGGCACCCACAGAGCTCTGTAGTTTTCTTTGGTAGAATAAAAGTGGGATTTATCATTGCCTCCTCCCACGCAATAGGAGATGATGCCTTCAGCATCTTCCTATATTGCTGCTGCCCAATATAGTAGCAGTGGGGATTTGAATTGGCAACCTTCTGCTTGTTAGTCAAGCATTAGGTTAGAATAAATCAAGATTGGGACATCATGACTGATTTTAGTTGATTGTAAATAAATTGGAAATACTCACTTGCAGGGGGATGGGGAGATTCCATGCCCTTGAGCCTCAGGGACTAACTATCTATCTATCTATCTATCTATCTATCTATCTATCTATCTATCTATCTATCTATTTATTTAAGTTTTATACTGCCCTTCCAAAATGACTCAGGGCAGTTTACAATTAAAACAAAACCATTAAAACCAATTAACAATTAAAACAAAAATTATAAAACAGTGTAAAACAATTAACAATTAAAACATAAAGAATTCAAATTGTGGATTTCTGCCAGGAGTGCATTCCACAGCCCAGGAGCAGCTACAGAGAAGGCCCGCCTCTGAGTTGCCACCAGACGAACCGGTGGTAACTGGAGATGGACCTCCTCAGATGACCTTAATGTGCCGTGGGGATCATGTGTGGTGGGGATCCCATTATGTGGGATCCAGGCTCTTAACTGTGTTTCTGCATTACGTCTGAATCAGCTTTGACATGGACTGCTGAACTGCAAGGAGTATCTATTTGTACCAAATGTCTTGGGCTCGCTCTTTCTTCTGCCTAGAACCGATCTTGTTGTCTGGCTTGACATTTTAAATTTTATTTTAGGATTAGGGTAAGGAACCTTATTGATCTATAGAAGTATGCCTTGATGGTAGAAGATATATGAGACTACCGCTAATATTTTGAGTGGAACTGATGGATTCTACCCTCAACAGCACAAAGAAATTCCTTCAATGTCCTCATCCATAATGCTAACAAGTTAAGTTTAAATTGTTTTTTATTCTGCTTTCCTTAAGGAAAGTAAGCTTATGAGATCAAACAGCTCTGTATATGCGTGTCCCTATCAACTTCGCAATGCCCCGACCAATCTGGTACAATTTTGTACCCAAATTGGGTACAATTGTAGGGATACCTCAATGGCATAGTTTGTGATGATGTCATCCACCCTAGTTGAAGATAGCAGATGTATGAACGTTTGATATACGAGTGGGCTAACCTGTGAACTGCCTAACTGATTTGAGCCAAATTTGGAGCAGTTGTAGGGACACATATGGACACCTCAGTGGTATAATTTGTGATGTCATCCATCCCAGTTCAAGATGGTGGATGCACAAATGTTTGAGATGCGAGTGAGAACTGATATTTAGTACAGTTGTAGTGACATATAGGGAGGCCTCAATGGTGTAGTTTATGATGTCATCCACCCCAATTCAGGATGGTGGACATGTGAACATTTGAGCTGGAAGTGGGCTAACTTGTGAACTGCTTACCTGATTTGGAGCAAATTTAGCACAATTTTAGTGATGCATAGGGACACCCGAATGGCCTAGTTTGTGATGATGTCATCCACTCCAATTCAAGATGGTGGATGTGTGAATTTTTGAGGTGGAAGCTGTGAATATGGTAATTATCAATAATTACCATAATTATCAAGATTAGTGGAAGCAGGCAGATTAGTTCTTACCAGAATTTATTGTTTTTAAGGGATTGTGCTGCAATATTTTGTCCTCAGGTTGAGATCAACTTGTAGATTGTGTACTGATTCATTTTAGCAGTTATGTCTTTCCCAATATCCACAGTCAATGAAATGTTCAGATTATTCCTTAGACATATTTTGTTTGGCTCGTTTGGAATAACTACTTTTGTTTTACAAATATTTTCTTTTTTTTTAATAACCACCAGACTATGCTTACCAAAATTAAGACTTTTATAGCATTTTCAGGATTTTCTGTCCATTGTTATTACTTTGAGATTATTATTATGATAGGGGCTGAAGAATTTTAGGGGAAATGTTCATAAGCATAAACAACTCCAAAATGGTTGGGATATTGAAATGACCCAAACAAGTAGGTGGATTTAGCATCCTACTGGGAGAGGTAATCCTATGAGAAAGACACATGTGATTGGATTCTGATCATATACAGTAGTTGGATCATAATTAACCAGATCCA
Source organism: Hemicordylus capensis (assembly GCF_027244095.1). Lineage (NCBI taxonomy): Eukaryota > Metazoa > Chordata > Lepidosauria > Squamata > Cordylidae > Hemicordylus > Hemicordylus capensis. Next base: position 218,731,141 of record NC_069660.1, on the reverse strand, counting down.
ATTAAACGTTGTCCAGGAGCATGAGACCTTCCCTCAGAAACATAGCTCCCTTTTACAGGAGTTTCATTTAAAGGGCCTTGCATTGGAGCTTGTTTATGGAACTGCCTTGGGTATGATTGGTCGACACTCCCAGTTCAGGCAAATGTGGGGAACGTAGCTCAAAAGGAGAGAATGTTCCAATCAGCCTTAATTTGTGCAAGTGTATGAACTCAAGAAAATTGGCTTGAGAGAGGTTTTAATTAACAAAAAAGGAGTTTATTGACAGCAAAATAATAAGAATAAAAGTACTAGGTGGCCCAAGTGTAAGAGCAATACAAATATGTTTAGAAACAGACTATTGTGAGGCACATTTAGCTTAAAGCCCCTGGTGGCGCAGTGGTAAAACTGCTGCCCTGTAACCAGAAGGTTACAAGTTCTATCCTGACCAGGGGCTCAAGGTTGACTCAGCCTTCCATCCTTCCGAGGTCGGTAAAATGAGTACCCAGAATGTTGGGGGGCAATATGCTAAATCACTGTAAACCGCTTAGAGAGCTTCGGCTATAGAGCGGTATATAAATGTAAGTGCTATTGCTATTGCTAAAGTTCCAAATTATGTGTAAATTCCCAGGTGGGCTAGAGAGTGGTACTTTAAGATAGAGGGGCAAGGTTTCAGAAATAAGAGAAAGGGATAGATTCAGCCCTGAAGGAGCCGGGCAAAAGGCTTTATCACCTGTCCTCATGAAGATCCGACTCAGCAGCTGGAGACTAGTGTCTGTCTGAGCAGGTGAAGTGGAAAGCAGGAGATTTAAAGGAGTTATTGAGGTTGCTGACAAGGAAAGTTCCAGTGTGAGGCCAGCTGGATAGATCAGCAAGGGAATGGATCTCAAACCAGGCACAATAAGCTGAGGCTCGGCGTGAGGGTAGCAAATTAGCCAGGCAGGTAGTTATTTCAGCTTGGGTGGCCCCAATGAAGAGGGGAACACCAAGGTGGTCTGATGGAGTTCTTGTTGCAGTCTGATGGGGTCCTGAGTGAGAGGCACAAGGGAACACTGAGATGTTTCGCAGTGGGAGTCCTGGGTGTAGTAATACACAAGGAAGAACACTGAGTCATGGGGTTAGGGATACTTATATCCCACATTGTCCCTTGGGGGCACTTTGCTGTTGTCATGCTCTGCTGAATAGGGGAGTCTAGACAGACTTTTTCAGGAAGCATTGTGTCTGACCATCCTTCCTGAGTAGGAAGGTGTGAGAATCGCCTATTGTATTCAAGGCTGATTGAAATGAAAACTAGGGTATGCAGGTGTGTCAAAAGAGTATCCTGTGCTGGGACTGACTCTCCCAAGAAGTCTATGAAAAATTTAGATGGGCACCTCTTCAAAGTTATGTCACTAACTCATCCCTATTGTAATGGAGTCTGCTGTTGCACTTGTCTTATCTGCCTTCCCTTCCTGCCTAATTGCTTTGTTAGCATCAGGTGTTATTTCTCTTGTGAGAGAATATGGGGAGTCTGAGGTCATCCTAAGTCCAAAATGACCTTGGATGCCATGTAACCCACAGTAGCTAGTTCTGGAGCCTGCTTAGCCAGGCCCCCACATAGGGAGATGGGGGTGAAGCTAATCCCCTTTGCAATTTGTGTTACTTGCAGCCCAAATCTAGGGGTGACCACCAGTTCACTGCTAACTAAGCGACTTGTCCCCATCTATAACATAAACTGGGAGCCCACACTGTGGTGCAGCTCCAGTGCATAGCAAAAGAGCCTAGAGATGCAACTGCAACCAGGGAGGCTTCTGGGAGCAGGCAGAATAAGCTTAGCTGGTAACAAGGTTGTAGCACTGAGTTGAAAAATAATATTCTCAAAGTGTTAACATAGGTGTGTGTGTATATATATACATACACATACGTACAAGTAAAACACTTCACAAGCCTTCCACCAGTGACACTGGTTCTGGGGGTGGGGCGGCAAGTGCAGGGGAAAATACCTATAGCTTTACAAAAGGCAAATGTTGCCACTGGTAGCACCTATCATCCTGCAGGAAGCCAACAGGATTCTGCAGGGAGGCCGTCCCACCCCACTTCTCAGCTGGGCTCTGCAGATGTGAGACCACCATTTGAGTGGTCAGCATGCAGTTGAGTGCCATGCTGCATACTCAAATAGTTGCCAGACATCCATGGGCATGTGGGGATGGGGCAACCTTCCAGTGGGATTCTGTCTGCCCTGGGCTTCCTACATAATTGTGGGTGCCAGTGGTGATGTTTGCCAATTTTTTGGCAGGTATTTCCCCCTGCCCTAGCCACCTTCCCTGGAACCACTGTCACTATGTGACTCTAGTCTGTTCCCATGTCTGAGGTCTCATTCCGTATGCTTCCTAATGGGATATTCTTTTTCAGATTTTCTAGGAAAGTAATTAATTTTTCTGGGGTTGGGGTGTACTTGGTAGTCTATGCGAGGTTTGGAACCTATCTTTGAAAATGGCATGTTTATATCTTCTGTGGTTTGATCTGGGAGTTTTGTGTCAGTCAGTGAGGCTCAAGCAGCTTTATATTATAGATCTAAACAAAGTTTATTTCACATATAGTTTGTTTCAGAAAATTCAAGGAAGCTAGCAAAAGAAATATACTATACAAATGGGTCATAGTAGGTCAGTGGAATGGGTATGGCTTTCCCTCCATCTCTTGCAGAGTTGCTAATTGCTACTTGAGTGTGTAGAATCGCTACGCAAACACACACACAAACTAAATGCTCAGATGGCAGTGTTCAGCAAACTAAGTTCTGCACTGGACCAGCAGGTACACTGCAGTAGCTACACAGCAGCAATATGGACTAAAATAAAGGATACATAACAATTATGGGAGTAAGCATAAGGCACAATTTCCTAAAGAAAGCACAGAGGTAAGGCGGGGGGAGACACACTGAACATGAAGGATGTTCCTGTCGATCATTGCCTTACTATTACTTGTGTTTTGGGTACCTGTACCTCTGTTGCATTCTAGTATAGCATTTGCCTATTTTGGTAAAGCATTCTAGGGGATTTAAATTTGCTGTTAATGAGAGTATTTCAGAATAGAGCTACTGGCTACTCACTTGTTCATTTGTTTCAATGGCTTCAGTCCACAGATCTATGAATTAAACTGTAGGATAGTCACATACTATGGCATGTGATAATCTGTCCATATCCACTGGCTGAAAGAAGGTATCAGTGCTGTTAAGCTTTCACTGTGTTACATAGGAAGCTGCCATATACTGAGTCAGACCATTGATCTATCTAGCTCAGTATTGTTGTCACATACTGGCAGCAGCTTCTCCAAGGTTGCAGGCAGGAATCTCTCTCAGCCCTATCTTGGAGAAGCCAGAGAGGGAACTTGAAACCTTCTGCTCTTTCCAGAGCAGCTCCATCCCCTAAGGGGAATATCTTCCAGTGCTCACACTTCTAGTCTCCCATTCATATACAACCAGGGTAGACCCTGCTTAGCTAAGCGGACAAGTCATGCTTGTTACCACAAGACTAGATCTCCTCTGAAATGTACTGATTGCTCATTTCAAGGGTAAGGGAAGGATAGCTTGGATTTAGCCCCCTACCGGCTGCAGCATCTGGGGCTACATCTGGCTACAGCACCTGGGGCCCTTTACTTTGGAAAAGAGGTGACTAAGGGGAGACATGATTGAGGTGTAATAGTAGTAGTAGTAGTAGTAGTAGTACTTTATTTCAGTCGTTGACCAGATCATAATAACAACATCACACACAAACAGTATGAGATTTGCTCATAATGTAACAGTATTTGGCCACAGTATTTGAAATCTTGCATTAAAATTGGACAGTAGAAAATGTAAATAAAAATCATCTGTGTGGCCAGGAAAATTCTTCAAAAGGGGGAAAATAAAATTTATCCAAATATCCCTGTAAAAGTCACAGTATAAAATTACATGGGCGGTGGGTTCGATAGCTCTTGAGCCGTAAGGACATAGTTGGGAGGAATATGGTATCCCCTTAAATTTCCTCTTCTATACAGCAGTGGGGAGTGCGTTCACACGAGCGAGAGTTAATGCATGCCTAAATTTTGGGATTAATATATTATTTAAATAATCAGCAGGTTTGAAAATTTCAGATTGATTGAAAATTTCAGATTGATGTATAGGCCTCTTGGTAGACTAGCTAATTCAAGTTGCAGTTCTATGTTGAGGATGCGCCACTTGATAGCCCTTGCAGCTTGGTCAATTCCCAGTCTAATGAGTTCATCCTGCAGGAGACTGTAGTGATGGGTCCGTCCACCTATATCAAGTATGAAAATGGCGCTCCCAAACCTTGGCTGGAACAACAAAGGATGGGAGAGAGGGGGCTCTTGACAGATGGCGAGCTGAGCCGCAAGAAGGTAACCTGATTTTTCATTTTGGCGGCAGCAATTAAATCGGCCCAGTTAGCCTTAATTGGCTGAAATTTCTTATTTTTAAATAGTTTCTTATATTGTAGCCTCATTATAAGTAGGTCCTGCACACTAATTTTAGATGTGCCTTCTGCATAGATTTTAAATGCCTGAATTAAGTTCTTTTTCGCAACTTGGCAATCAATATCAAACCAAGGGTGAGGAGGAGATTTTTTATACTGCCTGGATAGAGGACGCAGGTTGCAGGAGGCTCAGAAGACTATCATAATACTCAAACGGGAGGACTCCTGATGCATCAAATTTCCCAGCTATAAAGACCTCTCACAATTGATGGGATTTTGAAGAGTTAAGCAGCTTGGTGAGGAGATCAGCCTGGTCAGTAGACCACCTCACTGCTGGGGTCCGTGACCGTCCTCAGAGCAAAGGACCTATCCGCACTCTAGATGTACATTGCCCTTCCAAACAATTTTCACAGACAAAGGAGAGTGGTCACTCTCCGGGCAGCCAATTCCTTGTAAATTTCTCACAAGTGGGCCCAGATTACATGATATAGCCACAAAAACAATTAAGGAAGCCTTAGAACCCACCCAGTGGGTAAATTCGGCAGGGAAATTGGTAGGTACTGTCCCGTTAACCAAATGAAGGTCCGTCTTGTGGAACGTTAACAAAAGGTTTAAACCACAAACATTGCTCTTCATAGTCTTGGACTGTCTGGCAGGTAATGGGAAAGGGATGATTGGGGATACAGGATGATAGTGAACTTTTGCAAAAATATCATCATCATCTGGCCCAACACGAGCGTTAAAATCTCCAGCAACTATCAAATAAACATCCAGAAAGGAAGCCTGAATACCAGTAATAAAATCCTCCAGTTTAGACCAGACCTCCTTCACATGGGCATGTAAGCCAATAGGGGGTATGTAAACATTAATCAAGACTAAGTTGAAATCCGCAAAGCTAAGTAAGACTGCTACTGCATTAAGAACCTAAATTACCAAGCGGCAGCAGTTTAAGCTGGAGAGCGGTAGAAACAAGGACTGCCACTCCCCCCTTGGGGTCTGCCTCTTCCTGCACCAGCGGGCACCTAACGGTGTATAGCCAAGAAGGAATATATTGCCTACCAACCAGGTTTCCTGAACTAATAAGATATTAAATCTAGAAATAAAAGTTAGAAAATCAAGATCACAGCTTTTACAATTTCAGCCAGCAATATTCCACACTAAAAATGAGATCTGGCTAGGAGCTGAAAGTCAAAAAGAGACGAGCTGATTTTCCACATCTGGGAAAAGGCATTTGTTTCTCCAAAGACTCAGATGGGTTCTGTAATCTTGACACAGAATTGCAAAAGGGTGTATTTAATGGCACGGTTAAGGAACATGCACCCATGCCTTTATCATGGGCCACCGGAATGGTGCAAACTTGCCTCAACTTTATCTGGAACTGTGATATGCTTCATTGTGGCTCTGTCCAGAGCACTATACTGAGTTAAATGAATTGAGGTAATATTAGAAGTAACATCCTTAGAAACCTGAGGGGGAGCGCTGTTACTGTTGGCATCCAAGCAGTCCCCACAGCTATTGATACTGGGTTGAGGTGTATAAAATTATGCATCGAGTGGACAGAGATAACATTTTCTTTCTCACACACAACACTAAAACCAGGGGTCATTCCATGAAACTGAAGGCCGGGAAATTTAGGACCGACAAGAGGAAATACTTTTTCACACAATGCATAATTAATCTGTGGAATTCTTTTACATGGGATGTGGTGATGGCCACCAGCTTGGATGGCTTTAAAAGGGGCTTAGATGGATTACAGGTCTATCAATGGCTACTAGGTTGTTAGTTGTGGGCCACCTCCAGCCTCAGAGCATGATGCTTCTCAATTGCAGGGGAGCAACAGCAGGAGAGAGGGCATGCCCTCACCTCTTGCCTGTGGGCTCTACAGAGGCATCTGGTGGGCCACTGTGTAAAACAGGATGCTGGACTAGATAGGGCTGTTCTTATGTTCCCAAACACAAGATGAATGCTGTCAAAGCTGACAAGTATTGACTGCTCAGTTTTCCTATACAGTTTTCCAAACATGGGCTCAATCCAGTGCTGGTGACTGAGGCTGTCAGGTGCTGGATGGAGTGGAAGCTGCATTCACAGCAGTCTTTTATATTAATGGGACCCAATTAAGACAGGGATATATGTATAGATGCCTGCTTCCATGCATAGATCGCCCTTGTTTGGAAGCAGCGCTTGAGAAGATGAGGGGAGGCAGCAAATGTTTGTTTTCTTTCCTAAAGAAGCAAACAAGCAAATAAATCAACAAGAAAACAAGGGGAAAGGACCAGCTAAGTTTGTTAGGGCTAGTGTTTTCTAAGGTTTGATTTCTGCCTGGTTAGGGGTTTGTTCTTGACAGAGCAGTATCAGTTTCAGTTGTACTTAGGGAGAGAGTGGGTGGGGATTATTTATTTATTTATTTATTTAATTCCTTCAATTTCTATACCATCCTTCCAAAATTGGCCCAGGGCGGTTTACAGATAAGCTGCAGGTGAGTCACACAGCTTGTGGGACACATTGCTAGGGTGGCTCAGTTTGGAAGCAGCTCTTGAGAAGACAAAGCTCAGATCAGGGGAGCTTTGTTACCTGGAGCTTTGTGAACAGGAGTTTGCTAACAGAATTCAAAGAAGTTTTGTGTGGGGTTGAATGGGGAAATGTGTGGGGAGGCACAGTAGTGATCCCCTTTATCATATAGTAGAATACTATCCTACTTTCATAATTTTATTGGACAGAGCTTAAAATCTTTAATTAGCTGAAGCACTATATATTCTAAATAGCCAATAAAATTAACATGGAGGTAGAATGCCAGTCCATTAGGGTTAGGGGAGGGGTTGCTTCCCAGTGTGCACTCAGTGCAAAGAGCTCCTGGCTCTCAGGGAACAAGTTCATTCCCTCCAAGCCAAGGTGTCTGACTTGGAGAAGCTCAGGGAGGCAGAGAGGTATGTGGGTGAGGCCCTCAGGAATGTGATAGAGACACACCACATCCCAGGCTGACAGCTCCTCTGCTATCATGGAGAATGAAGGTCTAAGGAATGGAGGACCGAGGTCTGAGGAAGAGGGGAATGCTCCCTTAGAAGGAACCCCTTCCTTGGGTGATGCACCCATATTATTTCATACAGCAGATACTCCTCTGGGGGTTGGGAGCCTGTTTTACCAAACAACCCAGACCCGCTGGGATAGGTTCTTTTAAGGATCTGGATACAATAAGCACACAGATGGATAGAGAGAAATCACACTTTATTGAATAACTTAAACACAAATGAAAAGCAGTAACATACCGAGCAAGATCTTCAAACTTCATTCAGCTATCAAGAGCCCAGGTGATAGCAGAGAACCCCAGGCCAGCAACACCCAGCACTAGATCTGTGTCAAGCTCATCAAATGCCCAACATCCTGCTCCTTTTATCCCTTGTTGGGTGTGGGTGCTTAATTAATTGATTAATTACACCTGGCTTTCAATCCTTCATTCCTGGCATGTTTTCCTATTAGCAGAGATAACATTAATCTGTGAAATGCTCTCCACCTGGGTGTACTCCTTCATTACAAAACATGTTTTCCTTAAAGTAAGCCAAATCATAATGAGTCAGCATTTTACAGTAAATTAACCCTAGCTAGGAGAATGCAAGGAAACAAGGCATGTCACTAACTCCTCGAAATCACAATTGTCTTCCGCAATGCCAACCACTACAGACCCTCTGAGTAGTAGGCGATTCTATCATTGGGGCATATAGAGATGGGTTTTTGACCCACATGTAGATCGCATGGTGACTTGCTTGCCTGGTGAAAAGCTTGCAGACATCATGCAGTGTCTATGGAGGTTGTTAGGCAGTGCTGGGAGGAGTTGGCTGTCATGGTGCACTTCAGCACCAACGATGTTGGGAAATGCAGTCTGAGGTCCTGGAAGCAAAATTTAAGCTGCTAGGTAGCATGTTAAAGTCCAGGGCTCCCAGGGTAGCATTCTCTGAACTGCTAACCTGTTCCACGTACAGAGACAGTGAGACAGGTGGAACTGAGGGATCTCAATGCGTGGATGAGATGGTGGTGCCGGGAGGAGCACTTTAGAATTGTTAGGCACTGGGATACCTTTTGGGGCAAGCGAAGCTTGTACAGAAGGGATGAGATCTACTAGAACCAAGATGGAACCAGACTGCTGATGCTTTAAATAAAAAAGGTTGCAGAGCAGCTTTTAAAGACACCTGGGGGGGGGGTTGCTGATAGGAACTGGGTGGTATTTGGTTCGGCAAGCAAAATCCCCTAAGGTGTGAGGGTGTAAAATTTTCAGATAAACCAGAAGGGGACAGAGCAGAACTTGGAGTAAAGCAGCTAGTCAAAAAGGTCAAATGGCAGTACGGGAGACAGCACACCAGGGAAGAGACTTGGTGTACAGGTGTTTATATTTATTATTATTTATTTATTTACTTATCATATTTTAATACCACCTGATATGTAAATCTCTAGGTGGTGTACAAATCCCAACATTAAAATCACAGGTTAAAATACATGAAACATGATAAAAACAATAGAAAACAAATGATTAGAATTCTAACTAAAAGTTTGAGAGAACAGGCAAGTTTTGAGGGTCTTCCTGAAAACAAACTGAGAAGAAGATGCTCTTATTTCACCAGGGAGCATATTCCAAAGCTCTGGGGCAGCCACAGAGAAAGCTCAGTCCTGAGTTGCCACCAGGCGAGCTGGTGGCAACCATAACCGGACCTCTCCAGAAGATCGTAAAAGGCAGGAGGGTTAGGGTTAGCATATACCAATATACCATATGCCAGAAGCCTCTGAGCAGGGGCGTAACAAGGCTGGAGTGGGCCCAGAGACAAAATTTTAAAATGGGCCCCTTGCTGATACACACACACTCACTTCACAATATATAGTCATGTGACTTGCCTCTGGGGGGCCCCTCGAGGCATGGGGGCCCCCAGGCAGCCGCCTCCCCTTGCCTAATAGTAGTTACGCCCCTGCCTCTGAGTCAAGATGGGTGAGCTGGAGTGCTTTGCTGCTAATTAAAACAGATATGGTGGGCATAACAGAAACCTAGTGGAACAGTGAGAACCAGTGGGACACTATTATTCCTGGATACAAACTCTACAGAATGGACAGGGAGGGGCGGATTGGGGCTGGAGTAGCATTGCATTTTATCATATTTTTATACCGCCTGATATGTACATCTCTAGGTGGTGTACAGAATTTAAAACAATATTTAAAAGTCAACACAGATTAAAATATACAAGACACAATAAAAACACTAGCATGAAACAGTTAAAGCAAATTATTAAAATTAATTCTAATTAAAAGCCTGTGAGAACAGGTGAGTCTTAAGGGTCTTCCTGAAAACAAACAGAGAAGGAAATGCTCTTATTTCAGCAGGGAGCATATTCCAAAGCCCTGGGGCAGCCGCAGAGAAAGCCTGGTTCCAGGTCACCACCAAACAAGCCGGTGGCAATCATAACCGGACCTCTCCAGAAGATCATAACAGGCGGCAGGGTTCATTACAAAGGAGGCGCTGTCCTAAATATTAAAGAACAGATAGAATACAACAAGCTAGGAAACCTAGGAGGAAAAGAGTCCTCCACAGAATCATTATGGGTGACAATACGAGGACTGAAAGGAAATTTGTTACTAGGGATATCGCCCTCTGGATCAAAACGCTGAGAGTGACCTGGAGTTGGAGACACAAATCAGAGAGGTGTCAAAGAGAGACAGTGCTGTAATAATGGGTGACTTCAATTACCTCACATAGACTGGGTAAATTCATGTGCAGGTATTGACAGAGAGGCCAGATTTCTAAATATACTAAATGACTGTGCCTTGGAACCCGCATGGCTTCTGTAAGGACAAATCTTGCCTCACTAATCTTTTGGAGTTCTTTGAGAGTGTCAATAGGCATGTGGATAAAGGTGATCGGGTTGACATGGTATACTTGAATTTTTTAAAAAAAGTATACTCGGACCAACAAAAGGAAGTACTTTTTCACACAGCATGTAATTAATCTATGGAATTCTCTTCCATGGGATGTGGTGATGGCCACTAGCTTGGCTGGCTTTAAAAGGGGCTTGGACAAATTAATGGAAGACAGGTCTATCAATGGTTACTAGTCCGGTGGCTATAGGCCACCTCTAGCCTCAGAGGCAAGATGCCTCTAAATACCAGCTGGAGGGGAGCAACAGCAGGAGAGAGGGCATGCCCTCACTTCTTGCTGTGGGCTTCTCAGAGGCTTCTGGGGGCCCACTGCAGGATGCTGTACTAGATAGAATTTGATGCAGCAGGGCTGTTCTTATGTTGTTAGTTCTGTTAATATTTTACTCAGGTCCAGAATTGAGCATTTTATCTTTTTAAAGAGAAGACTGTATAATGGCGATGAAATACGCATCTTCCACAGTTCACCAGCTTTTTTTTTTTAATTAAAAAAGAGAGAGACTCAGACTGACCTATTGGTGACGAGTTAGCCGTACATATCGGGATTTTATCAAGGGATGGGTGTTCCTTACGTCCCTGTTTTTGTTTCCAGATACCTGGAAAGGGACAGAACATATATGTGTTTATACATGATAAAACAAGGACATCTGATGCCTTGTGCACTGAGATACAGCTGCCCTAAGATGCACTTTGCAGCTCCCCTCCATTTCTTGTGTTCCTTCTCAGAGCCTCTTTGACTTCTCCCAATATTTCCCACAGAATTATACCCATTATAGCCTCTCAGCTCTCCTCTCACTTCTTCCCAGTGATTTTAACCTTGGATGAATGAAATGTTATTTTAGAGGTCCACTAAAAAATGAGACCGGCTCCTAAATTTTTGGGCTGGTCCTAGATCCAAAGAAAATTAGTCAAGACTGGATTATTTCAGGTGTACATACTTGGGTTTAGTTGCAGCAGGGTATGGGGGACTAGCAGGTTGTGTGAAAGGGTTCCCTAAGTCAGTGGCACAAACCAGAGGTTTGAGCTAAAGAAGCTTGAGGCTAAAATACAGCAGATCTAAGGTACTATTCTGACAACCAGGTGAAACAAACAAGGCCAGATTCTCGGACTCTATCCCATTCCTGGATAAGAGTGTAACATATCTGCCATTCACAATCACATGCTGTACATTCCTATTTCCTTCTGCAGCTGAGGAGGGCTTTGAGAAGGAAATCAATTGCTCACTAGGCTGGCTCCCATGCATGGAGAGAATGTTTAGGGAGAAGTTCTTCTCCCTCTCTCACAGCACTAGAACCAGGGGTCATCCCGTAAAACTGCCAGGAAATTTAGGACCGACAAAAGGAAGTATTTTCTTTACACAGTACATAACCAATCTGTGGAATTATCTGAATACCAGTTGCAGAAGAGTAACATCAGGGGAGGAGGTATGCCACATCTTCTGGTTGTGAACT